>NC_134411.1:25666031-26023531 GCF_038048845.1 Mixophyes fleayi | reverse complement strand
GCTCTGTACAGATAACTCATTCACATCAGTCCCTGCCCCATTGGAGCTTACAGTCTAAATTTCCTAACATACACAAACATACAGAGAGAGAGACAGACACTAGGGTCAATTTTAATAGCAGCCAATTAACCTACCAGTATGTTTTTGGGGTATGGGAGGAAACCGGAGCACCTGGAGGAAACCCACGCAAACACGGGGAGAACATACAAACTCCACACAGATAAGGCCATGGTCGGGAACTGAACGCATGACCCCAGCGTTATGAGGCAGAAGTGCTAACCACTTAGCCACCGTGCTGCCCATCTAGCTAACCATATACATACACCCAGTGGTCAAACTTAAGCTGGGTAACACTGCACAGAAAATCACTGCAGATGAGATTTCTGTAATGGTTCTACCAACGACTGAAAGTCCCGATGAAGATGCAGATTCATGCGTACACTCCTACATGTTTCAGATCTGTGCTCTCCATCGGTCATAATCATCGGCTGAAATGATCCTGACTCTGTAAATTCTATGTAGATCTGGTCGTGAGTGCAGACACACTGCAGGATTGGAACGACATTGTTCCATCGTTGAATGAGATTTTTAAGCCATGCATTACACACTAATGCAATATCGGGCTGAATGGTTGTTTATCGTATGAGTGGCCCAATGATTGGGTGAAAAAACAATGAAGAAAGTAGAAGGAGTAGCTGTACGGCATACTAAAGTACATCAGCCCACTTCCACCGCGGCATACACCCCCATGTTTGTAGGTCTATCTGAAGTGTACCCAGTGTCTACATACAGTTGCAATTGTGATTTGTGCAGGTGAATAATACCAGAGTTTCTATAACCAACAGTTGTCTTCTTTAGTCAGCGTTTTTATTAAGGAATAACTCAAAGTCATGCTGTGGTTACCTACTTATATGGTGCAACAAGGAATGATGTCCAGCAACCAATCTAAACTTGGTTATATAATACCATAATACATAGCAGAAGAGGACTGCCGTTGACCGCCTGCAGTGAAGCCAGAAGAGAGATCGGACATTTCGACCAGAGTAACAAATACAACCCGTCCGATTTGGCCACCCATACTGAAAGATGACCGTGTCACTCAGCTTTCCAGTATGACTAGTGTTTGTCACCTTAATATAATCAGAACAACGAATGCTGAGATCTGATTGGCTGTAAAAAAAATAATCTGTTCTATTTGCATTATTATATTAAATAGGCCCAATTGTCTCCCACTCTGTTTATTATTCCTATTAAAACAATTCATACATATGTTAACTTGTATTTCCAATTGCACTGCACTAATCAATAAGACCATCAATAAACACAATACCAAGTACTAAAATAGAACAACGCTTTATGAAATAAACTTGGGTAACCAATCACTGGTGCAAACAGAGGACCTGAGTCATTAAGAAAAGTAAGGCAAAAAGGAGTAAATGTTCTCCTGGGACAAACCATGTTACAATGCAAGGAGTGCAGAAGCAAACAAATACTTGATAGCTTTATTTTTACACTGAAATTTAAAGTTGATCTAGGACAGGCCCTACCCCAACTATAAATCTATCCCCACATTTTAAAGTTACCTCCCCCTTCCAATGCAACATGGTTTTGCCCAGGTGCAAAGATACTCCTTTTTTATGCTTTGCTCTCCTTAATGACTCAGGCCCAGAGTGTTTAGGGCTCCTTTACATTTAGCCGCCTTTCTTCTGCTATTCACATATTAATAAACCAATTTCTCATGTTCCGCCACGGACAACGTGTACAATATTCCGGAATGATAAAAGCACAACACCTGAAACGGGGCATGGAAAACGCACCTATACCACACATTAGATTTCATGTGATTATTCTTCATCCATTTTCCCAGCACAGCTGTGTAAAAGCTCAGCATTCAAAGCTAACTTTCTAAAAACAAAATTAGCTGCATTTTGTGGATGTCTCTCACCTCTAGGGGGTAGTGGTTTTACATTTATAAACTTTCATTCAATGGTCGCTCATTAGACAAACATTTCCCGTTGTCTAAGAAAAAAATAATTATGTATTGCCAAAAGGTTTACTAGGAAAATAAAAATGCAAAAAATATTGTTGGGTAGAACACCTGGCTATGGGTCAAGTAGATGAAGATAATGAATGAAGGAGGGATGGGAGATATGCAGAAGATGTAACAGGATTGTCACCATCTACGGAGAAGATAAGCTGAAAGCACCACAGTAGTCTACACAATCTGCTCACCCCAGTACCGCACCCAAAACAGTAGCCACACACATTCCCATTGTCCCAGTATCGCAAAGTCCTGCCCAAGGCACCACTGCGCGTCACCCTACTCACACACTGGGTCTAGCAAGAGAATTCTAAAGCCAACATTCACAAATTTTAGTGTAAATTTAGAAGAGGAGATATGGGAAAAGTGAATGGAATGTGATAGTTTTACAAAGAAGGCAATAAGAGAAGTGGTAGTATAACATACTACCGTATACAACCCTACTTGGACCTATATATATATGGTAATTGTTTTAAGGCACAAATAAGTAGTACGCCATTCTCTGTCTTATCAGGATACCAAAAGTCTTGAATCATGACTTAGGGGTATAGTTACTAAACTGCGGGTTTGAAAAAGTGGAGATGTTGCCTATAGCAACCAACCAGATTCTAGCTTTCATTTATTTAGTGCATTCTACAAAATGAAATCTAGAATCTGATTGGTTGCTATAGGCAACATCTCCACTTTTTCAAACCTGCCGTTTAGTAAATCTAACCCTTAGTCTCCACAGCATTTGACATTTACATATGGCGTGCAGAGATATTTCAGGCAAAGCGAGCATCTGAGAGGCTCCGTTCTTTTTAGAACATGCATAGTGCACACAGCTCTATGTAAAATATATATCCTATTATTTATTTTGTAACCAGTTTTATTGCAACCAAAGTGCATGAAAATCAGATGAAGAATGTAAGAGTGGGATCACGGTTATATAACGGCATCTCAAACAAGGAGAAACGGTAGATTTTTGTGCCGGTATCTTTCCAAGGCAGAGCAGCTAAACTAGCCAACATCTCTCAAGCATCAGGTGCCTGAGCCGGTGATGGGAAGCAGACAGCCCACGGGGTCAAATGTGCCACTTATGAGCAGTCATTTCCCTGCTTAGTCACATTCCCAGCTATTTTGATTTTACGGCGTGAGCGCAGTGCATTCACTCAGTGCATTCACACAGCATCTAATAGGTTAGACTGAATGAATGGTTATGTCACAGGCCCAGAGCAGTGTATTACCACAGTCTGTGCAGCAAATATGACTGACTGGATGGTGATGTCAGACTAGCAAGTTAGTCTGTGACTGTATGTAGATCAAGACAGTGACATGACATCATAGGTTAACTGCTGGGATGAGGTTGACGCATGCTGCTTGCCTATCATGTGATCTGAGGCTGCTCTGCGCAGCTAACGTGTAGCACCATTATAGATGGGCCAAGTATTATGAAAAATTAAGGATACTCATCATTGGTCTAAGCCAGTGTTGGCTAACCTGTGACACTCCAGGTGCTGTGAAACTACAAGTCCCAGCATGCTTTGCAGCTTATTGCTGGAAGGGTATGCTGGGACTTGTAGTTTCACAACACCTGGAGTGTCACAGGTTAGCCAACACTGGTCTAAGCATTTAGTGTCCTTGAACTCCAATAGATAAATAGCACCAATAAAAAGAAGACCATATCAAAGGATCATTATATCGGTGAACTGCAGAATACCCTTTACAATAGTTAAAATGACGCAATTTGCTGTGAATAGCGTCATTTTGGCCCCGCCCCCGCGACAAAACAGCATATTTGACGGGGGCGGCAAAATGACGCGATTCCAGTGCTCCGCCCCCTCCCGCCCTCTAGACACGCCCCTCTCCCGGATACAACTTGCCAAAGGTAGGCAAGTATGAGATAGATAGATATACACACACACATACATACATACATATATATATATTATGTATTTTCAATAGTTGACTCTAAACTTCAGATTAAAACCTTCCAACTTATTAAGCACATCATGTATCACTTCTAGAAGTCTATAAGATCTGACAAACAATACAATTGGGATCTTCCCTATTGATCTGTGTGCATTGTTTTACTGACATCTTAAAAATAATATATCTTAGAGTTTTCCAGATGTGGCTGCACCCCCTCCCTCTAAGTTATGTACAGGGGGGGAGGGAGAAGGGCAGGCTGCATTGTCTATAGAGGGACAAGTACTTACAAGTATATCCCAGTTTTCACATCGCTGCCATTTCAAAGCACAGAGAGCAGAGAATGTGCAATTACCGTCCAGTACATAGATTTACATCACTGTGCGCTAGATCTACATCCACAGATATTAACGAAAACAAAATATGATAATACAATAGGTGCAGATGAATAGAAATGTATTTATATGTTGTAATATGAATGTTTTAGTGGCACTATTGGTCAGTTTAATTTCCTTGCCTAAAAACTGTAACATATTTATTCTCCTTATGAATGGGAGCACAGTGGTTAGCATTGCTGCCTCACAGCAAAAGGGTCATGGGTTCGATGCCGACCAGTGGACGTATCTGTGTGGAGTTGTATGTTCTCCCCGTGTTTGTGTGCGTTTCCTCTGGGTGCTCCGGTTTCCTCCCACTATCCTAAGACATATACATGGTAGGTTAATTGGTTGGATGAAATCTTAGTGTGTGTCCGTGTGGTAGGGAAAACAGATGGTATGCTCCACTGAAGCAGAGACTGATGTAAATGATTAAATATTCTCTGTAAAAGTGCTGTGCAAAAGGTAACATGCAAGTGTTATATACAGTTATAAAATTGTAGAGTTTGGATTAAACTTGAACTAAAATTACCAGAATAATCTACTAGCACAAGTCATGTCATAGTTATACCTGTATAATGCAAACTTGACCCCGCCCCCTAAACTGACAGCACCATTTTAGCCTATTACAACAGGGAGCGGGACCATGAAGGCGCCTGAACCGCTTCACTAAGCCCCGCCCCCATCCACTTCACTAACGAAGTGGGCAAGAGTCTCCCGAAATACAACTACGGTATGTTGTTGTACAGCAAGACCAATTTTAGGCAACTCTAGATATAAGGAATGTTAAACAGTACTTAAGGGGAGGCAGCCATTACTTGGGATCAACGAATATTAAGCAGAATGCATTTACGCTAAAAAGGGATTATAACCCTTTATATTTATATTTGTGCAATGTAAATATTAAGGGATGATTGCATACCAATATTCTTGTTACAGGACATTACCTAGTTGCTATGATGGCGCTAACAAGTCTTCTTTTAATGCTCACCATTTAGGACAGTGCCATTGTGTGCCTTACCCTCCACGTAGTCCATTTAATTCTTCCCAGAGCTCTGCCGTCAATCTTACTGAGGAGTGATAATCTTTTCACAATACATTAGCTTGTCGTTGGCCTAATGTCAAGGTATATGTCTGACATCGTGGTTGATGTTGCCAGGTTATGAAAGGGATTGAAGATAGGACAGGCAAAGAATTAGACATAAACCCCAGATTTACTTATAGCATGCACAGGGGGATAATATAAAGCTGTGTCTAGCATATGCATAACAGTGCGCTAGGCCTTAATAAGCACACACAAAAAGTGGAGGTGTTGTCCATAGCTATGATTTACCTAGTACATGCTAGACAATAGTAACTGGAATCTGATTGGTGGCTATGGGCAACACCTCCACTTTACCCATTTTAAAAGGTTTGATAAATGTACACCTATATTACTACCTACAGAAACTCTTTTCTAATTCTAGTTTTGTCCCCATCGACGTCTATAAGTCATTAATCTTTCCTTGTTTTATGCAAAGTTGTCCTGCTCATTTTGCTAGCAAACAACAAAATAATAATCTCCATAGTCATCCTTCCAGCACTGAAAACACAGCAGAGCATAGGATGTTTCTACAATCCCTCTCCAACTACAAATAGATACAATCCTCTTTAATATAGGGCATATGGACACACAAACTGCATTACATAGCCAAATCTCCCATCTCCATAAGTTCCCTACTGATATTGTCCTCCTACCCACCCAGCACAGGACTCTCACTGCTGCGGCCACCACAGAAGTGGAAACCCACCAACGTCTATGGACAATCCCTAGACTACAAATGAAGTCTCTTGACCGATTTAAGTAATGTGGATAAATAATGCATTTCCGACAGTTTGCAAAGTGCAGAGCAGAGTCTGATGGTGGTACTCCCAGCAAAACAGCAAGACTTGTGTGGTGGAATGAACAGATCATGTAAAGCCAAATTTATGCACAATGGAATCATCAATATATGTGTTCTCTCAGACAAGATAAAAATAGGCAAAGTGGGACTGAATTTTATATACCTGTGAGGGAATGCATGTTATCATACATTTAGCACATTCTTGGTAATCCTCCAAATCACCCTCCCCCCACACACACCCCATTTTGAGGGATATCAACCAGGCCTGTTGTCTAGCTCCATCATTTGTTTTTTAAGAGCACAAAGCAATGAAAGATTGAAGGACAGAACACAGAGGCCTGTTGACAAAGCTCTTCAATGTAGGAATGTTCTGTAAATGGCAGACTGCCAGGGACAGACTAATAGACCCTTACATGTCTGCGGAGACACAGTCACTTCCAAATATAACCTGGAGTCTGACAGGGACCGACGAATGAACCTGGCTGAATGCATATGTCATGTTGTGTCAGATAAAGAGGACACAGTATGAACTATTACAGCCAAGCCCTGAACAAGGCCTCTTCAGAGACATTTACCTGACCCCCCCACCCCACCTCAGCTGCAGACAGCGTAGGCAGCCATTTTGTAAGCTGAACCAATATTCATGCAATTACAGCCTATGACTTCACTAAAAGACTTATGACATCACTGAAACGTGAGGGAATTTCATGTCACTGGTTCCTTGTCAATGGGTGTATTCTCCTGAAGATCCTATGGGCCCCTGACGTCCCTAGTTCTGGGACTCTGAAATATTGTAATGACGTTATTTTGTCATCACAAATCATTGGGTGAAACATTTAAATTAGATGAATTTATTGAAAACTCATTAACAATAAAATGTGTAGGCGAGAATGTCAGAGAATGTTTATAGATTGATTAACATAATACATATGTGATTATCTACATATTATAATCGATATAAAGCCAATCATATTACACGGCTCTGTACAGAGAATGTGCATGTACTTTTTAAAAGAGAGATTGATAAGCAATATTAATTATTAAGCATTTCTACCAACATGTAGCTGTGTTACTAGATTTTTAGGTCAGCAGTCCAGCAATCAGGCTTACCACACTGTTAGAGAATAAAGTTATAACTAAATTAGAACACTTATAATACACAGATATTTTTGAGGAGAGGGAGAGAGGGAAAGAGGGAGAGAGGGAGAGAGGGAGAGAGGGAGATTCAATGCCGTGAATTTCGGTGTGGGCGAGGCCAAAATTACGCAATCTTTAAGTCCCGCCCCCACCTCTTCCCCCCAACTCATGGAAGCCAGCTTCAAAAAGTTGGCATATCATCAACATTTATTTATATAGCGCCACTAATTTCGCAGCGCTGTACAGAGTAACATGTATGATAGATATATATTATACAAACAAATATATACATACAAGCACACACGTACAAGCGCACACACATACAAGTGCACACACAAACAAGCGCACACACACACACACATACAAGCGCACACACACAAGCGCACTGCCTGTAAAGCTTGGGGCCCTAGGCCTGAGTGAAGCATTAGGCCCCCTAACATTTTCAAGCAAAGGGGTTTCCACGAATGCACAGACAGATTATCAGTTACATCACGAGTAGCAAATATCTGTGTCAGGTATTGTATTTTATTTATACCAAGGAATACACATAAACCCCAACAAACAACTTAATTTGTATTAACCGTCAGTAAAGTTACCCATGGTTAGATAAGCAGGTATCCAAGCCTATGCAGAGGAATATACAACCTAATTTATCTATTAGATGCACTGAGGTAAAAGGGACTTCTAAAGGTCACACGTAGTCTCCAAAGAAATAAATCTATTTTCGGCAATTGTCATTACTAACTTACTGACTTTCTCCACTCAGCAGGTCTTCTCTTCTTTCTAAATTAGGTGTTGGGTCCTCTTTTCCCATCCCCATAACATTCTTACCTCCCATCCCCCCATTTGGTCACAGTACTCCTTTAACTTTCCAGGGCGTGAAATCCCTTTTGTGCCACACAGAGCCACCACCTGTGCCAGGCCTTTCTCCGTCCTTGTCGTCCCAAAATCTAATTTTACTTCATCCAAAAGAGCAACGGGTTCCTAGTTCCATTGCTCTTCCTGTAACCGAGTCGCCTTTCTTTTAAACCACGGTCTCATTGTTGGCGAATCCCCGGGTGTTCCGGCAATCAAGAGACATAAAAAAAATGTTTATTGTATGGGAGAAAAATACGCTGAATAACTCTATTTTGCATAAAATTCAATTAATGTTACAAAACACTTTTCAATTCCATCTTGGCTGACAGATTCCCATAGAGGAATTTAAATAAATTAAAAGCACAAAGTGGGCAAATACAGCAAGCTATTTCACATTAAATCACAGAAATAAAGCAACGCACAAAATAAAACACAGCGACACAATAATTTGCTAAAACCTGAAAACAGTAGCTAGATGGTATGTATTTTAACCGAGATAAAGTCTATATTTTTAAATTGCATATTAGTGCCCCTCTCCTGTTAAATTTAAAGAGCAGTAACAGGAATGATGTATTGACAAAGTTTTAGCAACAGACCCACCACTATATACTTAATTGCTGTTAGTGTTTACACATAGGTTCTAATTCATACTTGCCAACTCTCCCGGAATGTCCGGGAGACTCCCGCATTTTGTGAGAGTCTCCCGGACTCCCGGGCGAGTGTGGCAATCTCCCGAATTCTGCCCACTTCACTAGGAAGTGCCCCACTTCCTAGTGAAGTGGGCAGAATTAGATCCCAAACGCCGCGATTCCCGGTGAATCGCGGCGTTTGGCCCCGCCCCCGCTGTCAAATGACGCAATTTGCGTCATGACGTCACAGGGGGCGGGGCCGAAATGACGCGATTTCGGCCACCCCGCCCCTTCACGCCCCCCTCCACTGGCTGGCTCCCGGAAGGGAGCTGAAGAAAGTAGGTAAGTATGTTCTAATTGACTTCTAATGGACCCCTGGGAACAATGCTTTGGTCACATGGAAGTGACATCACAGTGCCAACAGACCTGTATCATAAAAGATCCATTCCATGGGGTAAATCCCCAAAAAGGAAGTTTTAAATAACAATTTAAAAGGAGAACAAATGCATGATTACCATAGGGCTGTAAAAAAGAACCAATATTTACCTCATTATAACAATATTTACTTCAGTATAACAATGAACTTTTTGTTCCACCCCATCCCAAAGACAAACAGGGGTTGTGTTATTTGACTACTTGCATTCGTCTGCATGTGGAATTGGGGTATATTTAAGACGAGAGAACGGTGCTGTAGATTTTAATGCAAAGCAAAACCACGACAGACATAGGGGGCCATTTATTAATAGGGCCGAGTTTGCATCTAAAACTTATCGCTGCAATAGAAAATCACGTACTGCCATAATATATCAGCAAAAGAGCGACAGCCTTGACAAAATTGGCCCAAAGCAATACGAATTAACTCTGTTCACACATGCACAGCAGAACGGACTTGGGCTTTCAGCTCCAATCATTTAAAAATACATTAAAAAATTTAAACAGTAAAAAATAATGTGAATAAAAAGATGTAGCAGTTTTGTCATTTAAAGCAAGGAAAGACAGTAGGATTTTCTTCCACATGAAAATGTTTTACTTTACTTTAGTTTCACTTAAAAAGGTTCTGGCTACCTCCATTGTGTGCAGGCCACAAGTACACTGTAAAGGCATTCATGGTAAACAATTGCAAACTATGAAAATAAACTGGTGTTAAAATGATAACTCAATACTGCCAATTGTCAATCCCTGAGGGTAAGGCCATACAGGTGCATGGCCGTTTATCAAGAAAAAGTGTCAGACTCCCCCCCTACGTCTCCCTCCTCCCCCATTATTATACTACAGAAAATACACCACACGCCCTGATGTACCACTCAATGGTTTGGTATTTAGTATTTTGATACAGTTCAGACCATATAATAGAACGTGTAACTTATCTGCCTTTTTGTGCGTTCTTTTGCGTAAGGACCGGGACTGTCAAACGGTCCCCTCCAGATGTATATACGGTCACCTATTATGGTAGAGGACGGAAACACGCCTACAAAGGGCTTGTTCATATCTATCCGCTGTTAATGTGCTCTATCCACTTGTAAGAGCATTAAAAAAAAAATAATTAAAAAAATAAAATAAAAATAGAATGATGTTGGGCTTTCTCTTTTAATGCTGCATTTCAAATTTTTATTATTATCTTTAGATTTCTAAGGCGCCATTGGTAAAAGCACAGCGCATTGAGACAAAATGCATCACTTAAACGCTTCTGAAAGTTCATGTATTTAGAAGTCCTTAAATGGTAAATACCATTGTTGAAATTTCTTACATGACATCTATGAGACAGACTGGGCTCACAAAGAGGTTGGTGATGTAACATTTTAAAACTCCTGTGGTGTTAAAAATACTAGCGTGAAGGACTGCTCCAGGCGAAACGCAGAACGCTGCGGCTCTGCGCACACAGCGAACGTGACAGTGCACCGCTACACTCTGCACTCAGGAGACACCGCCACAAAATAGAACACCCAGGTATGCGTAAACGAGGGAAAATATGAAGTGCAGAGTGGAAATGGCCATACACCCCTTCCACACGGCAAGGAACAGACCTAGAGCGCATCCTTTCCACCCCTTCATCTTATTTCAATAATCTTGCTCCACAAATTGAGATCTAGTTTTTGCACTGCTCACACAGACGTCATACTTGACCAGGAGCGCCCTCACCCTGCCCAACACTACTGCCTCCCACACAAACACAGTTTAGCCACCAGCCAGGGCTGCCAAGAGGAATTCTGGGCCCCCGTACAGCAAGTTCTTGGCGAAGAGGGCGTGGCCACACCAGGTTGGTGGCTTCTCCTCCCATTACACTGGCAGGCAGGGCCCCCCAAACAGGCCCAGTCCACAGTACTTTGTACCTGCCACCCCCTCTCCACAACCCCATCATCGGCAGCTACAATTATTATTCCTTACTAATCAATTGTTCCCCACAACACTAAGGGTCTGGGTCATTAATGAAAGTAAGGCAAAAGAAACAAGTACATCTTCTGCGGGACAAACCATGTTACAATGCAAGGAGGGTAAATTAGTTTATTATTTTGCACATAAGATAAATACTGGCTGTTTTTTAATCTAGCACACAAATACTTGATATCTTTATTTTTACACTGAAATTTTAAGTTGATCTAGGACATGCTCTATCCCAACTATAAATCTGTCCCCACATTTTAAATTTACCTCCCCCTTCAATGCGACATGTTTTTTGCCCAGGGGCAAAGTTACTCTTTTTTTATGCTTAGCTCTCCTTAATGACTCAGGCCCTTAGATTTAAGCTCAATTGGGCAGAGCCATATTTAATCCCTGTTTCATACCATTGTATGTTATTTATTTGTAGGACCACCTCAATGGGCATTTTGAGATTTGTAAATAACTTTGCGCAGATTCCTTGGCTACCTGGAATGAGACATTTTATATGGCCGTTTATGTATATATTAGAACTGAGGAATATTCTCGCACGAGATATCACTGTAATATACAATAGAAATATAAACTGCAGAACGCACAAAAAGCAACACAATTTTCTCAAGGTATGTTTCAACAACAAGGAAAACTTTAGCGCGTGACACACTCGCCTTTCTGTACCCAATAAACAAGCTCCACCCACTTACTGAACGACCATGATCAATATAAAACGATTCACAATGAAACGTACAACAGACACAATAAAGGCAATACATGCCGTGAACATTTGTAGCTATTTCTTTCACGCTTTGCTTTCAAATTCTTAATAGATTCAAAAATCTGGCCAATTATGGTTTCCATGACTATTGGTTTAACATTGGCACTAATGAGAACACAGCCTTCTGCTTTATTAGCTTAATACATTCTCCCAGATAATAAAGAACAGTCCTGTTATTTAAAGGACATCTTCACCTACCCCCAAATACATTAAATGGGGCATCCCCCAGGATTTGCAGAGGGGGCGTGACAACATGCATGGGGATGTGGCTATAATTTTGGAGAGGTATTTTTAGAGAGCTCTCCAACTCTCCCTATCCCCCTAATATACATGGGCACTGCTGCGTGCACTACTGTTAGTAATGTGCATGCAGCTCCCTCTTTTCGAGCAGAGCAGTTTGAAGCAGGGGCAGGGTCCAGCTACCTCAATTATACAGTGCCCCAGGCTTGGAGGGGGGTTTCCAGGTACTAGTAAACCCCAACTCAGTTTGCCTATGTCCCCCCCCCCCCCTCCATTATCTGTATCTGAGAGCCGGCTGCTCGTTTTTATCGCATGGGGAAACCAGCGCACTACAAGCAGTTAATAGCTTCCACAAAGCTGGATTGTAGAGCCATGGACGGACCGAATACTCCAGCGTCAGTCAGCTCTCGGTAATACGGGTATTTGGGGAGCATATTTAACAAAAGCTTCAGTTAAAGGTGGACTAACCCTTTGACATGTACCTGTCAAGGATATCAATATTTACTAGAGAAGTGAACAGCTGCTGTCTCAGGAATGTTGGTTTAGATACAAGATGGCAGCTACCATGGGCAATGAATACACTTTACATGGAGGTTTTGTTCACGTGTTTCAATACCGATCAATCGTCTCTTGTTCCGTCTGCAATTCTGTTGGTAGCAGATAATTCAGGACATTTTGCAGGAGTGTTAAAGTCCAAGATCTTGTTTCCATGAAAAATCCAAACATACTAACTGCTTCTTACACTGCAACAAGACACATCTCAGCCAACTGCCATTACCCAGTTTCCTATCTTCTTTATTTTAAATTTTATTTACATTTAATAAAATATATGCCATGCAGTAGTTGTCAAAATAAGCAATAAACAAACATTATGCTAACACAACCAATCAACAATTACTTGTCATGCGAGTCCCATCATGGACGGTGGCTCAGTGGTTAGCACTTCTGCCTCACAGCACTGGGGTCATGAGTTCAATTCCTGACCATGGCCTTATATGTGTGGAGTTTGTATGTTCTCCCCGTGTTTGCGTGGGTTTCCTCCGGGTTCTCCCGTTTCCTCCCACACTCCAAAATACATGCTAGTAGGTTAATTGGCGGCTATAAAAAAAAAATTGACCCTAGTCTCTCTCTCTCTCTGTCTGTGTGTGTGTGTCAGGGAATTTAGACTGTAAGCCCCAATGGGGCAGGGACTGATGTGAGCGAGTTCTCTGTACAGCGCTGCGGAATCAGTGGCGCTATATAAATAACTGATGATGATCTTGTTTTTTTAGTTCTTCAAGCTTGGGTCGTGGGGGTAGATTTGTAAATAAACACATTCCCATCAAGTTCCACTAGGTTAGGTAGATACAACCTCGGCTATCTTCATTCATCACTGTTAGTTGAGCTGCTGGCGCTCTGGGAGCTTCTAAGAGCCGCCACAGCCAAATCACGTCTTAGATCGTATAAACTGCTGACACTTATTCTGCCCCTGTAGAGGATAACGCAGTTTAACACTTGCTTTCTGATGGACCACGAATTAACTTGTGGTCACTGGAGTAACCAGCGTAGTCTTTAGTCATGTCTTCGAGTCTGTTAAAGATATTACATGACTTTCTGGCTTTTCTGCATTCCAATCTGTTTAGCGAGACTAACTCACAGATTTGCAGAGAATTCCTACAACAGCGGTCATGGATGTGTAGCTGTTACCACATGATTGTCTGTACCAATTATTAAGTTGGAGATCATCTTCTCCTTTTAATTTCAGGCGTTGAGGATTACGATTTTAGCTCTCTGGTCGAGTAGAAAGATCAAATCTTGCTCTCTGTGAATCTGGAATCTCGGATTGTTTTACAACTTCCAGGGCAAATAACTGTGGTTTTTCTTTCTTGGAAGCTAGGGTTATCTACATGGAGAAGCAGGTACATCAATGTTCCATCATTACACAAGCAACTGGAGTAGCCCTGGCCAACCTGTGGCTCTGTGAAACTACAAGATCCAGCATGCTTTGCCAGTAGATATCCAGCCAACAGCTGGCAAGGTCGCTGGAACTTGTAGTTTATTAATACCAGGAGAGCCAGGCTCTGACTACAGTAAAAATGGCATCATAATCTTTACCTTATTTTTTTTTACAAATTTCATTTTCAAATTCTGAAGCCTTGAATCTGAGAACTTTGGACCTCACAGGCGCACTTGGGGATAGATTTACTAAACTGCGGGTTTCAAAAAGTGGATATGTTGCCTATAGCAACCAATCAGATTCTAGCTGTCATTTTGTAGAAAGCACTCAATAAATGAAAGCTAGAATCTGATTGGTTGCTATAGGAAACATCTCAACTTTTTCAAACCTGCAGTTTACTAAATATACCCCTTGGTCTTAAAAACAAATTTGCCTCCTACTGCAAGCTTCTCTGTTGGTTATGAAGTCAGCAGCTTTAAACCATTCCTATTTCTTGTGTCTAGGCAATCTCTAAATCTCCTACCACTGGTTTGGGTTGTAGTGCCGTTTGAACCAGGAGAGGCATTGGCTTCATCTGTGCATTTTTTAACGAAAGGTAGAGGCGATACTATACTCGTCTGTGGCTTGTGTCTTACCATTCACATAATATACCCCTGGCAAACTTGTTGTTTACTTGAGCAAGATACTTTAAGGGGGGGGGGGGGGGGGGGGGGAATTTGGCACAAGGTGCTGTGATGTGTCTCCAGAACAGTCTGTGGAGACACATCGCCTCAATGTTTTTACTCAAATCTCTGCTCATTTTCCCTCGCGTCCCATAGAGATGCAAGGAGTAGCAATGTTCTCAGCCAGACACCAAGTCGATGTCCGGTAGCACCTCCCGTTTAATTGAATTCCTCCTTAGTTTCTCCGGTACTTGGTGGAAGTGTAATGTCACTTAACTCTCCGAGTGCTGCGGTCCTGATGGAAAAGATGGAGAGGACCAGGTCAGTTCTCCCCTGCCACTAAAACTATTAGTGTCACCTGAATGGTTTGGGTCCCTCCATTGTCACCCTCTCACTCTGCACTATGGGAGAACCTTGATGAAATTTGGCCTTCACCATAACTCCAAATTGTATCTCCGGCTGCGGGACGGGGCCACGTCACGATGGGGGCAGGACCACACACACACTGGGGCAGGCATAGCACTTTGAAGTGCTAGGCTAACCCATACTCCGCTCGCTTCCAAACGTCATTTGCGGCACCCGCTACCTGTTGCTGAGCCAGAACAGCGGTGAACGACACAACTCCCAAATCTCCGGCGGGACAAAGCTTTCCCGATCAGGATAGACCCCTCAAATCTGAACTGTCCCTCCTAAATTGGGACAGTAGGGAGATATGCCTTCACAGAGGTGTATCTGAATTGCAAAGATTAATGCAGTGGAGCGTTAGGTCTGGTTCACCCACTGTCATATCTGTCCTTTGCCTTAGTCAGCTGATACAATAACATTTCAAATTCCAGGCGCAGTAACTATTGGGACGTTCAAATGTTAAAGGCAGCGAGCAGTTTGTAGCAAAAGTAAAAAAAATAAAGCATCAATTATAAACGGAATATTTTTTAGTTTTAGATGTTTGTGTAGTATACCCTGCCAATGTCACGTTTGAACCTGAAATATTACTACATAGAACTATTACGAACCTCACAAAGTACTTTGTGATAGAGTTTTAAAAACAGGGAGATAAAAAGTATAAACAAACTCCACTCTATAGCCTATATGTAAAGCTTGGAGCATAGACACAGGAACATTGACAAGCCTAGATACACATAATTTCTTTGCCTCGTTTTGTTTTTTGCCCCCTTTTGTTTGTCCTTGTCTACTGTACCTTAAACATGGCATTGTTCTAGCACTGTGTTTTGCGGGTGTTTTCAGTTTACCAAATAAAGCACAAAAAAAAAAATATTAATGAAAAAAAATGGCACTTGGCTCGCACCTGTTACAAGAGCCGGAAATAAAATCATAATGAAATACCATACTCACTAATGACTACATCTACAAAGTGGGTGCTTGCCAGCAACGAGGATTACAGTGAAAATCATCACCCACTAAGGATCTTCCAAAAGTGTGATGTACGCAGGGTAGAGCGCGTGTCTAGAAGGGATGGGACCAGTGTCAACTCTTGTGTGCCTGGTACATCAATAGCGATCTACAATCTGGGATCTGCAGCCTGCTCTAATCTCACCAATCTTCTAAACACATCCTAACCTACTGAACAGGACCCAAACCGGTAGGGAGCATTAGGCAAGCACTTGCTTCTAATTATAATGCCAGTATATCCTGGGGCTTAACATCTAATTAAATCATAATATCAAGAAGCACTCCAAATACTTTATAACATTAGTTATGTTGATTAAGAAGTCCTTACATGACGTCCCCTATCGCTTCACTTTCTAAGCAACAATTATGCTGCCTAGAACTCTCACAACTTGTGGCTCTCCAGCTGTGGTGGAACTAGAAGTCCCAGGATGCCCTTCCACACATCATTCATCCATACCCCACCCTCTTTAAAAATACAAGACCTTAATCACTGGTGGGCAACTTGTGGCTCACCAACTGTTGTGGAACTACATGTCCCAGCATGACATGCGGCCTCTAACTGGTAGTGCATGCTGGGACATGCTAGTTACATAATAATGGGAGGAGTCACAGTTTACCCAAGCCTGGTCTAGATATTTAAGCGTTGGCTATATAGAGGAATATACAAGTGGTATAAACTTTATTTCTCCCCAACTATATATCTGAATACAGTATATACACAAGAACTTTGGGTTATATTTGCACGCGAGTAAACACAATGTCCATCACTTCGTGTTGAGAGTATTCATTATGAGCATGCAGCTAATTACATTCCTGTTTGATGAACGAGGGCACCATAATTACTAGGCAAACAAAAGGAAGCACAACTAATTATTGCGCTGGGGTCTTCAAGACTGGCAGCACAAAAGACATCAGTAGTACATAAAAACTCTTGTCTTGGGAAAAATAAAACTACATCTCTTGGAAACCATTCTCAATATTTGGTCTAACTCTGTTATACAGTATTTACCCAGTATAGCTATACACCACTATTACATCATTTTGTTACATTTCGCAGTAACTTCTTCCATGTGATGGAATTAATCGCTATAAATTGTATGGAAAATAATTGGCAGCAAAGAACTAGCCAAACAGCAGATCATTTGGAAAGGACATACATCAGTTATAATCTATATAGAGCTCTGAATTCATAGGTGGACTGTAACGCTCAGCAATTATAGGATGACAAAACGTGTTAGGTGTTATTGTTCAGTCACTGGTTGTCTCCGTCTCTCATACAATAATGGGGCTTATTTAAAAACAAGGCAACGTTAAATAATGGCTTTTCAACCAATCAAATCATGACTTTCAATTTTTAGAAATGACAGCTATAATCGGATTGGTTGATATGGGTTGGGCAAGTTGGGGTTTATTCATAATCTGGGGCAATATTGACAAAATTAAGAGCTAAGAATAGGCAACAACTGTCGCATTCGGAACACCAGACTTATTAACAAAAATAAAAACAAATACTATACTAAATTGCATGTTAAAATGGGAACAAAAAGATATTACTATGTCCTGTGAGGCACTCTTGTCCTAATTTATACAACCAGCAGTGTTGTCAATGCCCTTCCCATTTATGCAGATAGTAGGAGAGCGAATTGCAATGTTGGAGCATTGAAACCTTCGGAGGAACCCGCCAAATCATATTAAAGATGGCCGAAAAGTAATGTGAACCTTGAATTTTATCTCAAGAGCCTTTAAGGTTTGTAACAACGCTAAAGCTGGGTACACACTACAGAAATTTCAACCAACTTTTTATGCCGAGCAATTTTACATGCGACCGATGGTCCGATCGCTCGGTCCATGGACTGCATACACACTAGCCTTGTTTAGGACGATAAAGGGAAGAGCGGACGTCCCTTTAGCGACTTTTTACAGCCATGTTGTCGTGAGCAATGTAATTTCGTACTCACTGTTGTGGATTGGTCGGAAGTTTATACACACTACACAACGGAAACGAGATTGGAACGAAAATATTAAACGGTACGACCAACCAAATGAGGCGACAATAGTCCATTTGGGCAGACCATCGTGTCACTGCACACACTGACCCGACTTTTGAACGAGCGGTCGTATGTCGGCTGATTGAGACAATTATTGGACGAAAACCGTGTAGTGTGTACCTAACTTTACATATTGCTTTTTCCAAGCAATCACACTTATTCATATGTGTCTGCTAACATTTGGATATCTCAATGATGCCACTGGTTACTAGCGAATTGTTAGGCTGTATTCTCACAAATATTGGTTCACCGCACACAGTGGCCGTTTCCACTGTGTGTGGGTTATGGGTGCACATCACCCCATATAATCACACTAAAATGGTCACAAAAAGGTAGTGGACACTTGTTATCACCTACAAGCTTGCTAATAGTTGTGCAAGCATAATATATTGTTAATGCTCTACATAATATTCTTCGTAACTGCACCAAATCCTATAGCATCCTTTCTGGAGTATGTGAGTCAATCAAAGCAACTTAACCATCTTAGCTCAAGCAAGGGCAACCTTGTCTCTTGTGATATTTAGCGGTCCTGGATGAAAGGAGCTTTGCCCTCCTGTCACACAGAAAAAGACTGGAGTCTCTTAACCCTTTGTTTGTGCATCAACGTGATTTGGAGTCTCTCTCCCCTCAGGCACTAAATGGATTAAACCAGATTCCATTCTCCTATGACAGCAGTGCATACTAAGGTCCCCACCCTGGGGGTATCCAGAGTGGAGGAATAACCAATTAGTAGCCACGAGAATGAGCATGGTTTACATATGAATGGGATATATTGGTTTGGGATAGTCCTAAAAAGCGTGGCCTTGCTTAGGTTCCCTTGGGATTGGATTGAAAGCCCCTGTATTTAGCTGCCAAATCTGGTCAATTAAAGAGGTTTCACAGCTTACCAAGACTAAAGCGGCTTCCAGGTCTTTGCATTAATTATAAAACGGTGTAATTAGCCAGCTGACAAAATAAGGGATGTTTACCGTGGTTACCTATACATCCATCAAATCACCAATCGCTTAGTCCCTTTCTATATTCACACTTGTAATCTGTCTGCATTTAGAAAATCTGTAAATCAGTTATGAGGAATCTGATATACACTTCAAGGGCAGGATGTGTCCCAGTAACCATTAAAAGGGCACCACATTACCCAAAATCTCAGTAATAATTTAAAACACTACATTTAATCAACGAAAGAGACACCTATCTGTAATAACATATCAGGGGGCATTTTATTTGGGCAGCACGGTGGCTTAGTGGTTAGCACTTCTGCCTCTCAGCACTGGGGTTATGAGTTCAGTTCCCGACCATGGCCTTATCTGTGTGGAGTTTGTATGTTCTCCCCTTGCTTGTGTGGGTTTCCTCCAGGTGCTCCGGTTTCCTCCCACACTCCAAAAAACATACTAGTAGGTTAATTGGCTGTTATCAAATTGACCCTAGTCTGTGTTTCTGTCTGTCTGTCTGTGTGTGTTAAGGAATTTAGACTGTAAGCTCCATTGGGGCAGGGGCGTGTAAATGAGTTCTCTGTACAGCGCTGCAGAATTAGTGGCGCTATATAATTAATGATGATGATGATGATGATTTTACACAAGGGCTCCAAACTATAACAAACAAAACTGACACTGCAGGAAGGGACCACAGATGAAGGATCGGAGTACCACCTTTTGCCCATCACTGCTATAAATTAATTGGCATGCTGTACTCTTGCTTACCAACGGACCACAGTGTTAGATCGAGTTTTCAACAATATAAACAAACTTTTTAGACGGCAAATGGTTTTGAATAAGTGTTCAAAAAAGACAGTGTGGTAGATAAGCGGTCACAGCAAAAACCGTTAACAAAGACCGTATTGACACTCGCTGGAGTAGGGAGCACATGACATTATCAGGAAGTTTGAGCTATGCTCTGGGATCCACCTTAGACATTAGCAAAGACATATGGACTAAGCAATTCCATAGGTAATCGGGTTATTTTGAAAAGCAATGCATTTTAATGAAGGCTTTTGCTCTGTTAAATATTTGAAAATGTTTAAATGTCAGTGCCAGTATAATGCAATCCATACACCAAAAGTGTAAATGTACAATAATCCATACCAGTCAGTCATTAAAAGCCTTTGCACATTAAATACAAGCAAAATAATGAAACGCAATTGGTTTCTATTAGTTATTGAACAGTTGTACTCTTCGGGTAAATAACCCCTATATACTTGTTGACAAATTTGCACCAATTTTGTAAATTTTTAGCAATCCTTGAATGAAAGAGCGCTGCACAGTCACTCAGTCAGGTGGTCCTGCTCCATAGAGACCAAAGCAGCGGCAAAGTTGGTCAACTAGAGGCCTCCAGGGGCGAACAGAGGATTGTCGGGGGGTTTCCCCCCCGACCCCCAAAAAAAAAAACACCCCCCGCGAGAGCTGCTGCGCATGCGCAGCACCTCCGTTTCTTCAGCGCTGTCCTATACAGCAGCCGCGGCGCTGTCTAAGAAGCGTCCGCGGCGGTGCTGTATACACTACAGCACCGCCGCGGACGCTTCTTTGACAGCGCCGCGGCTGCTGTATAGGACAGTGCAGCTATAGCGGCCACTTAGTTAGCGCAGGGGGGGGTTTCTGGAGACTCAGAAACCCCCCCTGCGTGCGCCACTGGCCTCGGATATATGCAAGTGCCGGGACTTTGCTGAATACAATGAGTGGTGGATCCCCCAAGGAAGGGTCTACCAACCAAAGCACTACTCCCGGAAGAAGTGAAAGTCCCTGTGAACTGCAGGCTCCTGAGGTCAGGTACAAAGATGGCTGCCTCAACCTTTTTCACCCGTACATAATGGTACTTGCAGTGGCCAAAACGTGATATTTATTTATTAATTTGAAAGAAATGTTAACAGTTTCATAATTTTGCTACTACAATAACAGTTATTCACCAGTGGTTGAAGTGGAAATTTAGAAGTGTCGGTATGGCATACCACCGTATACACCCCCACTTTGACCATCATCACCATGTATTTATATAGCGCCACTAATTCCGCAGCGCTGTACAGAGAACTCACTCACATCAGTCCCTGCCCCCATTGGAGCTTACAGTCTAAATTCCCTAACATACGCACACAGACAGAGAGACTAGGGTCAATTTGATAGCAGTCAATACACCTACCAGTGTGTTTTTGGAATGTGGGAGGAAACCAGACAACCCAGAGGAAACCGACGCAAACACATGGAGAACATACAAATTCCACACAGATAAGGCCATGGTTGGGAATTGAACTCATAGCGCCACTGCTGTGAGGCAGAAGCGCTAACCACTAAGCTTGTTTTTTAACAGACTGCAAGTCGCTGCATAAGAGCAGGAATATACTCTGCAGTTTGACTGACTAAGAGTACAATCACATCTCAGATATATAACTATTGGTAACTATTATCCATTCTTTAAAATAAAGCCTCTTGCCTGGGTTTGATGAAATATATTGCTGATGTTTACATTTCAAAGGCAATTTCTCCCCTGCCCCTTCGAAAAGGTCCACCGATTCCTAGATTTGTCAGACTGGCTACTGAATTCTGTGTCACTTGACAATTTCTTTATACCGTAATGGCATACATGTTAACTTGTCAAACACAGCCAATAGTGTACTCTAGGTGGAGATGATTAGCTCAAGGATCCTGAGATTGTGTAGGGCTCTGGCTGGAACATTTGACAATAACGAAAGAAAATAATCCCAAATTAGCCCAGTTGTGATGAGCCACCCAACACACACACACACACACACACACACACACACACACACACACACGGGAACAGAAATGAAGAGCAGCCCTGCACTCAGCAGAACAGACAAGAAACAAATTGTATTCAGTGCTCCCTGAGGGTACGAGGTGCCCAGCACAAATGCCCCCTCGGCCTTGACCCACTACAGCCAATGAATATGCACATTCTTAAGCATTAACCCATGCTGGGTACCCTGTAACAAGAGGCAGCATTAGAAAGCCATTGCAGCCTACATTTAGCCATCAGCGTCAAGTGTTCCATGTGTGTCCAGCGGAGAACTGGTCACCCCTTATAATGTCATTGGCTACAAAGACTTTCAATAGCTTGGTCCATTTCTAGCTAACCATTGATGGAAGCTGAAGGTTTGCAAGGGCGATTGAATACTACCCTATATTCCACTGTCAATTTCCTGGTCATCGAAGTCCAGTTTTAAATGTCAAACTCAAATAACACCGAGGACAGTTAGGATTTAATGACTGCATTTGATTATTGCCATTTGCTACAAAAAAAAAAAAAAACACTGACAGAGCAACTATTCCAACAGCAAAATATTAGTAAGGATGCGTTTTTGTTATAATTGACTATACAGCAAAGAGCGTGCAGAAAATGTACCCCAAATCCACTCACTATTAGGACGGTCTGTTCCGTCTTGATCACGTATTATCATCAACCAGTCCAATGAACTAACTCAACTCTGTCTTATAAAAGAGCAGACTTTATACATGAAACCATCCAGGTCACAGCAGCCTCACTAACATTACAGAGAGCCTCTGACACCACTACGGTTAACTAGTTTTCCATGTAACGTTTCAGATGTTCAACGAAAGGTCTAGACACCTATGCGGAGGTCCAAATGCGTGACTGATACTAGCAGCATGCATCGCCATCCTACCAAGATTGATGACACCAAAATACCCAGGAATACAGCACACTGTAAGCAAGTCCTGACTGACAGAGGATCTTCCTGGAATCTACAACTCATAATGCCATCTGTTAAGTAGCCCCCTGGCAAGAAAACAGTTATGTAGAAAATACATTATGTACACAGTCATATGCCTTATATAATGGGTGTATTCAGTTTTAGGGCCGTGGGGGTAGAAGGAAGCGTTGTTTCTAGGAGGCAGATTGAGTATAAAGAGACATGGGGTGATAACAGTACTTATGGGCTCACAAATAATGAGTTCAGGTACTGAGGAGCGAATATAAACACGGCACAGTTGTTTTGGCGGTGTACACACTCCAGGCACTATAGGGGACGCTGAGAAGGAGTGATAAGGAGCACCACACTATGATGTGGGGACACACTGGGCACAGTATGAGAAGTGGTCCCAGAGACACATTAGTGAGAAGGATTCCTACAAGCACACTGAGCACCTTAGTGAGAAGGGTCCCTATGGGCACCTTAGTGAGAAGGGTCCCTACGGGCACTATACTGAGAAGGGTCCCCTATGGGCACCATACTAAGAAGCGTCCCTATGGGCACCATACTGAGAAGCGTCCCCTATGGGCAAACTGGGCACCCTAGTGAGAAGGGTCCCTACGGGCACCCTAGTGAGAAAGGTCCCTACGGGCATCCTGGGCACAATACTGAGAAGGGTCCCTACGGACACCATACTGAGAAGGGTCCCTATGGGCACCCTACTGAGAAGGGTCCTTTATGGGCACCCTACTGAGAAGGGTCCCTTATGGGCATCCTACTGAGAAGGGTCCCTTCGGGCACACTGGGCACCCTACTGAGAAGAGTCCCTATGGGCACACTGGGCACCTTAATGAAAACAGACACAACAGTGAAGAATATTTCTAAACACACTGGATACAATAGAAGATAAAACGCATTTAAAAAATTTTGGGTACTGCAGGGAATAAATTTATACAGTCCTTACATTACAACACACCAGATGGATTAATTTTACAGCCCTACAGACACAACTGAGCGCATAAGTAAAAGTTACTAAGGAAAGCATGGCGCACCGTAATAGATATTTATCAGTAATTACACAGTCAGAGAACAGCCCTTGGTGGCACCCCGGGCAGCCGGTTGGCTATGGCACTGCCAGCAGCGCTTACAGGGCACTCACCTGGCAGACACAGAAGAACCAGCGCCAGATAGGATCCCTCCAGCAGCCTCATTCCCTCCGGATCCGCTCCCAGTCTCCCCCGAACTCGTCCTCTCATAACACCCAGATCCTTCCAGCAGATACCGAGGCAGCAGGTGAGAGTCTCCCTAGATCCACAGATAATAAACCAGATCCCGCAGTCCAGGTCTCAGGAGGGTGATCAGCGCCGATCTGTCATTGCCAGATCCTCAGATCCCCGGGTGCAGAGAGCTGCTGGTGCCATCAGCCGTGCAATGCCCATGTAGTCACCCTGCCTGCCCCCGTGTCCTCGGTGCCCTGCTGGAGATCACCACGGCCCAGATCCCTTTACCTTGTGCTCAGTCTATGCTTAGTCTGATTGACTGTAGCTTCCTCTGCAGCCAGTCACTGCCCCTCTCAGTGGCACTCTAGTGTTATCTAACCAGTGTGGTGCCCTCTCTCTGCCCACTCTGCTGTCTCTCTCCTCACTCTGCTGTCTCTCCTCCCCACTCTCATTCACTGCCTGTCTCTCACGTTACCCAGTTACACTGTCTCTCTTCTCTTCCCCCCCCTCTGCGCTTTACTTTATTCTGTGTCCTTCTCCCCTCACTGCCTCCCAAGCCTCTGGTGGAACAAACCAACTGAGACAACCACAGGGGGGGGTAACCTCCCATTTGTCTCCCACATTGACCTCAGCCACCAGCAGATTTACAACCAAGGCTTCCGGAGGAGCTTTAGGTGGAAGCCCCACTGGTTGTAAAGGGGGGGAGGTGGTCCCCTAATGTAGGGGTCCTGTGTCACTCAGCCAGAAAGTGAGAACCCCTCACACCTGATTCTGGAGTCCCACAGTCGCCTGTTGGATCTTTTTACAAACTTGTAAAGACTAGGTGAATGGGACACAATAGCATGTAATAATGAAAAACATACTGTGGGCTATGTAAAAAAAAATAAAAAAAATCCACAATAACAGCATCTACAAGAATATGGACAGCACATGGGAGGCTATTATTTGTGTATATAGCACCAACAAATCAAGGAGTGCTGTACAAAAGCAGCACTCCTGTTCTATATTTCAATATCACATTCAAATATAGAACAGTATAAATGACAGAGATGAAGACTGAGCTTACACTCTGAAAAAGCAATGTGGAAGCAATACAGTGAACAATTAATAATAGCATATGGGGGGGGGGGGGGGCTATGCACCAAAAATGTGCAAATGTATTTTATTAGGGTTGAGTATACTTAATACACCAACACTTTGGCAAAGCAGACATGGAGTGTTATTTACTAAGCTGGTGCCAATGTACAATAACCCATAATTACCAATCATTAATTAGCTGTAATGAACAACCTGATAGACTTCAAGGCTCCATGAGCGGCCCTTTAACCTTTAAAGGGCCGCACGTTACGCTTTGTAGTAAGTTAAAACAACGTTTAATTAAATAGATACCAATCTGCAATAGCATATCGGCAGGCGTTTAATGTAAGATAAACAAGTGTTACAAGTTATGGCAAACAAATCTGTTAATTTAATGTGACTTCTGGGTGACCAGATTTTTCCACCAGCTTTTGATTGTTAGTTATAAGGCTGAAAACAGGAACGACACTATTTGGTAGAGGTTTCTATCCGTCAGCCAGTTGTGCTTCTTCTTTTTAATGTGTCCCCATGACACATGTGTAAGTGGAACCATAAATAGACAACAACCTTGTGCATACCAGGGTCTGCCTAAACATTCCTTACCCTGCTTTAATGAAGCAAGCAGGGATCACCAGCTCTTTCCTGCGGAGGAAGGATAGACAGTAAGGTGCAGTCTACACCTCCCTCTGATCTCAGATGTGATGCTAGAGATGGGTGATCTCTCCCTGTGTTGTGCAGTGGGGTATTACGTCACGCCCATCATCATCATCATCAACATTTATTTATATAGCGCCAGCAAATTCCGTAGCGCTTTACAGAGAACTCATTCACATCAGTCCCTGCCCCATTGGAGCTTACAGTCTAAATTCCCTAACACCCACACACACACAGACAGACACAAACTAGGGTCAACTTGTTAGTAGCCAATTAACCTACCAGTATGTTTTTGGGAGTGTAATAGGCAATGAATTGGTTGTTATGAGATGTTGCAGAGTTGCCCTGGATTAGTAATTCACACCCATTGTTGCATTATTTTGAAAAACAAATATAACAGTTTTATTCTGTATGAATACATACCTCTTACATGGACTTTTAAAGTTTTTTTTAAAATTTTGCTTTGATTTTCACGATAAAAGGGATGGCTATTGAACTGCAGACTTAGGGGTAGATGTATCAAACATTCTAAAAAGGAAAAGTGAAGGTGTTGCCATAACAATTAATCAGATACTAGCTATGATTTTCTAGAGCAGTGTTGGCTAACCTGTGACACTCCAGGTGTTGTGAGACTAGTAGTCCCAGCATGCTTTGCCAACATATAGCAGCTTATTGCTGAAAGGGAATGCTGGGACTTGTAGTTTCACAACACCTGGAGTGTCACAGGTTAGCCAACACTGTTCTAGGGTGTACTAGATAAATGATAGCTAGAATCTGATAGGTTGCTATGGGCAACATCTCCTTTTCAGAAGGTTTGAAAACTCTAATACTTAGGGGCCTATTTAAGATTTTTCTATTATTGGCCCATTAAGTATCATCTGTCATGGCAACAACGGCAGATGACTTTTCGCAGCAGTTTACTATAGAAGTTATGTCTGGTAAGCGCACCCGATAGGAGGCTGTCCCCACGATTACTTTTTTTCTAATGACCCGGAGTTTTTACTGTGCATACGCAACCTCTCAGTGCAGGAGAGAGCAGCAAGGCTGACAGAGCAGGATCCGAAGATCCTTCTCCCTCGATGCTCTCCTCATAGGACAGAATGGCTAATGCCATCTTCAGGTGGCATTAGCCATCTGAGGTCAAGCTTGACAAAATTGGCCACACCGCTGACCCCATTGATAATTATGTGAACTGCTGGATTGTGCTATAATTTGACTAATGCATGAGCGATATCTCCAATATATCCTACATTAGGCTTTTCTTAAAATACTATTTTACTTATAAATGCCTAAACCTGTTTCCGCATGGTTTAGAGCTTCCTAACTTGGCTCTTTAGTGACTTGCCCAGATGAATGTTGCCATATGCCTATTCCACTCCATCCTACATCCCAAGCCAATGACTCCAGTAAATAGATATGTTGCCCTGGTAGCAGTAATTAATAATACAGTAGAAATTAAGGAACGTAGCGGATGAGCCACCAGTTCTGTTTTAGCCATATATCCTATGCCTGGTATATTTTCTGTGGTTTGGTGGACAGACATGGGCTTTTCTGTTTCCCCTTGTTCTCTATATATAGCACAAGACAAGAATTACAGTGGCTCCCAGTCAGTAAAAGATAGGATTGCAGACATAATATAATCTAGTAAGTATCATCATCAGCATCACCATTTATTTATATAGCGCCACTGTACAGAGAACTCATTCACATCAGTCGCTGCCCCATTGGAGCTTACAGTCTAAATTCCCTAACACACACACAGACAAAGAGAGAGAGATAGACTAGGGTCAATGTTGATAGCAGCCAATTAACATACCAGTATGCTTTTGAAGTGTGGGAGGAAACCAGAGCACCCGGAGGAAACCCACGCAAACATGGGGATAACATACAAACTCCACACAGATAAGGCCATGGTCGGGAATTGAACTCATGACCCCAGTGCTGTAAGGCAGAAGTGCTAACCACTGAGCCACCGTGCTGCCCATAGATGTATATGAATAGATGTATGTCACATGGAGTGTTCCCTCTGTACTTTATAAATACTGATTCACAATAGCCTGATAAAGTTTGTCAGTAAAATATATTACATAATTTCTATTTAAAAACAATATTTAGGAATTATTATATGATATGTCTTAGTTAAAATGTAATATAAATGGTTACGTTTTACTAGACTGATTACACATCAAAGGATTATGCAAGAGTCAAATTACCACCTTTCCTGTGTTATATAATCTTACAGATATCTGCTTAGATCACATTTTAAAATACAGATTACATTCCATGGTTTTAAAAGTGTAATATGCAATCTTGCATTCGTGAACCTTCAGTTCTTTGCACGAGCACAAAACTACCAAAATTAGATGATCAGCATCCCAGAACCGTGCAAAAACAGCGGATTACAGCAATATTTAAGTACCCTATGTATTTAACATTATCCTATCAGAAATACCTCCTGCTTTCAGTCCAAAAATGTTCACAAGAGCCATCGTCATAGTTCTCTATGGGGATAGTGATATGGGCCAACTTAAACCTAAGTCATACTTGCCCACTTTCTTCAGCTCCCTTCCAGGAGTCAGCCAGTGGAGGGGGGCGTGAGGGGGGGGGGGGGGGGGCGGCCAAACGCCGCGATTCACCGGGAATCGCTGCGTTTGGGATCTAATTCTGCCTACTTCACTAGGAAGTGGGGCACTTCCTAGTGAAGTGAGCAGAATTCGGGAAATTGCCACACTCGCCCGGGAGTCCGGGAGACTCTCACAAAATGCGGGAGTCTCCCGGACATTCCGGGAGAGTTGGCAAGTAGGACCTAAGTCCTTCGCAGCTTGTCTCCGATTGCTTTTCCATATAGTAAAAACACAACCAGAGAGGGACCTTCTGATCCCTCCGCGGCAGGCTCATGGGCAAACGCTGGAACTGCAAAGGGGGGTTTCCACACCACGCCGCCAGTGGGCGTGACCAGCAGGCATGGGGGCGTAGCTATAATTTTAGAGAGTACTTGGCTGCTCTCCAACTCTCCCTATCCCCATAATATACATGGGCAATGCTGCGTGCATGCAGCTCTCTTTTTTCAAGCAGAGCCGTGTGAAGTGGGGGCAGGGTTCAGCCACCTCAATTATACAGACTTGGAGGAGGGTTTCCAGGCACTAGAACCCCCCCCCCCCTCGGTTTGCCTATGAGGCTGGACGCTCCTTCTCCAAAACTTGGTTTGACATTCAAGCCATATATATACGCAGTGAATAGACCAGGACAGAACCCAGTCATAGCAGCAAAAAGGTATAACACTATTCTCCCAGGACAGCTGCTTATCGGAGCAGCTGTCCCAGCGTGACTTAATAAATAGCCCCGTTACTACATCGTTTAACACTGCAAATAGCAGCGACAAGAAATGTTAGTTAACAGGCATATTTATTACCCACTGCATTTTAACCACAATTAATGTCAATCCTTAATGGAAAGATTAGGATTGAAATATTGTGAATATTTATTATCAATCTTCACTAGGACGAGCAGTTGCGAAAAACTGCTGTTCATGTGAAGACCCCTCTCCTATGTTTTCTATGGTCACTATCACATAGTGGCCACCTTTGCGATAGTGACCGGAGGAAAGAGCGGGTAAGTTGCGGTGAGGGATTCGAAGATCCCTCTTTCGCAATGCTCTCCCCATAGGCTTCAATGGCGTTCGCCAGCTTCAGCTGACGTTAGTCATCGTGCAGGAGTTCCGAAAACCTTTGATTTTCAAAACATGTATTTGTGCAATTTATGGGGACTGCTTTGGAGTTCTAAGAGAAAGCTGCAGATATCTACTAAAGATATAAATGTGAACCTTACTTAAATGTGCGTCTGTCCCCCGAAAATAGGCCCCTAAGATTGTGATGGTTCTTAAACTGTTAAACTTCTACCTTATACTAATGTTATATTAAGAAACTAGTGAAATGTCGTTTTCTAAAGAACTCTCTGATCGAGCTGTAGGAAAGGGATTTTTCTAGTACCTATGATAAAAGAAGTTATTTTTGTTATTGTCAGCAAAACTTGCTGGAACTGCTTAGCTAGCATTTATGGAAATGATTCTATTTGTACTCATATTATTTATTGATCAATACTACCTGTTTAAAATGCCATTGGCTCTCACTCTGTCAAATCTATCTATATAACACACATCCCGAGGCTAGGCCTTGGGGCGGTTTTCTCTATGCCATCCTCTGGCTTACAGATCTGTAATCATTTTTTATTTTTTAAAATAAAGGTTTTTGCTACTATAAATCCTTTCATGGATATTATACCACAGCACAGTTTAAACATACAAACATAGATGTGATTGCTATTTATATATTAAATGCTAACAATCAAGAGGCAGACTACAAACTACATTTAATTAGATAGATAATTTTGTTCAAAAATGACATTTTCAAAGACAGTTTTGTTTTGAATTCTGATACCTTTTTACGCTCTACCTGCATGGACTGATTTTTCGGCTGCAAAACAATAATATTCTTAAAAATCTATATTCGTCAAAACAGTTTGCTTATCTTTAGTAGTTCCATTTTATTGGCCTGTAATATAGGACCCTTTACATAATTGCCTACTCTCACAGAATGTTTGGGAGATTCCTGAATTTAAAAAAACTCCCACTAGTGAAGTGGGTGGAGGCGGGTCATTGAGCAGTGTGGGGCGGAGCCACAGTGACATGTCCCCACCCCACACCTGCCTCTGTAAACCTGGCAAGTATTCAGCGTAAGCTCCAGCAAGCAGGGCTTTATCACCTCAGGTTTCATTGTTTGTACGGTATTATTAATCATGGTATGTTTATTTGGTTCTCCTTGACAGTACAGCACTGTGGACAATGTTGTGCCTAAAAAAATAATAATAATACTGTATCTAAAAGCGTCTCCTGCATTTCTAAAGAGCGTGCATGCACGAATAAACAGGGTTTATAAACAAAAGAATTGCAATATTAGATACACATTTGGGAGATATATCAAAGTTAAAAACAACAGCTTGTAATTGTCTGAGGTAAGAGGATTATCACCTTCCAGGGCAGACAAGCGCACAGCGGGGAAGTCACAGGCAGAAAGATATGATGCAACAGACCTCAGTTTCATTCACAGCAGTGTTCAGAAAAAGCAAATGATAAAACTAGTGGCCTATGGCTCGTCCGTTTGTAAAGAAACATTTGCAGAGTCCCTCTGACCAGTGAGAGCCAGTGGATGCACATGATGTAAGGTGTAAGCCATGATATAAGAACTGCAAGGAGAGTTTTGTTGTTGTGCTGGGTGTTAGGCAGTGTTCAATGTGGCGGTAGGGAAATTTAGAAGAGGCGATATGGAAAATGTAATGGGAATGTATGTGAATGGCGTTTGATCGTTTTACAATTAAGGCAATAGGAGAAGTGGTGGTATGGTATACCACCGTATACACCCCCACTTCCTCCACTGATGATATGTCATTACCTGCTTCTCCCTAGGACTGAGAGCTCTATCTGTATGGAACCATACCCTATTAATAGTTAGAACACACCAGTTGTCTGGTCCCTCTGGGTACATAGAGATTTGTCTAAAGGGATCGTGCTTACCTCTAACTACGACACATAGTCTCAGCATTGCTCTCTCCCTCTAGATTGTAAGCTCTCATGAGCAAGGCCCTCTCTACCCTCTGTCGCATGTCTGCACCTTGTTCGTCAACCTTGTATGGACTTGTTCAGTTTTTATGTATTACTTGTTTTTATGTATGACTTGTAAGAACGCTTAGATATTTGTTGTGAATGAAACAAGAGCTAATATTTGGATTTAGTCACCTTGAAATACTAAGCATTTTTGATATTAGTGATGCATTATGTTTTTCCTGCTGTGTTGTCTACAGGGTCCATTCCAGATTTTGCTGAATGTCAGAGTTGTTGTGTTTCTGTGTGCTGGAGGTTGCTAAGCAACCATACTCATTCTGTTTTCTGAGCTGCTAACAGGGATTCCACGTTGCAGCTGATTTATCAGCTCTTACAAGGCTCATCACTGCTCGCTACCTAGCAGCTGATCAGTCAGCGCTTTCTGCTCACATGATTTCTTACCAGAAGCTGATTGGCCAGGACATAGATAAATACACTCATTGACATTATTGCCTTGCTGTTAGGTTCACTTAGGCTAGTTCCTGTATCTTTGTGATATATAGATTGGGATATCTTTTGCTGCTGGATTCAGTATGTTTGACCTTGGGTAAAACAGACAAAGAGGTGGGTCCTGCTCACAAGCTTACAATCTATAGGTCAATGGGAGTTGGATACATAAGGTTAAATCTACATATTGCATATTGGTCCAGCCAGATTGCAAAGGTAAAAAGTGATTTGTATGCTATGTGAACCTGTCACACAGCAATGTTGGTCTGGGGTCAGAGCTTTGTTATCGTGTGTGAATTATGTAAAGGGTGGTTATTAGTGAGGTTAAGAGGGTGGTTGAGGAATATTATAAGCTTGACTGAAGAGGTGGGTTTTCAGAGAACACTTGAAGGTTTTTAGACAAGAGGAAACTCTTATTGTGCGAGGGAGGAAATTCCACAGAGTGGGTGCTTTGGGGAAAAAAGGTCCTGTAAACTGGAATGGGACGATGTAATGAGAGTGGATGAAATGCAAATCTTGTGCAGAACGGAATTGTACTCTCTGACCCGACCTGGCAGTTGACTATCCTCTTTTGTGTCCTGTCTGTCTCCTTTTATCTGCGTGTTGCTATATAGCTGCTAGTTTTCCTGACTATCTCACTCATGGCTGTTAACAACTATACACTATTGGGATCAAGTTCAGGGGGCATCCGAGTACCAGTGAACAGTGTGGTTCCAGGAAAGGCGGCTGCTAATGATTAAAAGCATCTTGCACCACAGATTCTATTTAGGGGTTATCAATCGCTGATTATGGGGTTCATAACATGATGCTTATTAGGCTAATGTTAACAATATACATATTTATTATATTATCAATAACATGTACACACATCCTGTGGATGTATTCACATAGGCCTTGTTATTGTAGAACATACTTTCCAACATATCCCATTTCACCCAGTCGAGGGTTGAACTTCTTCAGTGCTGCCTTTCCTCCAACAAAAACTCCATCCCCTTCTCTTCAAGTTCTCCAAGCCAAAGGATGCAGGTGGATGGTACAGCTATAGAGAAAATATCAGGGTGTGAACCTTCCCATTTACAGAGTGTGGTTATGCCAGGGCAGATAAGGGCTGTGACAATTGTGGATCAATGTTGCCAATATTTTGTTCCCATGGAGTGTTGGGAGGTCGGCCTTTTACATGTTAGAATGTTAGACAGTCTTAGTTGTATCCCGACTGATGCTTCATTGTGATAAAGTTCCAGGGCATTATTTGGGCAGCACACATCTTAAGATATATGCAAACTTCATCAATCATATAGATCAGGCGCGTAACATGCAGTCACTGGGCCCCATAACAAGATTTTGGGGGTGGGGGGTCACGCTCAACATTAACTGCGAGCGCAGCACGGGAGAGGGGACCAAGGAGGGATCCGGATCGCCACCTGACCTGAATGGTTAGGTGACCGCAAAAGGTAAGTTTCTTTTTTTTTTATAAGAGTCCTGCCTCGGGCCCCCTTGTCTGCTGGGCCCCTAGGCACTTGCCCATTGTGCCCAGCCGGAGAGACGGCCCTGCACTACCCTCACCGCTGGGCCCCATAGCAGTGCTTCAGTAGTAGTTATGCCACTGGAGCACAGGCGACAAACATGATCATCAACTCCCAAATGTGCTACTTGTAGCTAATCACACTCCTGCCCGCTCCCTGCGCTTGGCCAACGACGCCGCCTCTCCTCCACTATTTTCACCTATTATCACTCCAGAATCCAAGACTTTTCCCATGTAGCCCCCCTTCTCTGGAACGACCTCCCTCGTTCCATCCGTCTCTCTCCTACTCTGTGCTCCTTCAAACGTGCACTCAAAACTCACCTCTTCCTCAAAGCCTACAAACCATCTACTTAACCCCCATCTCCTCCCTTTAGCTCGTCCTCCCTTCTCTCCTCTTGCCTCAACTGGCTCCTCTTGTGCCTGGTCTGTTTACCCTCCCTTAGGATGTTAGCTCGTATGAGCAGGGCCCCATCCCCTCCTGTCTCCATACCTGTTCTTCCGCTCCGTCTTTACTGCATATGACTAGCCGGAGTTTCTGAAGTATTGGTACTTTTTGTTCATTGTTCTGTATGGTTTCACCCTGTATAGTCTACTGTTAGTACGGTGTGCGGGGCTGCGGATACCTTGTGGCGTCTAACAAATAAATGATAATAATGATGTATTTCACGGTCAGGATCTGGGTAATGCTTAACTTGCTTCTGCATTACCTTACTGTACTGCACCTGAGTGTTAGCACCACTGATGCACCTCTCCAGGCCTAGGAACAAGATACGCACAATTCTAAATACGGATGCAGGGCCCATGCACAGTGCGGCGATTTTGCAAGATGTGTTTTTACATTGCTCAAATGCAGTTTTATGCAATTCTAAATGACGCCCTTAGTGTGTAGACATCAGGTGCTTGTATAAGTCCTTTATCTGGAGCATTTCATAATACTGACACAAGATTGTGTTTGTTTTACTCAACTACAAAGCATTTACCATCGGTAAGTAACAGTTTATCTCAGGCCAGTAAAATAAAGGAAATTGGACGGAATATTACTCAGACTTGCCAGATGCCATAAACATTAGGTTTAGTGCAGTAGTTCAGAGTGGTTGCCAGCTGAATGAATCAAAGGCATTCATGGCTGCCTGCTTTCCTTGAATGTCCGGGAGGCTCCCGAATTTCAGGGAGTCATTCCTGACTCCCGCAAGCGCAGGTATCCTCCTGGATCCCGGTACCCCTCCCCCCCAAAAAAAGAATCTTGTCATGGGGCAGAGCCACGGTGACACATGTCCTCTCCCCCATTGAGGGGAGGTAATATAAGTTGGCAAGAATGAATTGTTGTATTATATTTAAAAAATTATGCCCCATATTGTTCTAGTTCAGACTGTGGGACTACAAATCCCAGCATGACTTCCACAGCATCTGGAGAACTACAAGTTGCCTGCCTCTGCCCTAGATTTAAATGCATATTATACAGTGTAACACTTTTTTCCCCTTAAAATGTTCCTAATAGGCCGCTGAGCCGAGTCTCCCCCTCTGAGCTATTAATTTGCCAGCCAGCCCCTGCTTGCAATGCAGCTGAATGCAAGCTATCAATCTATGTCATCAGTCATTTTAGACTCTGGTTGCCTTTATCCAGTTTCCAATACACATACCGACAGGTAAAAAGGAACGTACTCCTATCCCAATAACTCGTAGCTGCCAATCTGAAGGTTCCGATTGGACGTTTTCAGAAATGTCAAGCGCAGTCTTCAATATCCTTCTGCCAGTTTATCAGGTGCCAGGTGAACCTATGGAGACACTCTTTGTGCCTCTTATAATGTGATCTAAGATAATGGTGATAACTAGCAGACCGTTACGTGCTGTGGCAGAGCTCACTGCTCTTACCCATCCAAACATGCCCATTTAATGCCCACAGCTGCCCATTCCACTCTCAGATGAGAACATTCCGTGCATGCCAATGTCATATTCTTTCTGCGTGTTACACAGCTGAGACACATGTCCTGGTGGAGGTTTAACCCATACATTGTAGCAAAGACAGTTTAGTGTTACAAAGGGGCTGTGCTATCCATTGCTGCAGCATGAAAATGTGTGAATTATTATATGTATTGGTTACCGTGCTCTGCTTCTGATAGAGAAGCGGGAAACCATCATCCCACAGATGGAATGTATTTCATACGGTTTAACCCTTTCCTGGCAAAGCCACATAAATCCTTAGCAGGCTCTTTTCTAATATGAATCTGTCGACATCTAGTACAATATTCTGACCAGGTTTATCTGCTCAAAACATTTACCAGGTTATCAAAATATTATTATTAATAACATAAAGCACTGAGAATGGTGCCAGGTTTAAAGCACAATTTTGCTTGTGCTGAAAACTATAATTGTCCTGTTCTGTATCACTGTTTCTGAGCTCCCTTCAGAAATAGTGATCCCCAAAAACACTAAATTGTTGGCTTAAGTCATGATACAGGTTACCATCTCTAACTGATGACAAGCTCCCTTAGATGCCGGTCTGATTGTCTGTTCTGTAGTGATATACATATATGCTGATTCTCTCATATTTTATTTAACCTTGCATTCATCCCTCATGGTTTAATATATAATATATTGATGACTTTATTTACCTACACTGTTTAAGGCTCGCTATCATTATACCCAAAAAGTTCTCTCTTTATATATCTATATATATATATAAATATGGGTGGGTGGTTTTAATTTGCTAATTTCATCTTGTTTTATTAATGTTAATTTTGAAAAAACTCAATAAAGAAAAATTGTTATAAGAAAAACAAAAACAAAACAAAAACTAAACAACGAAATGAATTCACATCTCCAAAAAGTGATATGCTCAAAGATAAAAACCCAAGAGAGACTATACACCGCTAGTGGCTGAGCAGTGGGAGGTGTACACAAAATGTCAGATAGATCTCCGGACCCCAGGTAAATATTTTTTGGGGACCTGGTTTTACTTTGGATATTTCACCTAAAACTGATTTTTCTATTTTGAGTGAAATTATCCTTTAAATATTCCCATATGTCTCCAAGGTGGAGTGAATTAGGCCTAAATCAGCGATTGGTAACCTGATACAGTTCAAGGGCCACACATTACCCTTAATCTCAGGAATAAGTTAAAACAATAAGTTTAATAAAAATAAGATTTACCTACCTGTAATAACATATCAGCATGTTATATCAAACACACCTGACAATAATGCAGGAAGGAGCTGGGGGCTGCAAGTGGAGATTTGGAGGGCTGCCTGTTGCGTATCATTGGTCAGTACCAGGGGCGCACGCAGCGGGGTTTCTGGGTCTCCAGAAACCCCTCCCCTCCACTAGCGAAGTACCCCACATAGCGGCACTGTACTATATAGCAGCCGCGGACGCTTCTTTGACAGCGCCGCGGCTACTGTATAGTACATGCGCAGCAGCTCTCTCGGTTTTTTTTTTCCATTTTTTTTTAGGGGGGGGGGAACCCCCCCTAAAAATCCTGTGTGCGCCCCTTAGTACGGTGGGTTTCCTCCAGGTGCTCCTGTTTCCTCCCACACTCCAAAAAAACATACTAGTAGCTTTATTAACTGCTGACAATATTAACACTAGTCTGTGTGTGTGTTAAGAGATTTAGGGGTATATTTACTAAACTGCGGGTTTGAAAAAGTGGAGATGTTGCCTATAGCAACCAATCAGATTCTAGCTGTCATTTTGTAGAGTGCACTAAATAAATGATAACTAGAATCTTATTGGTTGCTATAGGCGCTGCAGAATTGGTGGCGCTATATAAATAGCTGATGATGATATGCTCAGTGCTGCGTCAGCTATCATCATCCACGGCTGGAGCGTGAATTGGTGCTTATACTGTATGTGTTTTCTTGTTTCCGTATCCGTCCCCTCATTTCTTTCCTGCAGGGCATATATTCACTGTATAGAATTTTGTGTATAACATTCGCAATGGCACAATTTTAAATTTCAAAGCTTAATTTCCTGAGAGTTAAGCTGACCGTGTCTTATATGCCTTTAAGGCGTACATGAAATAGGTCACCCAGCTAGAACTAGTTATGTTTACACAGTTTGCAAATCTAGAGTCAATGTTCGGGTTCACCTCTGCGTAATCATAGGCAATACACCTTATTGCTAATTAATATATATATATATATATATATATTATACAGAGGCTGTACTGACTATATGTGCTTAGTGATACGCACAGTGGGACCATAGTCTTGGGGGTATCTTCTCATTCTCTTTCAGCCACTACGTCTGGCGCCAGCGAGACAAAAAAACATCTCATTATTAGAACCACAGGAGAAGAGTCCAAAAACAGCAGGTTTTATCCTTAATTCTTAAGAAAATATTATTTGCATGCCAGGAGCTGAGGCTGGGAGGAAGCCCCAGACATTTACCAGTCTGAAATGAGAAAGAAAAGCCGCGCAGAGGATGATAGAATTTTCTTGTGTAGGGGCAGAAGAAAACACAGCTGGAGAGAGGAGTGATGGATTAAATCCTCACTCTGACGTCTCCTCTGGGAAAGGGGTATTTAAAAAAAAAAAAAAAAAAGTCTATTAATTTAATCACAGTAGACTGTCTATTAAATAACAGGGGTTGGCACCTTCTGGAGAGCAGTCCAGATATTAACACTTCAGGGATGGAGGAGAGGAATTAGCACGGCTTAATTTGCATCCTCTGGGGGGTGCTACATTATTTGGAGTTGGTGTGTCTATCTTACATCCTATAACCCAGAACCTCTCATATGTTCATAGTATTCGGCCCCCCAAGCATGAAAACATTACCGGTGGTGAAACAAAGAGGGGGGCACATAAATATAAAAACATATTATTGTAGTGTGAATGGCAGGCATATATAGCGCAGATGACCTCATCCAATTATGTGTCACAGGTTGTGGTGTTAACAAAACAGTGCAATGTCTATCTGGCTCTAAACAACAGCCGGAATCCCTCTCTAGGAAGTTGGGAGTCTAAGGCTGGGTACACAATGCAGGGTTTGCAGACGATTATCGAGCCAATGACACAATAAATGACCGTTTGGCCCGATATAGCATTAGTGTGTACACTGTAACGATGAGCGATTATCATTCCAAAGCTCATGACCATCACCATTTATTTATATAGCGTCACTAATTCCGCAGCGCTGTACAGAGAACTCACGGCCAGGTAGATATTTAAATTTATCAATGACCTTATAATTCACTGATCCCTACAACATGTCATTAACCTCTTACAAAGTTCTTCACTCCTTTATTATACAGAGGCAGTCATCCTGCTATTGTGATATATCATGTATCCTGACATTGGTTTACAGGGTTGTTCAAATAACACGGAACACATTTTTGTGGTGCAATTAAATTCAACCCATAGGGGTTAAGGTAGAGAAGCCGGCAGCATGCAGTCTCCATAAATTGTAGTAGACGCCTCGGAGGTGACAGAAAGACTGAAGCACAGAGACACCGGCTGTAAAGCAGCAGCTGAAGATTCCATATGAACATTCCATTTCTGAGACGCCATTTTTAAAGGTAACGTATTCAGTACATGTCAGTACATACCCCCTGCAGCGTTCACTAGTTAATCAGGTGGCGACTACTTAACATCTCTTAGGTCTATCTATTATAGGGAGAAAAGATCCAGCAGGAAACTCGCCGGATATCGCCTATTTAACAACGGTGATACAAGTTTCACTCAGCTGCCCCAGTGAAACTTTATTGATAGGGGTGAAAGCAGATTTTCTTATATTGCAGAGATATTGCCCTAGCTATATCTGCTATTTAGCCGATATATATATATATATATATATATATATATATATATATATATATATATATATGTATATATATATTGTGACATAAGCAGGGGAATAGGTACCATCTCCTGGGGAAGATGGCGACAATCAGCAGCAGTAAACTACACAAGTCCAGAGGTTTCAGGTTAAAAGCCACAGCTAGTTTATTCACCAGCTTGCAAACAAAACAAAACATAAACAAAATTCTAGCCGTCTGGCTACTAGCTAATACATTTTAGCAACATCCTCTCTCAGGTGTTGGACCTTGTGTCCAAACACACACTCAACATATTATTGCTCAACACAGTAGAGTGTCTCAGGAGGCAACTCACCTCCTCCCCAGGTTTGAGACAATTGCATATTCTAGCTGCCTTTTCACAGGCACCTCACAGGTGCATCTCTTGATTAGTCTGTTTAGAGACTGGCAGGCCAGAAGACCCGGACTAACAGCAAGTTAGAGCATTGGGGGTTGACCTCTGCTCAGCGGTCTAAACTTTGTATTGCTCTGGTAAAGAGGAAACAATAGTGTGCTTTGTGCAATAGGCAAAATTCACATGAGAACCACCATGCGCACATATAGCATGCTTTCTTCTGGTAATCTCACAGGGTATTACTTGCTGTATACTCTAAACTGCTTTATGATTTGTACTATGTCTCAATATGCACCAGACTTAAACTAGACTACTTGTTGGGTCTGTGGCGCAATCACACTACAGGTGACATACCCATGAAGCACCTTTCCCTTCACTATGACAGACAATCTGGCTGTTCTTAATGGGACTTGGCAGGGGCAAACGCAGGATTTGTAGAGAGGGGTTTCCATGCTACACCACCAGTGAGTGTGGCCAGCATGCTTTGGGGAGTGGCTATAATTTTAGACAGTGCTTGGCTGCTCTCCAACTCTTCCTATTCCCATCATATACACGGGCAATGCTGCATGCACTACTGTTAGGGGCACACAGCTCTCCCTTTTTGAGCAGAGCTGTGTGAAGCGGACATATCTCCCAACTGTCCCTACAATCAGGACAAAGTCCTGATTGAGTGTGTCAGAACAGTTGACAGACTGTCCTGCTCTCTCCTACCTGTTCTTGCTACTTCCAATATTTGTTGGGGAACGATGGCTGTGAACAGTGCAGACAGAAACGATCTGCACACAAGCTGCAAAGTGGCTGGTCCCGGGGCAGGGTCCAGCCACCTCAAGCATACAGTACCCTAGGCTGGGAGGGGTGGGGGGTTTCCAGGCACTAGAAACCCCCCATCGGTTTGCCTATGCTTGGGGGTCTATTTATGACTATTTATGACCCATCGCATATTGTTCACATTAATTACCATCTCTTTTCGCAATGATAAGAAATGAGTTAATGTGCCAAATTATGAAAATCTCCTATAGGACACACCCTTCTCAACTCTTAATCTATCAGCACATTTAACATTTGCCCACTCTGCAGGGCAACATGGTTTTGCCAAGATGCAAATTACTCTGTTTTTTTTTGCGTTGATCATATCTCTCAATGAGGTCCTATATCTGTTCCTTTTCATGTTGCTTCTTTAATTTGATGTGGAAGCTTATTTTATCATGTATTGTGTATATCTTTATTTTTACAATGTAGGATAACGATTAATGGGTTTATCACAGCGATGACAGATGACTTAACAGTTCAATTTACCATTTAAATCCTGATGGGACTGCGCAGAGGCTGTCCTAACGATGACTCTGTTCTAATGACAACTGCGGGTTCTGACCTGGGGGTAAATGTATTAACATGCGGGTTCTTCAACAACCGCAATTTCAGCGTCTTCGGCGATTAAATTTAAAACGGCGCTGCTTTGTAAAGGGAAACTTCCCTTTACAAGGCAGCACCACTTTAAATTTAAACGCCGAAGACGCCGGACTCGCGGGTGTTGAAGAACCCGGAGCTTCATACATTTACCCCCTGGTCTCTTTACTGTGCATGAGCGAACAGCCGTTTTCGCATGGTTTAAGGCTTGACAACTAGGTCCCTATGAATGTGCTATGTTTGTCAATATTGTTTTGTAAAGGCATGTAATCCTGGTAGTGTGGGCTTCGGCAGCGTGGTTATTTAACCGGCATGCAAGTCAGATTACCCTCTAATTAATGAATGTGTGTTTTGCTTATAATAAAAGGATCTTTTGCTCATTTTCGATCAATGCTCTAAACATCTCAAAATGTCTATTTTTCCACTACGGTAATTTACCCTCTAAGTGAGTGGAAGTGGGCAGATGCGGGAGAATGCCCTACTCTCCCGGAAGTCCAGGAGACCTACCTGGAATTTGGGAGTCTCCCAGACATTCCTGGAGAGTGGGCAAGTATGCAATTCATGTGTACACACTAAACACATTTTACACGATGTACCTTCAGATCTGTGTTCTTCATCTCTCATAACCATCAGCTGAAAAGATTGTGACTCTGCACACTCCATAGAGATCTATGGACACTGCCGGTCTTGAGTTAGTACACACTGCAGAATTGGAAAAACATTGTTCCATAGTTGAATAACATTTTTAGCCCGGTTAAAAATTCAAATGAAACGAAGGATCTGCTTTGGAACGATAATCATTCAACTTTGGAGTGTACACACTAATGCTATATCGGGCCAAGCGGTTGTTTTATCGTGTGATTGTTCCAATAATCGTCTGAAAACTCCGTAGTGTGTACCCAGCCTTATATTGCAAAGCATCTCAATGACATCTCAGGAACAAAGCATCTTAGGATGCTGCTTCATAAATATAATAAAAATACACTTTTATTTTTAAAATGTAACACCTCTAAACTGTATTAATGGTACCAAATCTATATACTAGGTAATGTATCTGTTTGAGACACTCAGAATGACTGTGATGTTATGTTTAATTTTAATAATTCAGTGTTTTTCGATAGCATCAATTAAGTATTTTGTCTTTGGCATATCTTATGACATATGTAGGGATTTCTTTCAGTAATAATATATGAAGTGATATATGACCTATTATTACTTACTATTACTGGTGACTATCTCTTTATGATGTGGAATGATATTGCAGCAGCCGAGTTTCTGCACGGAACCTTCGCATGGTGCAACGGATATGGCTGTTGCTATGGTGACCGGAGACGCGGCCTAGTTACCGGGCCGGAAGTTGCGTCTGTGATCAATAACGTGACTGTTTCTACAGCAGGGACCATGAGCCCGGAGAGGTTGTTACAGTCTGGCCGGGAGTACCTGGGTGAGGTTGTTGCTACATAAATAAGTTATATAGGCGCTAACATTGCAGTAATAACCATTGTACTAAGATTTTATTGTGTAGTGTGGACCTGTCAGTCTGTGCACCCTGTATATAGTTCCGCTGTTTATCATCATTATATTAAGGTTATTTTTTTTTATATTTAAGAATTATATTGCTACAGTTAAACGTTATTTTTTACCCTCTATGTAGTGTGTGATAATATCTCTGTTTAGATAGCCATGATAGAATTCTGTCTCAAATGTGCTATTTTTTTTATTTAAAGGCTTTATTGAAGATTTGCAAAATGTACACACTATCTACAGAATTTCAAATGAACAGTATTTATTTAGGTCCTGTTATACAATTATTCGAATTATGATGTTAACACACGTACAATTTGTATACGCTCCTGTCATTTTTAAATACAACATCAAGGGGTATATTTCATACTTGCCAACTCTCCCGGAATGTACGGGAGACTCACGAAATTCGGGTTGGACTCACGGACTCCCAGGAGAGCTGACAAGTTTCCTGCATCCCGCAATTGCGGAGCTAAAATGACGCGATTCGTGGTGAATCGTGTCATTTTGGCCCCGCCCCCGTGACAAAACGGCAATTTTGTTGAGGCCAAAATGACAGGTTCGGCCGTGCCCTGCCCCCTCCCGCTCTCTAGACACGCCCCTCCCCCAAGTAGGCAATTATGGTATATTTATTAAACTGCAGGTTTGAAAATTTGGAGTTGTTGCTTATAGCAACCAATCAGATTCTAGTTATCATTTATTTAGTACATTCTGCGAAATGACAGCTAGAATCTGATTGGTTGCTATAGGCAACATCTCCACCTTTTCAAGCCCGCAGTTTAGTAAATATACCTCCAAGACTTAAATTATCATTTGGTCCTTTTTTGTAAACTGCAAATTTGAAATGACCTAGGTTTTCAGAAAAGTTATTGGTAAAGCTGAAAATGTGGTTGTGTGTACTGTTTGTTTCTTACCTAACAATTCTAAACAATATATTTATTTTGAAATGTCATTGTGAAGGGTGATTTTTATTTTCCAGTCAAATTATCTGAGAGACTGATTGGTGAACTGTTTAAAATGTGGTCGTTCTGTGTGTTAAAATTGGTCTGATTATTTGTATTAATGTTTTGTGGCTAGCTTATGGCAGTATGGGAATACTTGTACTGGTGTGAAATCCGTTTAGAATGGAATAGTTTTTGAATAAAATGTACATATTGATCCAGTCTTCATTTGCCAATGTGAAATAATCTGCAGAATATAATAAAATGATTAATTTTGAGTAAAAGAAACAAGGCAATGCCTTGCATAGTTTTGTAATGTTAAGTGGCATTTTATTTTGATCCTCTTGTAAAATGAGTTTAATTTTTTATTTTGTTTCCACTCATAGTTTTTTTTTTTTTTTAATAACCTTGTGTTGTGATATGTGTAATGATTTTTGCCAGGAATACATGTATTTGTTTCTTAGAGCAAGGTCTAATAAGTCTATTGCTTATTTTATGAGGAATAATCACAATCTTCTTGACCACAAAGTTATAATTTTATCCAATTATTATGCTATTATCGTTATTAAGGAAGTTAGTGAAAAATAATCTTACACTTCTCTTCTATTAATCGGAAAGGCAATAGAAAACAAAATGTGCCAAAGAAGTTTTTTTTATTCCACATAAAAAGCTTGCTCATACATATCCAATGGGAAAGGGACAGAATCGCATGGGATCTCTGTGTCTTTACCAAAGCAATCTATTGTACTGACAGCCTTCTGTAATGCATGAGAAACAGGTTGCTGTATTTTATAAAATATTAACACCATTTTTAAAATGTCAGGACACTATGGTGGGAATTATGTTAGAAATAATGGCTCGTGAAACTGCAGCTGTTACCTATCGTGATTTTCTCTCTTTCCCCCAATGTCTGTTTTTTTTTTCTCATTGTGCATCAAAACATGTGATCAGACTGTGGAGAAATGTTCGATTATGCTAACTTACAGGTGTGAACCAAATATTGTATTTTAAAAAAATCAAGGAATCCGATCGCCCATCAGTCACATTTTTCGTAGACCATCCCAATGTCTAAGGCAAAAGAGAGATGTTGCCTCATTGTTTGTGGTGTTGCCTCACAATTTATAGGCACGGTTTGGTCATCCCTCTGTTGGGTGGTGAGGAATGGTCACATTGATTGGAACCATAAGGTGCCAGCTGTAAATGACTAGTACCATCATCATCATCACCATTTATTTTTTATAGGGCCACCAATTCCGCAGCACAGAGAACTCAATCGCATAATTCAATTAAAACATAGGCCATAGGTGGGACATTTCTGAACAAGCTGCCCCTGAGAATCTGCTTTAGAATATAAAACAATCATTATCACAATTTATTTATATAGTGCCACTAATTCTGCAGCATTGTACAGAGAACTCACTCACATCAGTCCCTGCCCCATTGGGGCTTACAGTCTAAATTCCCTAACACACAAACACACACACACAAACTAGGGTCAATTATGTTAGCAGCCAATTATCCTACAAGTATGTTTTTGGAGTGTGGGAGGAAACCGGAGCACCCGGAGGAAACCCACGCAAACACTGGGATGATATACAAACTCCACACAGATAAGACCATGGTCAGGAATTGAACTCATGATCTCAGTGCTGTAAGGCAGAAGTGCTATCCACTTAGCTACCGTGTTGCCCTACCATGGCTAGATGGTTCATGGGGGTTTATACATACATGTGCTAATTTGCAATCCGTGTTGCTGGCCACACTCTGTGCAATTTGGTTCTGCAGAGCATTCGTCAAACAACTGAACATGTGGTCAATTTGACCACCCCTATGTAGGATCATATTGCAAAGATCTTCTGGGATAACCAGATTACAAAGTAACCTCTTTGTTTTCAGACTGCCTGAAGAACCCTCATCTACACGGATGGGGGTCAGTGACAACCAAATTTTAATTCAACTTGATTGAATTGGATTTTTTGTTGTATAGAAGAATTGTTTTGTGGACGGCACATATTGTAATGTCAACAGAGTTTGGTCAAAGATGACACAATGGGCTGTCCAGGGCTTCATGTGTGTGATCTGCTTGAAGGGGTTCTCAGCTTTTTCACAACCCACCTTGAATATAACACATAGGGTCCCCCTGTGACCTAAAGCTGGATTTCACTGCCCATTGCTTATTGTCACCGCAGTTACAAGTTCAATATTACAGTCTATCATGCCCCCTACAGTAGAGCTGTATAGAAGAAGCCTGGATGGATTGAGTCCTACTTCGCCTTGAGTTGCAACTCCTAAATTCAGGTATAGGGCGATCCCAGAGGGCTGCACTATTTGGCACACAGGGGTGGCAGGTTATTTTAAGGGGGTGTTCAACTTGAAGAGTGTTTCTTCCGGTATCTACAAATACAAAATCAGCTGTTAATTTTACAAACTCATTTCTTATTAACAAATTTGTACATACACAGAGCAAACTAAATATGATTTATTGAGTATCCATGAATAAGAGATCACTTACATCTGATTAATCTTCCCACACACATAACAATACCATTGTTTTCCAGTATCGCTAGGTGCCAAGTTCTTTGTACCTAAGAGACCTTTTATCTAAGAATGTTTAGGATCTGGAGGTTGTGCATTGACTGATAGAGCTAGAGAGGAATTACAGAGAGGTGGAGCAGTGGGAATCGAAGACTTAAAAAACCACTGATGTATGTCAGACGAAATTATCATCCCACAGAGGGAAACATATTGTTTTTAAATTACTTTCTGCTCAGTTGTGCAGGTTGTTGGCCCCACCAAAGTGAGTCATTGTTCTGAAAAGAGTTCAGTCTTAGGCACACAAACAAAATTATAGCAATGACAAAACATTATTACCACATGGGTGGGGGCTCTTCATTTTTTTTTAGCTTCTTTTCTACTGTTGTATTTCACTCTCTCTGAATAGTATATCCTATAGTTTAAAATTTCTAGGCGCACTTTGCTGCTAAGTTGGTGCATCTTAGCATGTCGGTCATGGTGCAGTCTTGCTGGGCCTTGCAGTACTACAATTACCACCGTGTCATGTTTACTGACTTTTTTAATCATAATGTACTTTTTGCATTTTATCTATTCCCGTTCAATACATGTTAACATGGAGCGCATAGAATAGAAACAAATGGAACGCATAGCATCTAATAACTCAGAAAAAGGAATTTTTGTTGCGCTGTTGGTTGATACTGGAAATAGGGACATTTAAGAGACAAATTTGGGAGGATAAAGCGGCATCATTGGCCCCTATCTAATTTTTTAATATGGATCATGGCAATGCATGTCCCACTTTTACTTGAGAGCAGCTTTAATAGTAAATGTTCTAAAATTCCTCACAGAGGGCCTTGAGTAGGTTTAACACAACAGAAGCAACTTAAATGTAAAATGTAAAAAAAAAAAGGCAAAAACATGTTAACTACTGTATTTTAAAAATATTAATTAATTAGGAACTATTGACACAACACAGAAATGAGGTGCAAAGTGTTCTCAGAAGAATGTTTCCAGCACCCCGAAATAGCTGCCATGACTGCGAGTTGGTAGACAGGCAGTGAGCCTTGTATTATAAATAAACAAAACATTTGTATAATGTGTTATCTGTTTTGATTGCATCTGTTTTGAATGTATACAATTCATATGTACATTATTCTGTATAGGACTACTCTCATTTTCCTATATATGTGTTTTCACCGTGCTATGTATGGCAGTTTTGGCCATATATATGCATTTATATCATCCTTTTATATGTATTGACATTCTAGAAACTCTTTAAAATGCATGTTTACTGCAGTGTTTTGTAAATTGAGCATGCATAAAAAAGTAAGTGTGAATTGACTTTTCCTGGAACAAAGCAATAGTATCTATTATAAGATTGACAAACTGTTAGTAGGTGTTGCTTAAGTAAGCAGGCTTGGCAAGAGTATATGTAACACAGGAGGCCCTGTAAATACCATATACATGACGTAATTTAAAGACAAGGTTTCTGGCCTACAATTGAGTATACTGTTCCTTAATCTGACCATTTTGAGATATACTGTTGTTTGTTTCATGTCTTAAGCATCTGGAGGAAAGAGAAAAGGAGAAGTTGTGTCATTTATAAGGTACAAATAAATGTATGTGCATTCATGCCCATATCAAAATCTTTAGTTGCCTTACTAATACACAAAGATCCTATTTTTTTATGCTGGCTAGTAACCTGTGAGCTAACATACCTCCAGCAAAAGTGCATGTACAAGTGCATGTTGTTATTTTCAGAAGAGGGGCATTAACACCTACTCGGCCCTTTGCTGATGATGTTTTTCCCTCGGAATTGCTGATAGTACTTTGGGCCACTTACCCCCTGGAGTTAAAGTGCAATGCATGCCAACACATATGTCTCTTGGATTTCTCTTTGCATTAAATGAACATGATCTGGCTTGGATTTCCCCTTTGGAGAACAAATTAAGTACATTTCCCCTTGTATTAAAAAATGCCCATTGTATTACTGTGGGAAAATAATAAAGTGGTACAAGTGTTTCATAAAATGTTTTATTTAATTCAACTTTATTTTTATAAATGAGTGATTGTATTTTTCATTTTCTTTTTTTATAATGCATTTTTTATAATGGGCTAAGGTCTTCGGGATCCATTGTCATTATACTGGGACACTGAGGGGGGTTCACGCTGATCATATAAAAAATTATTCACTAGTAGAGCTTCTCCCCTTCATTTCAATAGGGTTTAAATGAATGGGCCATTGAAATGAATGGGAAAGCTCCATGCACGTGTGTCTGGATGCTTTTGCAAACGCATCTAGAACATCATCCACAGGTATATTGCTTCTGAACTGCATATCAAACGCATAGCGTTGTGGGTTTTCGCATTCGATTTGCACCTGCTATTTTTGGTGCAAATGCAATGCCAGTGCTTTTATGAACTTCGTACTCACCTTTTAAATGTTAAGTCGTAGATAAGATATTTAGATGTCTGTTTGTGCACTTGAAAGGCATTTATAGGCTAAGTCACTTTTGTTCTGATGTCAAATTCTAGAATTGAAATGTTAACAACAGTGTCTTAGTTTGAGTTGTGTGTCAGCTCCCGTGTACTGCATGAGAGTCCTCTGCTCCCTGTTAATAATCTAGGTGTGGAGACACTGACACGTAGTTAGTATTCCAGACCACACAATAAACAGTGAACAATTACAAATTAATTATTAAAAACATATAATAAATATTTAATTTTCAGATCACGCAAAAAATATATTGTTGTAAAATTGCTTTTTTTGGGCTTTGTTCATCCAAGCTTTTTGTCACAATACGATTATTGTTCTCATGTCTGGATATTGATATGAATTGTTTTTGGGGTGACGTTTGTAAGAGGCAGAGCTTTGGGCAACTATCCTATGACTCTACTTTGGGAGAAACTTGTGTTTGATTATGTGGTTGCACAGCAGCGTTTCTATAAGTGGTTATTTAATAATTTACAGATGATCAGGACGTAAGAGATTAAAGGAAAACTTTATTCAAACTCCCCTTCCCCTCGTGCCATGTAACTGGGCATGAGACGTCTGTGGTTTGGGAGATACTCAATACTGTCAGTGCTCAGATGCCACGTTTCAGGAGTTCAAATAGCAGAGCTGGCCAAATCCGGGAGGCCAGCTAGCCAACGTGCTTAAACAATTACTGCTGGAACCCAACTTCTGGGAGTCAATTCTATTGATGTCAACGGATGTATATATTCCCTTGCTCCTCAAACAATCCTCCTGGCTCCCAGATTTGATTTATTGTCTATATTATTTTGCCCATTCCTGGACTTCTCCCGTGCAGCCCCCTTCACTGGAACGACCTCCCTCGCTCCATCCGTCTCTCTCCTAATCTGTGCTCCTTCAAACGGGCACTTAAAACTTACCTGTTCCTCAAAGCCTACCAACCTTCCACCTAACCCCCTCATCTCCTCCACTCATTCTCACCTCATGGCCCCCTGTTCTCTCCCCACATACTTCAACTGGCTCCCTTTGTGCCTGAGTTTTGTTTACCCTCTCTTAGGATGTAAGCTCGTATGAGCAGGGCCCTCTTCCCTCCTGTCTCCATACCTGTTCTTCTGCTCCGTCTGTACTGCATTATCCTGCCTGGAGTTTCTGAAGCTTTGGTATTTTTTGTTTATTGTTCAGTAATGTCTCACCCTGTATAGTCTACTGTTTGTGCTGTGTACGCCGCTGCGGAACTTTTGTGGTGCCTAACAAACAAAGGATGATAATAATAATTTAGTTGCAGGTAGAAAAACATATGTGCATCCCTGAGGTCAGATAAATGAAAACAGTATCTACCAAGTTGTTACTAGTGACCGTTTTCTTGTCTCAGTTTAGCAGAGTGAAAAATGATTACAACTTTTTTTTCTTGTGGGTCTTATCTGTGTGTACGAGTCTTCTCAAGGACAATTAAAAGTCACAGAAGCAGTTAAAGTAAATGTTTTCATACTTTCTACAGTTCTCTCTTTTTATTTTCGCTGATGCCAATCTGAAATGCGCACTTTATTACCCATAACTTCACTCGGACGTGAAAGCAGAAATAACTTGTGCTCTGTTTAATGAGAAGTGGATGGGATGCTGTTGTGGCTGTTGCATGCTGCACTCTTTATTACTTCTGACATACTATAGTAGAATTCTGAAGACATGAGTAACGCGTTCCAGATTGCTATCGTTCTTGTGAAGAGGCCAAAGTAAAGTGGTTTCTCCTCCCCTAAATGCGATGTGTGGTTTTGGATTGTCATTGCCTGCGTTGTATCTTCCCACATCTGTCTTATGGTGGCTGGGAATGTTCTGAGGTTGGGCCCTCGCTGTCCTTTTAGGGGATGAAAACATGGGTTAGAGACAGAGTTGAAACTGTTGGTGAAGCCATCCATTATGGCAGGGTCGTCGGGGCTGTTCCAACCATTTGGCTTTGCTACAGATTGTGGGATTTAACAGGCGCTTGTCAAAAACAATAAGTTTGCAGTTGTTTATGAGATGGGATGAACTCTCTATAGGCTTTAGCCTAGTTCCTTTGAAGGATAGTTGTTTTGCGATGTAACGTTAAATAGATATGTTTCCTAATTTGTATTAAAAAGCAAAACACATTTGAACAGTTCTTGCCCTCCCCAGGACTGTCCTTACCTCTTACTTGAAATATGCATTGGGCTTTTGAGACCCAACAGTGGTGAAGTCATATGCTGGCTGCACACGTCAATTGTAGCATGTTTAGTGGCAAATCAAGACTAATGAGCTATAACCATCCAATCTGTTTTAACAGGATCCTTATCAGGCATGTTGGAAAACGTGAACAGAAGATGACAGCTATTGGCCTGTATGTGCTGTCATCTTTTAGGTGCACTATGATGCCCTCAGGTTATTTCATAAATGGTTCAACTGCTTGGCTTGTAAACAGAAAGCTTGATTTTCATCTAATTTGCCCCCCGTCCTCCACATGGGTTGTCAAAGTAGACGTTAATCCTGCTGCTCAGCACTAGTGTGGCCACCAGATCAGGGTTTGTGACAATGTCAAACTTTACTGACCAGCTTTAATCCACGCACATCAGAGAGGTGGCCATTTAGGTCAGACATAGGTATGACTCCATAATTGATTGTTCTGTTTGAGTAAAATTTGATTGATTGGGTTTGACTGTTCAGAATGTAAAATCAGGTTGGTTTGAGTGTGTTATGATCTGAGCTGTTAGTTGATTCCTTATAAATTGCCATCTGGTCCTTTGACATGAGCAGTAAATTACAGTTTGATGATTAACACTTCGGAATCCCAAAGAAACTAACTAAACATTCTCCTAATGGTCACAATTTACATATGCATCGGGATAACTTGCCAGACCTGCTTCAATTTGAAGCATACTTGCCTACTTTCAGGCAGCGATGTTCAGGAGATCCCGTGCAGGGGGCGTGACTAGAGGGCGGGGCGTGGTCATTTGCGTCATTTTGGTCCCACCCCCAGCGAAGAAAATTATGTTTTGTTGTGGGGGGTGGGTCCAAAATCACTTGATTCACCGCGAATCACATTATTTTGGCCAGGGCATTGCCGTTTGCGGGAGACTTGCCTGCTCGTCCGGGAGACCGACCCGGATTTTGGGAGTCTCCGGGACAGTTGGCAAGTATGATGAAACATATCAGCAGGTGAGAACAATCCACTTCACAGCTCCACTCTGTAACGGGATTCTCCCCATCAGTCAGATACACTGCTGTTGTCACTGTATCTGACTTGTGCTGGTGGGCAGTATGAAGCCATGATGCCAGGGATTGTTTCCTCCTGATAAGCTTCAATTGCAGACCACCCTTCAGGAGCTTCAATGAGGCTCCTGAAAAATTTGTGAAGCTGAAACTATCCAGGTTACGTTAGTTATTATAATCAGCTTTATACATGTAGTGGATTGGTCTTGTTTACCTAATGTTGTGATTTAAATTGGAGTTATGCCAACATGTTAGTGAATTTGATCTATTTATTTTGTTTTATCTAAATATCTTTGGTTTATTTGTGATTCTCAGTGCTACTTGCCGCTTTTTGAATATTTGTAGCCGTACTGAAGAAGGACCGCTGTTCAATATCTTGCTTATCTCATAATGATTTGACTAGGTTTATCTGTGGAAGACATGTTTATTGGTCATAGTTATGTGGTATAATACCTGAATGTCCACATCTGTGTAACATGACTCTCACCATATATGAATCATTCAAGAAATGGGTCAGATGACAGGATTAGTGTGAATAATTTCACAGTACTTTATACATTCCAGGAGGACAAAATTAGGGCATTATTGTCCATGCCACTGAGCTAACAGCCTCACGCATATTTAACTGTGAACAGTGTTCACACATCCGTAAAGCCCACTCCAATTTGGCCACCAATAACGTTCTCTGCATTAGCCTATGGATGAGGCATCTGAACGAGTGTTGTAGATTAGTTTTGGAGTACCTTTTTTATTTTTAAAATTCAGGACCTGATTTAGGGTTCAGACCGCCCTAGGCTAATACGCACATAGCGCCCCCTTACCTTCCACGTCCAGCTAAAGGTAAAAACAAGCTTGTTCTTAAATCCCCCCCCCACCAATGTTTATGCTTCCATGTTTCCGAAACTCCGCTCCATTTTTCATTAAGATCAGAACCATATAGCAGAACGGAGGTGTGACAGAGCGCTACTAAGGTCACGCCAGCATCGGTCCCCATACTTGTCTCTCTCTTACTGGCTTATCCTCAAGCGCCGGCCCAAAGATATCTCATTGTCTCCAGCTGTTATGGGAATATGTCACGATTCAGAACTTACTACATTCTTCTTTTACGTTTTCTTTTTACTTTAGAGAACAACAAGTACATTTTAAAATGAATTTCAGTTTATACCTATCCCTGTCACAATTTTGCACCCTAAAAATATTGTTGATACCCTAAAAGTCACACGCTTTAGGCTGCAGCCTAGTCAGCCTGTTGGATAATCAGGCCTTGGTCAAAGTGATTGTGTTCAGTGCTTTAATGCGCTGGTAACATGCTGTTATCATGTGAGACGGTCATAAGAATGTTTCTTCTTAGAGGTTTCATCCTTATTTGACACATTATAACAAACCACTGTCTATCATTCCAGTAACAATTGTAAAGCTTTGTCCAGAAGCTGCACATATGGCTCAGTGATCAGCAAGATCCCAGCCTCTGTCAAAGCCACATCCTGCCTGATGCCTAACAGTCAGCCTTCAGTGACCATTAAATCTACCAAGGCCAACCCTGGTGACACAGACAGCATGGGACCGGTCACTGTGATCAATGCTCGTCTGTAACTTTATACAATGTTCATAATTATGGGACGTGTCCTATCCCCATCGCCGTCCCCAGTGTTTGCCTCTCGACAAAGCATTGTTACATTCTCCTTGAGCTATGAAGAGACAAAAAGTTCTGACATCACACGTCTCCTTTCTATAGTCAGACCCTGTGGATAAAGTAGTATTTTCTTTCTTCTAATCCTTTTCATTATGCAGTGAAACCCAAGATGATCTAATGCAGCTGTTTTGAATTTTTGGGAGAGATCACATATTTCATCAACTTAACCTTTAATCAGGGAGCTCTGTTGAGACTTCTGTGTTCCCTCCTTCTAATGACATAACTCACTATTAGACTGGTGAGCAAAATCTAGCTGCTGGCTCGGTACCTTAAAGAAATAAGGTTTTTAAAGCATATATTCTTTTTATGCATTTTTTTTTCTTTTTGCTATGTGCTTTATTTGTGTGTTTTAACCTATATTACAAAAATAACATGTCAAGTTAATGATTTCCTAGTCTTACTGATTTGGAACCTCAGGATGTGCAGGACTATTCTGTCTTTGCTTAGCAGTCAGTCTCACCTGGCGATATTTCTTGGCTCTATTCACACAAGGGGTCTGAGGCATTATTGGCTAATGAGTGGTAATACCTATAAATAGCAATTGAGAAAGGATAAAGAACTTACTGCAGCTCTATCCTGTAGGACCTTGTATCCCATCAATATAGCAGGGAATTGTAGACTTTTGGATGTTTCTTTGTTTATTTAATAGTAAGCAGGTACACTCCTTAAGGCACAAAGGCATTTTTATTTATTTGTTTACTTAAAAGATGCTTACATAATGCTGGTAACATATCAAATGTTATTTTGCCTCTACAATTACAAAGTACAGGTACAAATAAATACTGGAGACTGCAAATGCAGCAACAAATTGTCACTGTTCCGTGGGACTGTTTTTATTTTTGCAATTTGCTGCAGTTGTAGCGATCCCCAGTAGGGAGATTGTAATATATTTTGGGTGGGGGATACGTCCTGTTAAATGCCGACCATCCCGGCAATTAGATAAAGCCAGTATGGCTGACACCCACCTTTGGAGCTGCTCAGGTCTCTCTGTAGCAGGACTTTAAGATAATGTTAAAGTACACGTGTACCCTATAAGGAAAGTTTTCGGCAGCCTGAATTAATATTCATGAGGAAGTTAGGTACTCGGATTACTATGACCTCTTGATATCATTGTGGCTTGGGGCACAGAATGGTTTAGATTCAAACTAATTTTAGACAAACAACATATAATTATGAGAATCATCATGGTATAAACCGGCTTTAAAAGAGGATTTCAGACAGGTACAATTATGGGGGTTCTCTGCTCTGAGATAGCTACTGTTTGGGAGATACTCTTTCTTTACTGTCATGTACCTTCCAGAAATAACAGCCTGAGAGCTTTTAATGCCAGTGACTGAAGGCAGGTTCATATTAACCATTTATGGCTAAGTGGTTAGGGAGGAAACGGGAGAACCCAGAGGAAACTCACGCAAACACGGGGAGAACATACAAACTCCTCACAGATAAGGCCATGGGTAGGAATTGAACTCATGACCCCAGTGCTGTGAGGCAGAAGTGCTAACCACTGAGCCACTGTGATGCCAATTCCTTTGCTTAGTGTGAAATGCAGCATCAATGGTCCTCCGATTGATGACTGTACATGTTCACATTACTAACTTCAAGTGTTGGATGGACCCTGAAAGCAGAAGGCTGCAGTTTTGGTCTGGCCAGAAGTACTGATACTGCAGATCTCATAGCGATCTACTGATTGCTCTTTTGAGGTTCTTCCCCGTTGCATTCCCAGTGGTGAGTGTAGAACAGGACAGCACACCATGCTCAGCTGTACATCTATGAGTATGTAGTAATATAGAGTCATCAGGCCCTCCTTCATTCTGGAACAGACTCTTATCTGCTAACCAGTAAATAGTTCACAGTAGATATATTATACCGTATCCTTTGTATAGCTCCTCGCATGCTGCTTGCTGTCTCCATGTTAAGGGATTTCTTTCACTCCACTAACTGTAAACACTCTTATCTGCCCCATTCATCATCTTTGTTCTTAGATGAACATGTCGCAGGCAGGCCCTTTTTCTCTGAAGTTTCCCCAGAGTATGCCACTATCATTTCAGTTGCTTTGAGCTGAACCCCATTTGTCATCATTAAAGAACTTTATTATCATAACACACAGTTTAGTCCAATCCCTGTCATCATCTCTTGCAAAACTCCCAGTAAAAGTTTACTTTGCAGGAACACTACAGAAAAAATCCTGTTTGCCAAGAGTCCTTTTTTTTTTTTTTTTTTTTTTTTTTTAGTTTTCATTCTTGTACTCTTTTAAGCTTAGTTTTTTTTTCCTTCTCTCTCTTCAAAGCTTCATTCTTTCCCCAAGCACGGGGAGCCTGTCCCCAGCTGTCCTATTGTGTAGAATGAGGTCTTGTTAACACCATTATCTGGCAGAGAGATTACAGGTAATTGTGATAAAGCAACAACACTCTGTTTCTGTAATCACATTCAGGAGACTCCGGGCCGCCCCGGGCGATCCTATCAGATGTACATTAGTCTCAGAGTGAAGTTTGCTCTCTCTCTGATCTTAAAAGCTACACCTGGGGCTTTGGATTTAGAGGTAAAACAAGGCAGGTACATAAGGGTGGAGGCCCTCAGTCTGACGGATTCAGGTGCGCTTATTTCACAGATCACCGGTGACCAGGCTAAACAAATAGAGAGGGATTCAGGCACCCTCCGGGGTTTGATGGGCCTCTATGTCTCTCACAAAAGGCCTGACTGATATGTTGGAGAAGAAGAAAACATTGGGACACCTAAGAGGGCAAAAAAAACCATTATCCTCCAATATGTACAAAGACTGGTTCTAACAGCAAAATACTAATCTTGTTACTCGCATTCTAAAGGTCGAAATCATCACATACACAGAAATGGATGAATGTTTTTATTTTATTATTTATATATTTTTGAAAATGTTCAGTAAACCCCATGGGACATAAATCATTACTATGAGATTTGGCCCTGATATCTCTGGGGTTCTGTAGAACTTGCCTCAAGTAAGGTTCGATTTCTGCAAATCGACGGTATTAGGCAACTTTGCAGGTAAAAGTTAAAACAGCAAAGGGTTTAAAGGCAAGTTTTGTCGTTTTAAACTTTGCCTGCAAAGTTGCCGAATAGCGGCGATTAGCAGAAATCGGACCTTAATATATTTACCCCCTGGACTAAATCATAGATAAAAGCATTTTAAATTTGGGCCTTGAAGGACTTGTTTAGTACTACATTCCCAACTTTGTTCCAGAATGGTTTTATTTCATGCAGTATTAATTCAGTTACCAAGCTCGGAGGTGACTTTGGCCAATAGTTTAGATGTCTACAGACACAACAGAGGATTATGGGAGTACCTGGCTCTTCGTATCTGTGGATAAGACCACTTTGGATGACATCAGTGGGCACACTGTTCTGGGTACATAATTTCCCCCTGAGATTGTGAAAACTGGTCAAAAATTGAGTCCCAGGGAGACCTAATTGGACACAGAGTTGGTTAGTTAGATCTCTTCATAGATCTCCTTGACTCAGTAGAAGCAGTATGTATCCTTCTCCTTTGAAAGTAACGTAGATAGTACCCCTTCCTTTGTTGAACTATGTCAGACTATGCCTTCCTCATTACATCCTCTATTCTACCCAATAAAAATATGCTACGTCTTACAGAAGCTATGCCTCTGGTGACAGGGACCTGGTGGCAGGGATACTTCACTATATCGAAAACCTAAGTGCCTCAAGTTTCAGTTATGTTGCTAGTCCCAAGTGAATTTATAGGGTGCACTCTCAGAAATGTTTGGTTCAGCCCACAATGTGGCTGCCTTTGTTGCATGTAAATAGTGGAAATAATTTAAAGTTAATTCTCATACAGCACTTGCCAAGATGTTGGGGGGAGGAACGTGGTGCCGTGCTTTCGTCACAGTCCTCGGCTATGTAATGCTGAGATTCACATCATTAAGGATCCAAGAGAGTGGATTTGTTGATTTGGGCGGACTCCCCAAAATTCAGATAGTCCGAGCAAGTAGGCCAGCATGATACAGCATTCTGGTGGTTCTTTTGCTTTTGTAGAAACTATTGCAACCAGGCATTATTGCCAATTAGCCTATTTTGCATGAGATTGCAGACAGCAATCATATGTACAATAGACACTTATGTTAAATGGTCATTTTATTTCCTCTGCCTAATAGGAAATGCATTTGGGGCCCCCATTTAGAGTTTGACGCATTTTTATGCCCAAACGTACGTGGAAATATTCTGTTGCAAAATACTGACTTATGTAGATATGTTGTGTCCCACTTATCTCACGATGCATTTAACTGTGTGGCCAGCTGTAATTCTGCGTCAGGCGTACAAATGCGTATAATTACACCCAACAAAAGCACAGAGATACGGCTCGACAGTGTTCGTTAAAGTGCCATGTACGTATTAGTCATGCACCATAGAATGTAATTAACTATCATATAACTTCTTGACTGTTTTATTAAGAAATGCGAAAGTTGCATTTTCCATATTAAATGTAATTAGCCGCCACGCTAACGAATGATGGATTGTAAGCTGGAAGGGTCAGTATGGTAGCAGCGAATCGGCAGCAGCTTGTTAGTATTGTTAGTGCCATTATCATCATGTATGGTTACACCAGGCCTCTAAGAAGTCTATATGGGTATGCATCCAACCACTCGGGGCATCTCTACTCTCTTTACCATAGGGAAGAACAGTTTATGTTTGCATTGTGTTGGTTGCATTTCATTGTGCCCTGGATGAGGGTGGTGCCCATTTCCTGCCAGCTCTCTACATAGGAACACGCACCAGGAGAATCAAAGCACTCGCGAGCAAAGCTTGTACACTTGTACACGCTTGTCCGGGAATATACAGTGCCAGTGCCATTAAGGTCTTTCAAGGGAGAAGTGAATAGGGTCCCGAGTTAGGATTTGTGAGGCAACAGAGCGTCTCGGTACTTGGCAGGAAGAAAAGCCCCTCATTCTTTTGAGGATGAAATAAAATGAACTCCTACAGAGTAGCTGTACCAGCAAAAGGGGGGCTGCCAGCTCCCCTTTCCCTAATCAAACATGCTCGACACGGACTCCGTGAAGAGTTCCCCTGACACTTTTTTTTGTACTGGAAGTGAAGGGCAGTAATTAGTCTTTACCAATCTCCAGTATCACAGCCCAGGCTCTTTTCATGACTGCTTGTATCACACTGCTTTTCTTTGGGAACACTATGTCCAAAGATGTTTCTCTCTCTGTCTCTCTCTCCCTTCCCTCTCTCTCTCTTTTATTTATTTGGTGGTGCATGTTTTATTGCATGAACCATATTTAGTTCTTGTGTACAGTGATACAACCGTGAATATCACTGTACAGAATTGTATAAAGTATTTCATTTAAACTGCTTTGCTTAGGTATCTTTTGGCTTTTAGCAAAATACAGCAATCGCGCTCTTCTGATATTGCCTTCTTCTAAGCTGGGTACACACTACAAGTTTGATTATCAGGCCAATCGCACAATAAACAACTTTTAGGTGCGATATTTTACTAGTGTGTACGCTCCCGCAATCATGTTTTATGGTACCAAAGCTCATCATATTGTTTCATTTGATTATATATTTGATTTTATAACCGGACTAAAAATCTCTATAAACAATGGAACGATGTTGTGCAAATTCTGCAGTGTGTGCTGTAAGCACTCACCACCAGCAGGGTAGGCAGATCACATAGAATGTGAGTCAGGATCTTTTCAGCCGATAGTTATGACAGATGAAGAGATTTGAAGGTAAATGGTGTAATACATGTTTAGTGTGTACACATGGATCAGCTGCTGATCGGGACTTTGTAGTTGGTAAAATCAGTAACTGTATCTCATCTGGAGAATGCCTCTGTAGTGTGTACCCAGCTTTACACACATCATTATCATCATCATCATCATCAACATTTATTTATATAGCGCCACTGATTCCGCAGCGCTGTACAGAGAACTCCTTCACATCAGTCCCTGGCCCATTGGGGCTTACAGTCTAAATTCCCTAATATACACACACAGACAGAGAGAGAGGAACTAGGACAATTTTGATAGTAGCCAGTTAACCTACCAGTATGTTTTTGGAGTGTGGGAGGAAACCGGAGCACCCGGAGAAAACCCACGCAAACATGGGGAGAACATACAAAGGCCACACAGATAAGTCCATGGTCGGGAATTGAACTCATGAACCCAGCACTGTGAGGCAGAAGTGCTAACCACTGAGCCACCATGCTGCCCATAACACATACTTTCCAGAGTATCATTCGTTTACATATGTAAACAACTAATTCACAAAACCTGAAGGAGATAGAGCGAAAGACATAACAAGATAACAACCACACATAACCAAATAATATAAACAGGAAACTGTAAAACAGTCATCAGGGCTCAGGCAATGATAGGAAGCAGTGAAAGATGGACTCTCTGATCAGTCTGGTTCCTGAGGTGTAAAGAGTTATTAATCCTCTGATAGTGAGATGTCTCCCAGTTCAATATGTTGTCCATGTTAACATGCCCCTTAATGAGCCATTAATTGTCTACCAAGATGTAAAGATGCCCACACATGCGTCTATACTGCAGCCAACATCGGCCAATTGCCCCGATATTACAGTGTGGGGGTTTGAAAAGCAAGATTATTATCTGGCATGGGGGTAACTGGGTTTGTCACATGACTGAATAATTCATTAAACGCTGCGGAATTAGTGGCGCTATATAAAATGATGATGATGATGATGAATTACATGAAGTTGCATTAAAGCCTCCCTATTTTTGTCGTCAGTTTGCAAATGCCAGTAAAACAGTTATAGGATCCTATCCCAGATGCTAATGTTTATCACAGAGTATTAAGGGATGATTTAGCAAACCTTCCATAGAAGGAAAACTGGAGGTGTTGCCCATAGCAACCAATCAGATTTTAAGTAGCATTCATCTAGAACATTCTGGAGAATGATAGCTAGAATTTGATTGGTTGCTGTGGGCAGCATCTCCTCTTTCCATTTTAGAAGGACTGATAAATCTACCCCTTAGGGGGAGATTCAGTTGGGCGTGAGGTGTCTCGACGAGGCACCTCGCGGCGGAGATTTGATTGAAATCTCCGCTCATTTCTCCACACACCTCTATGGGGTGAGCGGAGGAAAATGAGCAGGGATTCCTTCCATATCGGCCAGCAATGTGCGCATTGCGATGTCTACGCTCCACATCATCGCCAATTGAATTCCCCCCCCCTTAGAGTCTGAATTTTTGAGGAAAAAAATAGCAGTCTGGGTTAAATATTTTAGTAGCAAGAACCCAGAATGTCTTGGAAGCATCAGGACCCCAGGAAGCCGTACTACAGTGTAACGTCTGTGATTGCGCTCGTTGCCTTGTTAAAAACATGGTGGTGACTGTATGTGAAGCATTAGTCACACATCTGTTTGTGTAATTTATTTGTGTAACTGTGTTTGGCACATTACTGCTATAATTTTTTATTTTTAACAATATTTATATTTCAAGACACTGCAAACATAAACACGTCCAGCATGTACATTTGTAAATAGCATACAAAATAAAGAACATTTTCAAATAATGCAAACAAGTTTATATTGCTACATTATTGTCTCGTTCTATGACATTTGTGTAGCGACGTTGGATCAGTTGGAAAACTAGAAAAAATAAGGTTGAGGGAGAAGTTATGGAATATAAAGGAGAGTTAGGAAACGTCACGTGGTCTGATAAAGTATTGTGTATTACAGGGAGAGCACCATCTATATAGGATAACATCTTTACTGAGAGTACTGATGTTCTAGACTTATAAGTAAACCATGGTTGCCAAACCTGGTTAAATTTGTATCCTCTGTTATGTACATGGGCAGCACGGTGGCTAAGTGGTTAGCACTTCTGCCTTACAGCACTGGGGTCATGAGTTCAATTCCCGACCATGGCCTTATCTGTGAGGAGTTTGTATGTTATCCCCGTGTTTGCGTGGGTTTCCTACGGGTGCTCCGGTTTCCTCCCAAGCCCCAAAAACATACTGGTAAGTTAAATGGCTGCTAACAAATTGACCCTAGTCTGTGTGTGTTAGGGAATTTAGACTGTAAGCTCCAATGGGGCAGGGACTGATGTGAGTGAGTTCTCTGTACAGCGCTGCAGAATTAGTGGCGCTATATAATTAAATGGTGATGATGCTGGTGGGTCATTTTTGTCATTCCAACTAGGAAGCAGATCTTATTTTTGACCATGTGATTTGGAGGTGGTAATGGTTGTTTCCAAAATTTCTCCACTGAACTCTGGAGGACAGAAAATATTAGTTTATTGGGTTTTATAGAAAGGTCTGAAACAGGGAGACCTAGGAGAGTAGTCCAAGGGCTCAGCGGAACGTTTGTAGTCACTCATCTAGAAGCTTATTAATATGCAGCAGAATGTAGAAATCTTTGGACAAATCCCCCAGATGTGATGATAGTCACCCTTTTGACCCACAACCTTGCTAGCGTACATGAGAGGTAAAAGGAAGCTTAGTCTGGACTTTGTACCACCTTGTATACATTTTAGATGAATTCTCTTTTAATTAGCATGGAGACGGAGGATTTAGCGACTCCTGGGGGTTTATTTACTAAACTGCAGATTTGAACAAGTGGAGATGTTGCCTATATCAACCAATCAGATTCTAGCTGTCATTTATTTAGTACATTTTACAAAATGACAGCTAGAATCTGATTAGTTGCAGTAAGCAACATCTCCACTTTTTCAAACCCGCAGTTTTAATAAATATACCACCTGGTCTAATGATTAGCTAAGAGTCCTCGTCTAGTGGAGGGCCTAAATATTTTTCCCAGTTGCATTAATGTTTCATTAATGGTTTCAATGGTGATTTGCAGCTGTGGTGGAATCCTAATTCTCAACATGTCCTGCTAGTTAAAGGCTACCAGGGCATGCTGGTTCATGTGGTTCCACAAAGTCCTGTAGATTCACAAGTCATCTAGCTCTGTAGGCTTCTTATTGCTCAAGGGCTCCGAATGCTATCAACCCTTTTCCAGTCTCCTCCTGTAATTTGAGAAGTGCGCTCTGGCTTTCCAGTGTATATAGGACATTTTCATCCATACTGACCATGGTTTGGACTTGTAGGGACATTATTATCATCATCATCATCATCATCACCATTTATTTATATAGCGCCACTGATTCCGCAGCGCTGTACAGAGAACTCATTCACATCAGTTATTATTATGCAATTAAGGTGATGGGTAACGGCCAGTCCTAGGGCTGTATCATCCCTCCAAGCCGTCACCTGCGGCCCCCACCTGTTTTATTGTCATATATGTTTATTACAGCTTGTAACAATTGTTTAAAATGCCTGCTGGTATGTTATTACAGATAGGTGTCTCTCTCTCTTTGTTTAAATGTAGTCTTTTAATTTATTACTGTGATTATGGGTCATTTGTGGCCTTTTTGAATGGGTGTCATCTATAAAAACTGGTGCATGGATCAGATTCTAGTTGTCATTGTTCTACGACACTTTAGAACAGTAATGGCCAACTTCATATCATACGCTTCAAGGGCCACAAACTGTCCCAACGTTCCCCTCAGACCTTGTACGTCCAATCAGACCCCGCGCTTAGTCCAGAATTCACCCACTTGCCAAAAAATGCCCACACATGTCCTCAATTCTAACATGTACTCAACATCCTGCATGTCACTCAGACCCCCACTAGGACCTCTCTGGCAATACCAGTGACCACCCACCGTTAATTAAAAACTAATGGCCACCAATTAACAATGAACTACCACTAATTAAAGTGCACTTAACTGATCAGTCAGGATTCAGGAATTGGCTTCCTGAGGAGGAAAGGGGGGGGGGGGGGGGTAATGTTGTGCTGAAACACTGTGCTGCCACTTCCTTCCACTGCAGTCACGTGATATGGAAGCAGGTTCCTTCTCCTGCACTGATGAGCTCAGAGTGGGGTGCAGAAGTCTGTAATGAGCTGGGGTTGCCGATGAAAGCTCACTGGACCTCTGGCAGCCTTTTAAAAAATAAGCCTGTCTCGATGTTTCCCATATTATATTTGGTAGCAGCTGCATGGCAGTATAAATGCCCATATACGTTTACAAAACAAAAAGACAGTTGTTGTCAGTGCTTATCCTTAACACTCCATATCGAAGTGAATCTTTCTACTGAATAGGTTTAAGTTCACAGACGCTACAGTTTCCCGCTACCACAGTGGGGCTGCTGAATGTTGGATGCAGGACTGCCAACTACATGTATATAGAGTCACGTTCTGATAACCCTACATACTGTACAAGTGAAGACTGAAGAGACCCCGGTGTTATGATTGTTACAGTGAAGGCCCAAGTGGCAGGACCAGTCCCATGGTGGTCCACATAAAGAATAGTAGGTGCCCGGTTAAGCCAAAAGAGTTCAGTTTGTTGTGTCTGTTCACCAAATGGCCATACCTCATACAATGTGGTCTCTGATCCTGTCTTGTACCAATCGGACACTGATCCTGTTGCTGGATGCTCCGACCAAGTGTCAGGATCAACCTGTGTGGGGCTATCATAAAGAATAGCTTCTATCCAGTAATTCTATAATGTGGATTATCAGCTCCCATCAGTCTTGATGCTCAGTAATACATGAGGACGTGACCTTAGATCTGGGAGAAGCTTTGAGCTTTTTCTTGGAACCTTCAGCTTTTATCTAAAAAGAGGTTCCAGTTTCACCTAGTGAACAGGTGTCTGTGTCCCAGGCAGGTCCATGCAGTGCGTCTTCCCTGCTGTGTGTGGGTATCTCCCTGCTTGTCCTGATTGGCATCTCTGCTCTGTCTGCTGCTTCTGGTTCAGATAACAAGTGATAGAATGGAGAGCAATATGGAGACAGAGGGTCATTGTCACTGCAGTGATAAAGACAGTCTTCATGTTCATGTTATGACCAGGACTATTGTCGCTCCACAGGGCACATTTCCTTATGTAAAAAATCCAGGTTTTTGACATCAAAAGGAATATATATATATAATCTCTATCTCTATCTCCATCTGTATTGAATTTGGCTACACGTGCTAAAAAGCTCGATCACAAGACAACTGATTAGGTCACTGCCAATGTTTTGTTTTCAGATGTATTTTGTGATTTATTTATATAATTGTTTTTCCCCTACCACGAAGATTACAAACCACTTGTTTATTGTCAGTTATGGGAATCGTGGAAGCTCACACAGCCAGAGTTGAGTTTGTTTGCAGTTATTTATTTAATTTATTGCAAAACAATTCAAAACAACATTAAATACAAACATAAGATGTAAATTCAAAAACAAACAACTTCTGTATATACAGTAAAGTTCTGCAGGATTGCCATTAAGACATAAGTTGTGACTGTTCTGGCTCAGGGCTCTACCCATTGGTGCTTTAGCTCTGTCTGTCTAAGCTTTGCTGCATTCACAACTGGGTGAGCAATGAGCTGGGTTTCAGATTGGTGTAATTTACCTCTATAGCGAACGAAGAGTGTGTACAGTATAAATAGTCTACATTTAAAGCATGAAATCCAGACAAATCACTTTATTGTGTCTTTGCAGCCATCGAAATTAAAGTTAAAAACTAATAAACAGATTTAGGATAAAGAGGTTAAAATAAAAGAAAAACTACAATACCCCAGTTGCATAAGTGTACACAACCTTTCATAATGAGGCTATAGCTGTGTTCAAAGTTCACCAATCACATTTAAAATCATGTTGGAAGGTAATGAGCAATGTAAGTGATTGTGATTAACCCCAATTACAGATCAGTGATTCCTGTAGGATTTCCTTGCTGGTTTTTTGGTTGTATCCTACTGCGAATGTCATGGAACGCAAAGAGATTTCAAAACCTCTGCGGGGTCTCATTGTTGAAAGGTACCAATCAGGAGAGGGGTACAAAGGCATGGCATATGCCATGGAACAATATGTGGAGAAAATGTGCCACAACCGGGACATTACCAAGATCAGATCGTTCCTCTAAAGTCGATGACAGAGGAGAAAACTCATCAGGGAGGCTACCAAGCAGCCTACACTAATATTAACGGAGCTGCAAGGATTTCTGGCAAGAACTGGACACTTCCCGCATATGACAACAATATCCCGGACTCTGCACATGGCTATTGGGTAGGATGGTAAGACGGAAGCCAATTCTCACAAACAAGGACACACAAACCGTCCAAATTTTAAAAACAAAATGCATTCAGTAACCCCAAACCATTTGGGAAAAGGTCCTATGATCTAACAAGACAAAGTTTGAACCTTTTTGACCTTAATTCTAAAATATATTTGTGATACAAGGAAAATACAGCTCATCACCCAAAGGACACCAAACCCGTGGAGCGTGGTGGTGGCAGCGTTATACTTTGGGGCCACTTCTCTTCATCTGAGGCTGTAGTCAGAAAATAGGGCATATTGAATAGCTCCAAATTTTAACATGTTTTGGCACAAAGCCTTCTGGTCAGCGTCAGAAAGCTGAAGAAGAATTTTACCTACCAACATGATAGCGATCCATAGCACATATCCAATTCAGCCAAGGAATGGCATCAGAAACGTAAGATCAGAGTCTTGGGATGGCCTAGTCAATCCCATTGAAAACCAGTGGAATGACCTAAAGAATTCTGATCACAGGAGATCCCCTCACGATTTGAGGGACCTTGAACTTTATTGCTGGGAAGAGTGGGACAGAACTGCACAGTCCAGGGGCTAAATTTATCAAGCTGCAAGTTTCCGGCTGGTTTGAAAAGTGGAGATGTTGCCTATAGCATCCAATCAGGTTCTAGCTGTCATTTTGTAGAATGTACTAAATAAATGATAACTAGAATCTGATTGGTTGCTATAGGCAACATCTCCACTTTTCAAACCTGCCGGAAATTCACAGCTTGATACATTTATCTCCAGGTTTTCGAAGTTCATAAAGACTCACAGCTATAATAAAATCAAAAGGTACTTCCTGAGTTTATTGTTAACTTGCTGTTTTTGCACTTAAATTTTGTTGGTTTCAAGGTCAAATTAAAGATGGAATTTCAAGTACAGAGTACAGCCTGTATGTCAGTGGTCTTATCTGACCTTCATGACCGTAAACAAGCTTCAGACAGTTTCCAATTATGCTAATTTTCTGGAGAATAAAGCTGTGTACACACTACAGAAAATGTTCTCCTGATGCCATATCCGTAACGATTTTACCAACCACTGAAAAAAAAAAAAGTCCCGATCAGCAGCCGATTCATGTGTACACACTATACATGATTTACCTTCAGATCTGTGCTTATCATCGGCTGAAAATTGTCAGCGGGTTGTTTTTTTTTAGCGTGTAAGTCATTTTAACGCTGTTTTTTTTTTATCATTTTCGATCAGGTTGACTTTACCCGAAATTCAATTCCATTTAAAACTCTACGTTTTTTTTCATGAAACGGTCCTCTCGCACTCCAGTAGAAGGTCTATTGAAAGTATAGGGTGTGCGAGAGGCACCCGCGTTAAAAGCTATTCAATTGTTTTTTAGCGCGGCGGGTAAAACAGGCCAATATGCTGCTTTATCTCACACCTCTTTTGGGTGTGTTAAAAATAAAAAACCTCTGAAAAGTATTTGAAATCTTGTAAAAATGTTGAAAAAAAAGTTACATTTATGTTTATCACTAATGCCTAACTTGTGTAAGTTGATTTTCTTGTGAAAAAATATTGAAATAATAAAAAAAATAAATTAAAATCACTAATTATATTTATGTATGTTTTTGGTACAAATATGAATGTAGAAATGTGTTTTGACCTGGGGTAGATGATTGTATAGTAAAAAATAGTTCAATAAAAAAATATGCTAAAGAAAGTACTGTAATGTAGATATTATCAATGTGTAATGCAATCTGATGTATGGAAATGTATGCAAAACCTTTTTTTTGTGTTATACATGACGGCGTTAAAACTCCCCTTCACTTCCCTAAAATCTTGCAAAACACAATGTTTAACGGGCAGGGGGCAGCGATACCTCGTTTTCAATTAAACTGCACAAGTTTTCCCGCTGCACTAACTCAAAACGGTCACTATTGCCGGCAAAAACCTGCGGTAGTTTTTTTTTTTTTTGCTTTTTAACACGGCAGGGAAAAAAAAATCTCGCTAACAATTGAATTCCCCCCTGAATGTTCTTTACCTAATTTTATGACTCATTATGGCAAAAAAAAAAGGAACCAGTCAACCGACGCCTTTGTTAGTCCCACCCCCATGATGTCATTATTTAACTCCTTAATGGCACAAATTACATATTTTATATATCCTATTTATATCGGATATGGGAGGACTTCCTGGGGATATCTGGAACACATTGGTGGTGGAAATGGTTAAAAAGCATTGACACAGCACGTATAACTTGTAGAAATGTGTCTATTTGTCCACTGTGCGCACGTACTGGTGTGTCTGTATAAAGTCTTTGCACACTAGCTCGCAGTCTGTTATAGAGATTTACGTGGTGACATAACTAGGTTTACTTTTTTTTTTTTTTCCCTTTGACTTATTTATGTTTTACATATGTATCAGTAAGAGTAACAGGACTGCCTCGGGTCATAATTGTACGTTTAGTTACAATGGTTTATGTGAACCTATAAAATCTGTCTGGATGGCATAAAAGACATCCTGCGGGAAGATAGAAAAGGACATTTGTTGTTTTATGTCTCTGAAAAGCTCTGCAGCCTCTTGTTAAGCTGCTCTCTGCACTGCTCGATGTTCTTCAAAATGATGTTTTCACTGGTAAATGAAATCTAAGTGTTGCATTTGAGCACAGAATCTTGATAAATACCGCAGATAGCCCACATGTAGCAAGGATAGCCCCGATCCTCCCAAATTCTCCTGCCAGAATTAGAAAAGTTTGCTCCCACAGAAATCAGAAAAATAATGGCATTTTGTATTTATTCTCTTTTAGGAATGTCCCTTACTATTTGGTATCATAGCTCCCAACACGTCTGACCCCACCGGCGGGACAGGGGGCGTGACCACCTAGTGACGGGGGTGTGGCCACACAGAGTGCTGCCGCTAGGCTACCTACTACACAACGCCTTTCCCCCAACATTCCGATCCACGGGGCAGGACAGCTGGACAGAGCCCTAAAATCGGGACAGTTGTGAGCTATGTGATTAATGCCAAACCACTCTTTACCCTCAATACAACAACAGTACTCCCAGGGGAATAATTAATTAATTGAAAAAACTCTGACCAATTGAAAGTAATGGTCTGAACTAGTGGCTGACTACTAGTTTTCTCTAGACTAGAGGTTCAGTCTTCTCCCCCAGAAAATTTTGCCAGCTGGGTGGCATTAAGTATCCAGGTGGGGACAGTTGTAATACTTTGCAGTAATATTGAAAAATGTTGGAGGTTATTGCCCACACCTGCCAGGACTGGTCAGACTGGTGATCAGTGGTCTAACATACACTGCTGGCTGTAGTGCTCACATAGTGCCTGTTCTAATAGGACCAACAATGACTTATTCTATTATAATAGGACTCTCTTGGGCACCAAGAGCTGGGTGGCAAGTAAAAACAGCTGGATAGAGCACCCAGGAAATAGGTGCTGGGGAGATCACTGTACTCAGTACTCCGTGCAGCAACTAGCCCTCTAAATCCCACCCTAATGTGACCCCACAAAAACTGCCCTCTTGTGGATGGAGATGGGATAAGAGCAAGGGGGAGTTGGTTTACACTGCCTCCCAGCTGCCTACACCATACTTCCCAACTGTCCTGATTTAGGCAGGACAGTCCCAATTCCGGGCCCTGTCCCACCACCCCAATGAGGACGTTTGCCCCGCAGGTGGGAAAGTTTGGAATTATTCTGCTTAATGCTGCTCTGCGTGGCAGACAGGTCCCGTGAGCTCTGGTGCGCACCGCAATGAAGATGTTTGGAGGGAAGGAGAGATAACTGGGCAGCCTAGCGTTTTTAAAGCATGTGGTCACACCCCATTGTTAAATTGCCCTCCCCCTTTCCCGATCGTGTCATGGTCACATCCCCTGTCCCGATACCTCCTACCAAATTGTTGGGAGGTATGCCCTTCACTAATAATTTACAAACACCACAGAGCCCTACACATTAAGTAAAATAACCAGCATATTATACTCATAATGTTACTATACTATTATAACTGCCTGTACAAACACATTACCTTACTGTGACGGCCCTGTTCATTCACACAGAGTATACCGGCTATGTGCCCACACTCTATTGTACCAGCCAGTGCCAAAAACATAATATACCAGTTGTGCCACAGACATACCATCCTATACCCATATTATTGTAATGCCTCAAACACTACACAGCACCCCTTCTGCATTTAGAGGTAACTATATAACTGTGGTCATTTCCACTGCTGATATTCTAAGATTTTGTTCCTCCAGCTCCGCTATGCCATGTAACACACATGGTACTTCAGTTATTCAGACTCATTTATGAAAGCACCCACCACCGTCAAACTGTTATTCCACGGGCAAAGATTGGTTCACTTTTGCTACTTACATCATAGTACAAATAATTGGCATATGTGATATATAAAGTAGCTAATGTTTTCATTGTACTTATCACTGTGTATAACCTCTATTGGGGGTAAATAACATTTGTTCATAGCCTTATTGATCTGGCTTGTGCAGAATCACTACATTTAAATCGCATTTTGCCATAAGGAAAGAGCTGTGATAATAAGTGCTCTGTAGTCTATGTTGCTGTAGACAGCTGTGTGAAGCATGTTGTCGCAGCAACCAATCAAAATGTGTTACGTGGGACATTGGCTAATCAGTTGTGTCTTGACGTTCATATTGCCATCGGTAGCCATCTGTCACTAGACGTGACTCATCTCGGCTGAACTGCTGCTCTTGTAAGATGAAAAATTAAGTGCAGTTTAAAACCCGCTTAGCTGGTGAGTGCTGGAGGGTCTGTATGTGATCTAGTGCAGATTTTGTCCAATCTGAATTGTCCTACAAATTCAGAGTGACCAGCGTGTGAAACGCTGACTGCACCCATGCTGTATATGTGACCCCCAAAACGAGCACGGTCCCTGATCATCATCATGAAGAATTTTGTGGGGAGATGCTCATGAATTTGGTCAGAAGAAGACCACTATTGTCCTGTATGTAGTCATCATACGAACATACCACCAGGCCTTCACGTGGTCTAGTAATGACCAAATTGTTAAGCCTTTCCCTCTCATCACTGTAACCATTGTTACTGCTATGGTTCCCAGTAGTCCAGGAAACCAGAGGGAAATATTTAGAGTTGATGCTGCCTTAGGCATGGGAAGTGAATATGCCTTAAATTAGTAATTGTGCTCCCACATGCTTGTTCCTCTAACAGCATCTCCTCCATTATTTTTACTGGGAAAAACAGGGGATTATTAGAGACCGAGCCGCAGAAAATAAATTTTAATTTTAAAACAATAAACCATTTTGATGCTGCCCAGAACTGCCCCAGGCATATGCCTATCTTGCCTGTAACTCTATTGTCAGTGTGTCTGTTCAGCTGCTTATTGATTTATTCAGACAGTAATCAGATTTAGCAGATACTGAGGATTAATCAAATTTATTCACATATCATTGTCAGATAGAGGTTAAACTGTACTTGTCTACTTTCCCGTAATGTCCGAGAGTCTTCCAAATATCGGAGAGTCCTCTCGGATTACTGGAAAAGGTACCTCTCTGATCCCGGGCAAAGGGCCTGGCCTAATAATATCAGTCATATCATTAAGCCCCGACGCAAAAAAAATCCACTGATAGCGGAATTGATTGTCAAGGGGCAGAGATACAGTGACACAATAGCATTGCCATACACCCCTCTCTCTCCCCGCACACACACTTGCCATTTGGAGACTCGATAAGTTGACAACTATGGGTTAAACGAGTGTGTTGCTGTTTGTGGTTATTTTTCTGGGATGGGGTAAAACTTAGAGGTTGTTAATTTAGTGATGGCACTGGAGCAGTAGTAGAACTGTCCGCTTAGAACATAGATAAAAAGAGGGTAAGATATAATAAGATTAATATATTTAGATGTATATTTGTGCAGAGAGTAGACTTGCTGTGTATATATTATTTAGGAGCGATACAAAGTGGATGCAGTTAATTTTAAATTGTGTCCAAATATTGAAAATGATAAATGCCTATAGTTGTCAATGCCACACTTATAGGAGACCACAGCCTGTAGCTCTCCAGGTGTTGTGAAACTACAATCCCCAGCATGCTTTGCCAGCTGAATCTTTTTCTCCCCCCTGAATTGGCCATAATATCCACCACTTCTTATGAAGCTGAACAGTTATTATAACCTATTCCCGCTTATCCTGTTAATATGGGATGATCAGGAGTCTACATTGTGGGACAATAAACATTGTAAGTTAAGGATTAAGGTGTATGTGTCATAACATTTATTACATCAATATATGGTGTTTTTTTTATGCCTTATATAGCAACAACAAAATGTGGACACCTTTTAAAACGGTAATCCATGAAAATCGTCTGTGTTTATGAGCGTAAATCACTGTGGTAGACTAGAAGACTTTACCACTTTTCCCTTGTTTTATTTCTACAGACTGCTATTAATGATTTTATGATTCTGGACTACCATGGCAACCACAGTAACATGGCACAGGATGCAGTGTTTGATGAAAGGTAGTGAAACGCCCTTCTGACCTCTGTCTGGACTGTGACCTTCTCCTTCTCCACCCTCTGCCATCACATGACCTGCTAAGAGCTGTAAACCTGTGTCTCTGACTGGCAGCCATTTTTGTTTGCCAACCAGAGAGCTTTTGAAAAGGAGATAATGATTATTAGGAGGTTTTCTAAGAAAAGACTATGCAGATGCATGCTTAAATGGTACTTAATCTGCTGTTTATATAAAAAATAACTAAATACATCTTTTCCAAGGAGGGCCTACTGGGACTTGTAGTTCCACAGCAGCTGTAGAGCCACGTGTTGCCTACCTCTGATGTACAGTGTATGAGGCACAGTTACACTACTATCAGCTGCTTCTTAGTGAAATGTCAGCATAGTGTGTTTATTTTAGCAGAATCTCTGGTTCGTTCGTGTCACTATCCAGTAATTCTGTGAAACCTAATCTTCTGTGATGAGATGTGCAACGAGTGGGTTGGCTTTGATGACTTGGTAATGCCTAAATACCCAGCATGAATGGGCTTCGCAGTGCTGCATGAATTGCCCAACTCAGCAGTGTTTATTTCCAGGTCGTGTGTGTTCTAAAATAGCCCTGTGTCAGCGAGGGTTCCGACAGCATGTGTGTGACAGCCGTGCATTCCACACCGCTCCGGCCTCCCATGGACGCAGGACAGAGACCCACCAGGCATGTGGGAGGGGACCTACATGTAAAGCCTATTCTTCTGTTCAATGAAATATTTTTTGTAAAGCCCTAATGGATAAAAGTAAATTACAGAACCATTATACTAATAAAATAGTTCATTAATATATATTTTGTGTTAACTTGTTAGATAAAGCTGGTTTACTCCCATATGTAACCACTGCACAGTACAACTTCTATTATTACATATGATTAGTGTAATTTGCTTTAATTACACAATAAGAACATATTCAGATATCTGCACAGTACTACTTCTATTATTATATATGATTAGTGTTATTATCTGAATCTGTTCTTATCCTGTAAGTAAATACAACTACACAGTACCACTGCTATCATTATGTCTGATTACCTGAATATGTTCTTATTATGTAAGTTAGGATAAATAATGATTATTAGTTATGTTGATACATGTGGTCTTAAGACGACCACCACTGACTTATATGTGCAGTCATTGGGCGTCTCTACTTACACCAGGGGGTAAATGTATCAAGATGAGAGTTTTCCAGCGGGATTGAAAAGTGGAGATGTTGCCTATAGCAACCAATCAGATTCTAGCTATCATTTTGTAAAATGTAATGAATAAATGATAGCTAGAATCTGATTGGTTTTTTAAACCCGCCGGAAAACTCTCAGCTTGATACATTTACCCCCAGATCTTGATCCGACCTACCTGTGTGGCCTCATCCTAAATAAATTAAATAATTGGGGCATTTTGTTTGAAAACTGTCGGATTCATACTAGCTGCCATTTTTTACTACAGTACAGAAACGGAGAACCTGCGTGTATGGGTGAGCGGCAGTTTTCATAAAAGGCCCTTTACAATATTCTGTCCACAGCTTCAATATTTCCTGTTGCATAATTGTCTTGTAAGGCTGGCCACACACTATTATATCAACCATTATATCTGCCGATAGCACAGCTGTGTGGCCCCAACACTAATTGGGTTATTAATGGGCATGTTACTACATGTAGGGAACTTCTGGTCAAGCTTACAGACCCCATTAAATGCCATAGAGATGATCTGCTGAATGGCCGGGCCTTGTCCAATATGGCCGCCTACAGGTGTGGCCAAATGGCACATTGATCCTGTCACTTGGACTGACATGATTGCCAGTCACTATTAATAGAACTTTTTTTTTTCCTCTATCTTTATTTCTTTCCCTCTCCCCCTCTATCTTTCCCCTTTCTCCTACACACAGTACTACTTCTTTATATTTTTGTGTGCTGGAGTATATAACCTAAATTAATTGAACATAATCATATTATATGGAGAGAAAGAAATCTGCAGTTTGAACGATTATAACTATAATCATCATATCCCAGTCTGATTATCTCCTTACGACGGGGGGTTATCAAACAAAATAACCTCTTTGATTAATACATGTAAGCCTACGAGCACTGGAGTATAAAGACATAGTATATTCCCATATTCCCAGGTACTTTGAAGGCCCTGGTCTCGGATTGCCACATTCACCGTCACTTCTGCCATGCACATGACATCAAGTGGCACTAATACAAGAGGGCTTTCTGTTTATTACAACTGTACTGGGGGCACCATGGGGCAGCACGATGGCTTAGTGGTTAGCACTTCTGCCTCACAGCACTGGGGTCATGAGTTCAATTCCCGACCATGGCCTTGTCTGTGAGGAGTTTGTATGTTCTCCCCGTGTTTTCATGGGTTTCCTCCGGGGGCTCCGGTTTCCTCCCACACTCCAAAAACATACTGGTAGGTTAATTGGCTGCTAACAAATTGACCCTAGTCTCTGTCTGTCTGTGTGTCTGTGTGTATATGTGTGTGTGTATGTTAGGGAATTTAGACTGTAAGCCCCAATGGGTCAGGGACTGATGTGAATGAGTTCTCTGTACAGCTCTGCGGAATTAGAGGCGCTATATAAATAAATGGTAATAATACTGGTGCTCACATCCTATAATATTTTAGGTGTATTGCATAAATAAAGTCGGTCATTTATCAGCAAGAACTTGTTAATGAGACAATTAACAAAACAAGTACGGACAGATAGTTTATAAACGTTCACACCAGTGAATTGAATGGCACATTATAATGACTGTGCTCATTCATACACTCTCACTTTTTCCTCCTTGTTGGCTGATGGCAGCTGCGTTCAGACACAGGGGGTGGTGGACATCGGAGATAGGAGACCACACACAGCAATTCTCCCAGCCAGTTTGGTCATGGTAGACTGTGTCATCCCAAAACTGTGTGGGGCTAAAACAATTAGATCTGCCTAATTAAAGCGTGGTCTGATTTTACTAGACTTGTCTCGTAAAGGAATCACTTGGAATAAAACATTTTGAAACATTGGACTTATCAATGTATATAATGTAGAAGGAGCGTTACATTTCGGGTTGATGAAAAGCTGGTGTGAGCAGATCATCATCATCATTTTATTTATATAGCGCCACTAATTCCGCAGCTCTGCACAGAGAACTCATTCACATCAGTCCCTGCCTCATTGGAGCTTACAGTCTAAATTCCTAACATGCACACAGACACGTGCACAGACACAGACACATGCACACACACAGACCGATAGAGAGAGACTGGGGTCAATTTTGATAGCAGCCAATTAACCTACCAGTATGTTTTTGGAGTGTGGGAGGAAACCGGAGCACTGTCGGAAATCCACGCAAACACGAGGAGAGCATACAAACTCCACACAGGGCCATGATTGGGAATTGAACTCATGATCCCAGTGCTGTGAGGCAGAAGTGCTAACCACTGAGCCACCGTGCTGCTCTGATGTGAATGCTATAAATCATGTAATTGCGCTGAAGGGAGAGCAGGGCCAAAATAATGCACATCGCATCTTTGCATCTCCCCGCACTTGACCGTTGGACCTCCCCTCCACTGGCTCTAGGTAAATGTGAAAGGAGATTTTAAATATCAGTTTAGCCAGTAAAGATCCTTCTAGCTCTCTGTGTTAAGCTGGGTACACACTACACAGTTTTCATCCAATAATCGGATCAATCAGCCGACATACGACCGCTCGTTCAAAAGTCGGTTCAGTGTGTGCAGTTACACAATGGTCGAAAGTCTGCCCAAATGGACGATTATCGCCTCATTTGGTTGGTCGTACCGTTTAATATTTTCGTTCCAATCTCGTTTCCGTTGTGTAGTGTGTATAAACTTCCAACCGATCCACAACAGTGAGTACGAAATTACAGTCATTGCTCACGACAACATGGCTGTAAAAAGTCGCTAAAGGGACGTCCGCTCTTCCCTTTATCGTCCTAAACAAGGCTAGTGTGTATGCAGTCCAGGGACCGAGCTATCGGACCATCGATCGCATGTAAAATCGCTCGGCATAAAAAGTTGGTCGAAATTTCTGTAGTGTGTACCCAGCTTTAGACAATATAGCAAATTGTGGGAAAGCTTGGTTAATGTACATTAACAACCATTTTGTGTTTCAGGAGGGGAGCAGTTTGTTGCTGAATTAGTTGGCCGCATATTTGGGAGATAACTTATTTTAGATATGTTTCCATCTAGTCATCAGTTGGATGACACAATAACAGATTAGCATTTAACAAGTAACCTCGAGGGTCAACTGAGAGGTTAATTGTTCAGAAATTTTCTAAGAAGACAATTGAGTTCTAATTTGTTTTAGCCTCCAGAGAAAGGAAGTGAGTGTATAACACTGTTTTGTCCATCACAATCCGTATCCAAGAATATGAGAAGAATATGTAATATCAGTAGCAATCGCTTGTACAGAATGAGTTCATCCACACGCTGTTCTGTCTACATTAAAGGTTATGTATTCCATTTTTTCTACTTTCCCTTAATTTCATCAATAGTCATGTGACACAAATGGCCAGACCTGCATCTTAATATATTGGGCAACCACAACAGCTCCTATTAGATCTGGCAAAATGTGCTCAGACATAGAAATTGGCACAGGACAAGTCTGTGAGCGTATAATTCTCTCTGATCTCATTGTATATATCAGGGTACCAGTGCTTTGACTGCAGTTACCAAGGCAGCTTCTTATCAGCAAAGACTGGGATTATAAAAGTTACGTTAGCCAGTATAAACTATCCTTTGTCCCTTCACAGGAATGACTAGCTGTCTCTTACAGTAAGTGGTTTCACTTATTTTGTATTACTTTGTTCCAATTTAAAGTCTTCAGTGTTCTCTGAAGTTAAGATAAGGAGCGAATAAGAAACAATTCAGCCTATTTTTAATGTGGTTTTCATGCGTTCGTAGTGACTGAAAAGTGCCTTAGCAGCGGATATGTGTGAACAAGGATCCACCTTTTTGTGTTGTGTGTGATTATGGTGATGTTGCCATGGATTTTAGGCCTCATCCCTACTGAAGACAATTTTGTGCGATGTACGAGGCTTTTTGATGCCAATACATTGGATGAAAACAGAAAATGGAAACCGTTGTTTCCAAGTCTGAATGCCCACTCGCAATGTTATTCATGTTTGGCTGCGTTGCATTTACTGCAGATGAATGGGCAGCACGGTGGCTTAGTGGTTAGCACTTCTGCCTTACATCACTGGGGTCATGAGTTCAATTCCCGACCATGGCCATATCTGTGTGGAGTTTGTATGTTCTCCCCGTATTTGCGTGACCATGGCCATATCTGTGTGGAGTTTGTATGTTCTCCCCGTATTTGCGTGGGTTTCCTCCGGGTGCTCCAGTTTCCTCCCACACTCCAAAAACATACTGGTAGATTAATTGGCTGCTATCAAAATTGACCCTAGTCTCTCTCTTTCTATGTGTGTGTGTGTGTGTGTTAGGAAATTTAGACTGTAACCTCCAATGGGGCAGGGACTGATTTGAATGAGTTCTCTGTACAGCGCTGCGGAATTAGTGGCGCTATATAAATAAATGGTGGTGGTGGTGATGATGAATGCATTGGGAAAGACTAATGTGTTTGCATGCGGTTTGATTGAACTTTTACATTTGTGTTTTTTAGAGTAAAACAAATGCCATTGGCTATAAGACCTTATAGCAGGTTTTTGTGTTTGTTTTTTCTGGTTAGACACTTTTTATTACAGCAACATTAAACATTAATAGTGTGACTGTTCAAAGAGATCTTTTAAAGGTAAAATATAATATGTATAGTTTGGAGCAGAGAAGGGAAAGGGGGGATATGATGGAAACTTTCAAATATATCAAGGGTTATAACAAGGTACAGGAGGGAAACATTCTACAAAGGAAGAGAAGTACTAGAACACGAGGACATGTACTGACACTGGGGGGAAGAGAAGTATTAGAACACGAGGACATGCACTGACACTGGGGGGAAGAGAAGTACTAGAACACGAGGACATGCACTGACACTGGGGGGAAGAGAAGTACTAGAACACGAGGACATGCACTGACACTGGGGGGAAGTAGGTTCACAGGAAATCTGAGGAAAAATTACTTCACAGAAAGGGTAGTGGATAAGTGGAATAGCCTCCCATCAGAGGTGGTTGAGGATAATACAGTAGAGCAATTTAAACATGCTTGGGATAGACAGAAGGATATCTTTACACAAAAATAAAGGATCAAACAGGGTTTGAGGTTAACATAGGATAAAATATGGGCAGACTAGATTTGCAAGTGGTTCTTATTTGCCGTCAAATTCTATGTTTCTATCTTTGCCTCAACATAGTTGAGGTGAGTGCTATTAAATGCAATACATTCAACTAGCAGAGCACTGCTGGGACCTCTAGTGTACCTAATGCTTAAAACATACTTTCTGCCAGAGGTGGGCAACAAGTGGTTCACCAGCGGTTTTGGGGCCAGACAGAGCATACTGGGAGTCGTACAATTAGCAGGGTTAGGGGACTTGTTGCTCTCCACTAAGTATAGAGCTCTGTGATCGGTAACATCAGCCAGGTAACAGAACGGAAGTGCTTTAGTAGTGTGCTCTCCTAGTGGTGTCATCTGCATGATGTTCAAGGCAAGGGAGAAAGGGCATTCACCTCCCAACGTGCACAGCACTCCCTAACAAGGTCCCATTTATACACTTCATATTGTTCTATTTACTATTTCATTAAATCAGATCATTTTGGACCTTAACAATGAATCACATTTAATTTTTCCACTTAATAATAATGTTATTTTTTTTCCCCACTAATGACAGGATTTTATATTTAATGAAGCTAAATGTCTGGGACCACAGCTTGTTTTCCTCTCCGAGTCTCTTTGATCCTAACCCCAAGCCTGGCTGTGTTCCATAAACCTGGGAAATATCATGGACCGAAGTGATTGATTCTAAACTTCAGCCCCCATTCTCTTCTCCCACACACCCTGCCCTGCTAGCTGGAGGATCATGATGTCTATGAAACATATATCGAAGTGAATAAAATAAATGAATAAACAGATTGCAGGAAAAAATAAAGATCAATATACATAAGAAATTAATAAAGCAACGTTAGAATGTGGATAACATTGGTGGCAGAGTACTGGATCCCTGAATATGGTCTCAGCATTGAATACACAGCTCTGCTGCTATTCCTGGGAGTGAAGGGTAACACTGCACAGACTGTGTTAATCTTCACTTCCTTAAATAATATTTCAGGTACTTGGCTGTCAGGAGATGGGAACCCTACCTAAAGAAAGCCTACAAAGGGGAAATGCAAGGACGTAAATCTTGGCCCTAAGGCATCGCTTCCCCTGCCCATGTGGATAATGTTTGGCGTTATGTGACTGCCGAGGATTATATTTCACAGGAAGGTCACAGCTGAATCTCTGGCCAGGCTCAGACCCCCTGATATAAATCTCTCCTGTCCTGGGGGAATGATGGCTTCTGGCCTGTAGCTATGCAAATCACTGATTCACCCATACAGTAGCACAAAGGCTTCCAGCAATGTGGGAACAATGTTTTATTTTATTGTTTTTATGAGTACACGGATCATGCCAGGTTAGCTGACTAATTATAATGTGCCAGGGATGTATAGTTGAGAGAGATGCAGTCATCATCATCCTCATCATTTATTTATATAGCGCCACTAATTCCGCAGCACTGTACAGAGAACTCGCTCACATCCCTGCCCCATTGGAGCTTACAGTGTAAATTCTCTAACACACACAAACACACACACACGGGTCAATTTTAATAGCAGCCAATTAACCTACTAGTATGTTTATGGAGTGTGGGAGAAAACTCGCGCAAACACAGGGAGAACAGACAATCAAAAATACAATGCAAAAGTATGTATCAATGGCAATGAAAGGGAATGTATCTGTTGTCTTTGTTTTCTGTAGTGTAATTGAATTGAAGACCATTGACACATACAATATGAACCTTGGAAGGTTAGATGTAAATATTGTGTCGGCCAGTGACACTTGTAATGGTACATTTCTGTAGCCTTTTTGTGGATGATAATTCACCTGCCCGTCATACAAAGGTTGTTCAAGAACACAATCACGCTGAGGACTTGTAACGTATTCTTTGACCCCACCGTCTACTGCCCTAACCACCCAATCTGCAGTGTGTGGAGCAAAGTTATTTGAAGCGAAGTCCTGTGCTGTCAGCCAGGAGACAACTGCAAGTATCTTTGCTGGAGTAAATGATTGGTCCTAGACCAAGAGCGCACAGACAGCAGGTGGAATCCATGTTATCTTGCAGATTTGCTGCATAGAGAGAGGCTGCAAGTCAAACACGACCCTGTTCTGTATCATAGATGTTGCTTTTTTCTAGGCTAGTTTGAGAGAGTAAGAAAAAATTCCTATAATTTTATTTTTTCTGTGGGAATCGGAGAAATATTGTTTCTCAGCAAATATTTCATTTTTTGAGATGACTGGAACAGGGATTAAAGGTGGTAGGAGGTATAGAGGTAGGAGAAGGCTAGAGATTTTGTTAGTGATTGAATACTTTTTGTGAACGTGAGTTTTATACATACAGGCATTCTAAGATGACATTAAAAGTAACTACGTCATGATGTATTTAAAACAGGCACAAGTGGAATGCTGCCCTCCTATATTTGTGTATCAGATCCCTCTGTACCGCTTGGTGTAATGTTAATAGTTTTCACTGAACTTTGTAACAATAGATTTTATTTCTTTAAATGTTTAGGCTTTGGTGCGTTCTCTAATTTAATGCAAATTTGAAATCAGAGTTGTTGATTGGGTGCCGAAATCTAATGTTGTACATATATATTTTGTATCTAATATTTCCCCTATGGATGCAGTGTCGCCCTTATTTCTGTTCTATACCCCATTTTACATGTGTGCCTTATTCAATAAAATAAAACCAAAAACTCTTCCAGCTGATCACAGTCAAAGCCAGCGATTGGCCCTCACGGCAAGGGGTGTTTGTGTACCACCGCTTTATACAGACTATACTGTGTGTACCACCGCTTTATACAGACTATACTGTGTGTACCACCGCTTTATACAGACTACACTGTGTGTACCACCGCTTTATACAGACTACACTGTGTGTACCACCGCTTTATACAGACTACACTGTGTGTACCACCGCTTTATACAGACTATACTGTGTGTACCACCGCTTTATACAGACTACACTGTGTGTACCACCGCTTTATACAGACTATACTGTGTGTACCACCGCTTTATACAGACTACACTGTGTGTACCACCGCTTTATACAGACTACACTGTGTGTACCACCGCTTTATACAGACTATACTGTGTGTACCACCGCTTTATACAGACTACACTGTGTGTACCACCGCTTTATACAGACTACACTGTGTGTACCACCGCTTTATACAGACTACACTGTGTGTACCACCGCTTTATACAGACTACACTGTGTACCACCGCTTTATACAGACTACACTGTGTGTACCACCGCTTTATACAGACTACACTGTGTGTACCACCGCTTTATACAGACTACACTGTGTGTACCACCGCTTTATACAGACTACACTGTGTGTACCACCGCTTTATACAGACTACACTGTGTGTACCACCGCTTTATACAGACTATACTGTGTGTACCACCGCTTTATACAGACTACACTGTGTGTACCACCGCTTTATACAGACTACACTGTGTGTACCACCGCTTTATACAGACTACACTGTGTACCACCGCTTTATACAGACTACACTGTGTGTACCACCGCTTTATACAGACTACACTGTGTGTACCACCGCTTTATACAGACTATACTGTGTGTACCACCGCTTTATACAGACTACACTGTGTGTACCACCGCTTTATACAGACTACACTGTGTGTACCACCGCTTTATACAGACTACACTGTGTGTACCACCGCTTTATACAGACTACACTGTGTGTACCACCGCTTTATACAGACTACACTGTGTGTACCACCGCTTTATACAGACTACACTGTGTGTACCACCGCTTTATACAGACTACACTGTGTGTACCACCGCTTTATACAGACTACACTGTGTGTACCATCGCTTTATACAGACTACACTGTGTGTACCATTGCTGTACAGTGTTGCAGTTATTAATGAACAATAGAATCTAATTGAGCTGGAAAAGAAAACTTCAAAGGCAGAAGCACTGGCATTAGGCAGAGATAATATTGTGTGAGCTACAATCTCTCGTTTAAGAGAAACACCATCTAAACGTCTCGTCCCAAACTATTAGAGCGACGGTGGTCCCATGCACGAGTCCCCCGCTGATTAGGAAACACTACCGTAATCCTACAGTCTGCACAAGTGTAACCAGGGCAACACAAGCCATGACCTGATCAATGAGCTACAGTCCCACAGCCTTGCACTCAGTCTTTTATATGTACATGTCAACTTTCTTAGATTGTAAGCCTGGAAGAGGATGCAGGCACCATCAGGGGTTAATGGAATGGACCCCCTCATTTCTACTACATATCACAGGGTCTATCAGGCTGGTTACCCACTAGCGTTAGGAAGATGGCAGTGATACTACATGTTAAACGATCATGTTTGGCATGTGTTTGTAACCAGTGTGTGCATTTGTGGTGGTGGTGGTGGGGTCGCATGCAGCCTTGCAAATATAGGTGAATATAGGTTCTATCCCCATTCCCATTTATATGCTTTTGCTAGCGATAAGATATATTATAAAACCATGATTTTCAATACCAGTAGGTTAGGGGCCTTAGGCATGTCAAGGAAATCTGCTATACATGAATACTTAGGGAACATGATATTAACCGTTATATGATCCTACTTAAGTAACAATAACATATATGCAAGGTAAGAGAGAGCCATGTTATGTGATTGTTGCTACTTTTAAGTCATGAAAGTGGAACTTTCAATTTAACTCTTTATTATTTTCTTGAAGACCTTCAGCAGAGACATGAAACTGGTAGTCAGATGTCACCTTATGGCTTATGTGGCTCCAGCTTCCCAGAAAATTTCAAAAAGACTCTGGTCTTATGTCATTAATTTTGAATTCCATTAATAATGTTTTTGTGAGATTCTTTCAATAAAGACCATGGACAGATCTCTACTAGAGAAGTCAGACGTTCCACGATTTTACACTTTGCTGGAATGTAGACGTTTTCTTCACGACCCCTTCATCCCCTAATGCATTTCACCTACTGGAACAAACCGATTAAAACGACAAACCACCAATGTCAATTTAACATTGCTTTGTATGTTTGTTTGTTTTTTTCTTATTTTACTTGATGTTTTGGATATTTTACACTCTCCCTTATTGTACACCAATTTTTCCTGGTCACTTGAAAAATAGAAAATGGGGAAGCTGCTTTATTATTTGTAAAATACCCGACTTCAGGAACAAATCCCGACTTCAGGGATCGTAATCCTGAGGCCAATCCTGTGTCCGACAACCCTCACGTTCCTCATGTCGTGAATCTTTTATACCCTCATGGGTTCCCACGCTATGGGGCAGAATCAATTGGCTGCGATGTTCCTCAGAACAACATGGGCACGCATTTTTATCGTTACTGCAGTAAAACGTAACGCTCCTTTTTGCTTGCACCTCTGCGATGCAAGCAAAAATTTGTGTCACATTGTTAAAAAAAATATTATAATTATATATATATATATATATATATATATATATATATATATATATATATATAAAAAAATCTGCACAAAGTGTCTCCCGGCCACTTCAGAGGCAGTTCACGCAGATTTTTTTTTTTACTATTTAATTCCCCTCTATGAATCCCAGGAGAACGTGTGTGGATTCACCATAACTATTATTGCTTGGAATTATCTTTAAGGGATTGACGTAAGGAGTGCAGTCAACCTAGCACCCCCTGCTGTGTCCGGCTCCTTCAGTTCAGGTAGTGGACCTTCCAGAACAATTAAGGACAAACATGGGGAACAATAACGTGATAATATCAGTAGATAGGGAGGTATCCGTTATCTCACCCCCGTTAATCTGTTGAGTAAAAATGTTGCTTTGTTCCCTGGCTCATTCCAAGCCCCTCTCTTCTCTCCTCTCTTTGTGTCCGGCTACCAAGTTGCAGAATCAGGATATATATGAACATGTTAGGTGCACACAGAAGCATTTAGAGCCATCTTGTAACAGGCTATATAGAGAATTTCATAGTCAACCAATTAGATTTACCCAAATGAGTATTGAAAACCCAGAGATTGTGTACCAGGGTTTAACCTTTATTAGCAATGTACGTATCTCTTCTCACATGGAGGTTGGAAGGAATCGGGAAGAGAAGGGACCTCCAAGGATCATTCATGGCGGTGTGTAGCCAAATTCACTGTTTCCCATAGAAATGTCTCTATACAAACACAGGATGTACAAGACATTATATTCACATTTACTTTCCTACACTAATCATACCTTCTAAATAGGAAAATTGGAGGTATCGCCCATAGCGACCAATCAGATTCTAACTATTATTTATCTAATGCATTTAGATAATGCTAGCTAGCGTCTGATTGGCTGATAAGGGCAGCACCTCCACTTTTTCTTTTTAGAAGCTTTGATAAGTCTACCCCAAAGTGCAGAAGTAGCACAGAAATAGGGCTTGCAGATGTACTTTGTATCTGTGCACACAAGGGTCAGTACACAATCAGTGCAAAACAAAAAAAGATGTCCATTCTTGTGTTACATTTTTATTCCCGCATCATGTGACAAGTTGTGGGAGTAGTGAAATCACGCTCTGAGAGATCAGTACAGTTGAGAATATTTTGGCCTTTTATTTTATTGATTGTTTATCCCAGATTTTGGCTTGGTCACAGGCAAGTTCAAGGGGTAAATGTATCAATCAGCTTTTTTTTTTTTTTTTTTTTAAACTGCAATTTTTATTAAAGCCTTTTCATTGAACCCTTTAAGAACTTGAAGCTACTAGAAAATAGAAGAACATATTTTCTCCCTTTCAGTGACTTCATTTGGTTTGATTTAGTAGCTCAGTTAGCTGTTAGGGAGTTGACTCACCTCTGTAATATCCAACAGAAGAGGAAGGGGCTGGAGGTCAAGATAACATGTAGGTCACTTAGCTGTGCAACTGATACTTGGCATTGCCTTTCGGTACAGGTGGTGCAAATTGCCGAGAGGCAGTGAAGGGCAGTGATTGGAGGCGGAGGAGGGAATTAAACCTCTAACATAAACAGAGATTTTTTTTGTGGAAGGACAAAAATAACAGTTTTGGAACTTTTGTAATATTGAAAGAGACTCGGTTATTACACATAATATTTAGTTTAAATGTAATCAGCTGAATGCCGGTGGTAAATATAATATAATTATTACCGTTGCATTAGAGGCGTATGTATCTAATAGTTCCTATCTCTAATAAACATATAATAAATATTATGAAACATAAATAGTATATTAGTAAATAAATGAATTTTAGGACATTATACAAATTCATGGACAGAGGAAAAATAGTACATGCAACATCCATGCTCCGCTATATATTGCCTCTAACACCATCTCTGGATTAGTGTTACTTAGTTGAAGATCACTCTGTGCTGATGTCACAGGCTGATAGTTGGATAGTAGAAGGAGCAGGTTCCTCCACAGCGCAAAGTATTGACTTGAGGTTACTGTTCAACTGATGTAGGAAGATTTTAATGTTAATCTAATCTCTATATGAATAAAGTTCATAAACCAAACTCGTACAGCATAAGACTAATCATGATATCTCTTTTATTCTGCAGCTCAGAGACATGTCCTGACCTACATGGAAGATGCCCTCACTCAGCTTCTAGAGCACAAAGATGAGGTTGAGCCGGGAAGTATTGGCAAGTTTTTCTCTGAATAGTGAGTATTCCACTTGTATTACAAGGAGGTCATTTTTGTTCCCAAAGGAGCATTCATCTCTTATCTGATACATAGAATTATGAATTCATTTTAGTATCTTGATTACTTCTTTGCAAACCACTAATATTCTTCTTTGCAGTGTTATAAAGAAAACAATTTAAAACAGTTAAATATTTTATGGGACCATTAGATGCAAAAAATAAAATTTGAATGTATGAATGATGAAGGTATAATGTACTGGGCTAGGCTACACTAGTGATAGTGACCAGCTATCAGTCACTTGGATGTTGTACCTACTTAGCTCTTCTTCCTACTGCATGATGTACTATACATCTGTGTTATACTGTGGGAATACGGTACAATGGTCATCCCATGGGAGGGCTGACCGGACTGAAAAGGACGGCTAGCCACAGTGCCCTGTGATCCCAAATAATTGAATGCAGGCTTCTGTTGCTGGGGTCACTCAACTCTTACCCCTAAGAGGGCTAAAAGTGTGTCAGTAAATTAGTTCCATGCTGCCCATGCCCCTTTGGAATTAGAGGATATTAAAAAACATAATTATAAGTTCGTATCTGGTGAGCTGAGGTCATGAGTTTGATTCCTGACCATGGGCTCATCTGTGTGGAGTTTGTATGTTCTCCCTGTGTTTGCATGGGTTTCCTCCAGGTGCTCCGGTTTCCTCCCACACTCCAAAATCACACTGGTAGGTTAATTGGCTGCTATTAAATTGACCCTAGTCTGTGTCTGTGTGTGTATGTTAGGGAATTTAGATTGTAAGCTCCAATGGGGCAGGGACTGATGTGAGAGTTCTCGGTACTGTGCTGAGAAATTAGTGGCGCTATATAAATAGCTACTGATGATGATGATGAGTCCTATGACGTCTGGCTCATTGATGTTCCCTACTGATATTTGAATGTATTTGTCTTTTGTCTCATTCTTTTTCTTGTGCAAACCCTGTGCCTACTGCAGTATGTTCTTCATGTTCTATTTCATATTTTGGCAGCTTGGATAGTAACTTTCTATTGACTTCTGTATTTATTTTTCTCATTTCGGTGCTCAGCATCTCAAGCCAAGCCTTGATCCCCCTAGGCCTGCCCCCCCTTCTCTAGAGCTCATGTCTGTGACGGCAGGATTCCAGGTCACTTGTTTGATGTTCCCGCTTACGTGCATTTACCTTCGGGGTATTGGAAACATTTACTGATCTGTAGTTTACACATTACACTAAGAAAAAGCGCCTTTTGTTATATTATGTTCTCGAACTTGGGAGGGACATGAAATAGCTGCTCTTTTCTTTGGGCAGGTCTCCGGCATTGATGCTGACTGTAATGTGTTTAGAATAAGAAGGGACGGCCAGATACTTCTCAACTGAAACAGGGGTTGTGTTGGAAGAGAAGGTTTCTGACTTTTCTTTACAGGGAATTCTGAGAGTTATGGTGTCGCTGGACATGGTCAGACTTCAAGTGATAAAATAATATGCTAAATTCTGACTGTATTGGTTCTCCTGAGCTGTACAGTCTATTTTTATTGGTAATATATATATTTATTTTGATAATATACTTGGTTTATGATGAATCCAACACAGGTTGCCAAGAAGGCAACGGAAAAAATTCTGGATGGCCAAAGTTGGCACATGGACCTCTGATTGGTCATCCCTGCACTCTCAGTAATATATGTTTAGCTAGTGATATTCGGGTACAGCAGAGGAGCTTTATTTTAGGAGTGTATCACTGGGGTTGTTTACACATATTGTGTTTTTTCTTGCTGACATCTCTGTGCAAGTGACTTCGAATTAGGCAGTGCTATAAGTAAACTGTAGCCAATCGGAACATTATCATGGTCACAGGGCAAGGCCAACCTATAGCCAATTGGTGCATTAATATGGGCACAAGGCAAGACTAACCTATAGCCAATCGGAGCATTAACGTGGTCACAGGGCAAGACCAACCTATAGCTAATCGGAGCACTAACATGGTCACAGGGCAAGACTAACCTATAGCCAATCGGAACATTAACAAGGTTACAGGACAAGACCAACCTATAGCCTTTTGGAGCATTAACGTGGTCACAGGGCAAGACCAACCTATAGCCAATTGGAGCATTAACATGGTCACAAGGCAAGACCAACCTATAGCCAATCGGAGCATTAACATGGTCACAAAGCAAGACCAACCTATAGCCAATCGGAGCATTAACAAGGTTACAGGACAAGACCAACCTATAGCCAATCGGAGCATTAACAAGGTTACAGGACAAGACCATCCTATAGCCAATCGGAGCATTATCGTGTTCACAGGGCAAGACCAACCTATAGCCAATCGGAGCATTAACGTGGTCACAGAGCAAGACTAACCATTAGCCAATTGGAGCATTGACATGGTCACAGGGCAAGACCAACCTATAGCCAATCGGAGCATTAACCTGGCCACAGGGCAAGACCGACCTATAGCCAATCGGAGCATTAACCTGGCCACAGGGCAAGACCAACCTATAGCCAATCGGAGCATTAACCTGGCCACAGGGCAAGACTAACCTATAGCCAATCGGAGCATTAACGTGGTCACAGGGCAAGACCAACCTATAGCTAATCGGAGCACTAACATGGTCACAGGGCAAGACTAACCTATAGCCAATCGGAACATTAACAAGGTTACAGGACAAGACCAACCTATAGCCTTTTGGAGCATTAACGTGGTCACAGGGCAAGACCAACCTATAGCCAATTGGAGCATTAACATGGTCACAAAGCAAGACCAACCTATAGCCAATCGGAGCATTAACAAGGTTACAGGACAAGACCAACCTATAGCCAATCGGAGCATTAACAAGGTTACAGGACAAGACCATCCTATAGCCAATCGGAGCATTAACATGGTCACAGGGCAAGACCAACCTATAGCCATTCAGAGCATTAGAACACAAAAGCTGCAATACTGCAACAAAGTATGTGTGAAATGTGCATAGTTTATAATGCAGAATATTTTCATATGCTGTAACATCCTTCCTTATTCTTCATTGAGTCGTCTCATCTTTTTCCTTTATTTCCTTCTATAATTCTCATTACTGCTGAGGCAGAGGCAATCATGGAGATAACAGGCGTTGGCTTGTGTATTCACGCTTGGTTTGTGATAATGCTACTTAGTAATTATGAGGTTAATGAGATTGACACTTCATTTTCCATGGTACAAGCAATATCCTGTAGCTATCCATAGCCAAGTGGAGAGATGACCCCACCTAACCTTCCACAGCAAGGGGGCAGGCGTTGAGGTGTTGCAAGGACTCAGTGTACCTGTTACCAATGCACAGGGCAGTCATTTTATTTTATTTGTTTTGGCTGAACTAAACTTTTGCCTATTTTGGCAGGTTGTATTCTCATGAATACAGTTCAATCAGTCCATTAGGAACTATTGAAATCACAGAAGCTGAATGAATATTCAGGTGAATATTGGTTTAGCCCACAGTGTGTAGGTGACACTTTTTCTTTACAGGTGTAAAAATACAACAAAGCCACCTGCGGTAAAATTACATAAGCAGCCCAGTGGCTCAGTGGTTAGCACTTCTGCCTCACAGTACTGGGGTCATGAGTTCGATTCCCAAACATGGCCTTATCTGTGTGGAGTTTGTATGTTCTCCCCGTGTTTGCGTGGGTTTCCTCTGGGTGCTCCGGTTTCCTCCCACACTCCAAAAAACATACTAGAAGGTTAATATTAGCACTAGTCTGTGTCTCTGTGTGTGTGTGTGTGTGTGTGTGTGTTAGGGAAATTAGACTGTAAGCTCCAATGGGGCAGGGACAGATGTGAATGACAAAGATTATCTGTACAGCGGAATTGGCAGAGCTATAAATGATGATGATGATGATGGGGAGCCTATTTAAAAAGGATTGTGTCACATGTGCCACCTCCATACTTGTTCTGTTATCGCCATCTCAGAATAGCGTGCCCAGGGGGTGCGCAGTCTCACAGACTACACATGTATTAATCGATAGAAACTATCTAAATTAGCAGAATTGCAAGTATCAAATTCCTTCCTTGTCTCAACCCTCTAACCATATACCAGACGGCCCATGTGCAGGCTGTGAGATTGTGCCTCTTGCCATGTTATCATTTTTTCAATAATAAGTATAAAGAGAGACAGTTGGGAGGTATGATATAGGAGATATATATATATATATATATATGTGTGTGTGTGTGTGTGTGTGTGTGTGTGTATATATATATATATATGTGTATATATATAATGATAAAATCTTATATTTTTAGCATAATCTCCCTTTAAAGTGTAACCATAACATACATATCGTTCTGTCATCCGTCTTGTCGGCTGAACCAATATTGAATTTGTGCCTCGTACCTCAGTGAGGTACGAGGTTCCTGGTGAATTGATGGACTGAATATTGGTGTAGCTGTACATCTGTCAGGCAGTAGAACTACTACTACTGATGGGTAGATTTTAGAGACAAGGAATGTTTGGTGAGCAGTTCCGACAACCATATCTGGCTATCTATGCACAGTCTACCATTGATGAGTAACTCTATAATAATAAAAAAATTAAATAAATAAAATATATATATATATATTATAGCTGCATTGGTTCTTTTGGAAAGTTCCCCGGCTGCGTATATGGTGTCATTTTTAACAATGTGATTTTTTTGTATCCAATCCCAGCTTATGAATGAGTTTGAGATCTCTTGTGCCTCGGTCTTTAGCAGGTGGGCAGCCTCTCATTACTGGGCCATCTTTGTTTGATAATGTGATCCGGTGTTTTTCCCCATTCACCTGCCCTCCCGTGACCTGCTTACAACCTCTCTTCCTCAGCTGCAGTCTCTGCAGTAACACATCCTCTTGGCTTTGTGTACAGAGCGTGGAGAGCTTATCAGAAAGGGCACTGCAGGGGAGGGTGGCAATTTTAGCAGGTGCCTCTCTATAAATCAGAGAGCATGTATAATTCAATCCCCAAGGCTATTTAAACAGTATCTGTTACAACCAAGGCTATAAAATAATTACATTGTTTTGTTTCATCTTAGCCGCTGCATTCCTGAGTAGCATGGATCTTTCTCACGTGCAGAGTAGGAGTTTGGTGTATTAATACGACTGTTCAGCGGCAGCCGTGGACGCCCACGTCGCAGGACCCCACAACTCACTGGGAAGTCACTGCTACAACACTCCTGTGACGTTCTCAATGATAACAACAGCTCTCTTTAATACATCACATGTAAAGGTTACATTTTCCTTTTATACCCTTTTTTATTAACTAAAATAGACATAATGGACACATGTTTTCACCTGTGGGTTTTGAGTTACACATATCTTAAAACATCTGCAACATTAAATCAAGCGTCTAGGTGCGTCCTGAGCAAGGATCATAGTCGACTCTACAACTTGTAGCCAGTTTATGTGGGGTGCAAAATTTATGTCTTGTAAGCAAAATATTTCAGTATCCTCATAACTCAAAATAAAGCGCATCTCACAGGGACATACTTAACTTGTGTCTGAACGCCTCTAGTTTACTGTACTTACATGTTAAATCCCCCGATCTGCCTGTCTAAGCACAAGGGGCTGCAAGATATGTGAAACTTGGGCACAATACGGATGTAAGTTGTGCACATATGCAGTGCATCAGTTTTGCCCTAAGACACATATTTGTGTTACGCAAATGCACTTATGATTTGACTTTAGAATGCACAAATGTAGACCGGTGGCAGAGCGTGTGTGACCAGTGGCAGACAGAGCAGAGCGTGTGGGACTGGTGGCAGACCAAGCAGAGCATGTGTGACTGGTGGCAGACAGAGCAGAGCGTGTGTGACTGGTGGCGGACAGAGCAGAGCGTGTGGGACTGGTGGCGGACAGAGCAGAGCGTGTGTGACTGGTGGCGGACAGAGCAGAGCGTGTGTGACTGGTGGCGGACAGAGCAGAGCGTGTGTGACTGGTGGCGGACAGAGCAGAGCGTGTGTGACTGGTGGCGGACAGAGCAGAGCGTGTGTGACTGGTGGCGGACAGAGCAGAGCGTGTGTGACTGGTGGCGGACAGAGCAGAGCGTGTGTGACTGGTGTGGGACTGGTGGCAGACAGAGCAGAGCGTGTGGGACTGGTGGCGGACAGAGCAGAGCGTGTGGGACTGGTGGCGGACAGAGCCGAGCGTGTGGGACTGGTGGCGGACAGAGCACTGCGTGTGGGACTGGTGGCGGACAGAGCACTGCGTGTGGGACTGGTGGCGGACAGAGCAGAGCGTGTGTGACTGTTATCGGACAGAGCAGTGCATATCGTTGGCAGACAGAGCAGTGCATATCATTGGCAGACAGAGCAGTTCATATCGTTGGCAGACAGAGCAGTGCATATAGTTGACAAGCAGTGTAATGACTAACCATGGACAAGCCATGAGATGCATGAGGACACCACAAATACTTGGGAATACAAGGTGTACTTTTCTGTACAGTTTTGCTTATGTAGCTGACAGAATGATGAGTAACATGTGATGTGCTCACTGTACACAGAATTACGGTTCAATGCCAGGTTACTGTCCCTTATTACCAACATATAGTTCTGTAGGTTATGTTTGCTCAGCCTTAAATTTCTTCCTCCTCTGGGTCTCTTCCAGCAGCTGTCAGGACTGTCATCCTACACTTAGGCTGCCTTCATCTGGGCTGCTGAGGACAGCATAGATCTTGCAGGACAGGCTGTGCCTGCCAAACCAGTGCTAAGTAACTGAAAAGATCCCAGGCTCTATGAAACCCCACCACCCTCTATTCTGTGTCTATCCCTGTCGGTTTCCTTCCTACTTTTAAGAAGCTCTTATTTCTGTATAGAGTGCGACCTGGAGGCGGGGGGAGAGCCCAATGCCCTGCATACAACAATAGGAGGTTGAGTTACCGCACACCCCACTGTGCCGCACTGATCAAAGGGACATTCTCCTGCTTCCAAGCTCCTCTTTGTCATAACTCTGCTCAGCGATATAACAGCAAACCCTGTAGGCAAATGAGCAAAAGGCAGTGTTAACTTACTGACTTACTGACCTCCGCTAGCAAAGAAAAAAAAAAATCCCATAGTGTCGGGGAGGATAAAGAGCTTTAAGTGCCCTCTTTGTGGCCAAGAGGTCACCACAGTATTGCAGAATCGTACTTTGTTGGCGCTTCCTGCCATAAAACTGCAGCCTAAGATATTTTCGGCCCATTGTCCTGTTTTGTGCACTTGCGTGTGCAGCAGTACATACTACACGCACACATGGCAATGACGTGTAGTCACTGCCGCTGAGCTGACAGTATTGGTTCATCGTCTGAATGTGTGGGAGTATTTGTACATTATAATATGCTTAATGTTAAATTAGAAATTAGTATGACTTGTTAGGCCTTCTGTTCCCAATAAGTACCTTATACTGCGGAAGGTGGACGAGCAGGTATATTGGGGCATATACAAATGAAGATGCTTGATCGGAATAAAATTGTTTCATATATGTAGATGGCAGCGTACCAAAGATATATCAAATAATTGCTTATCTGGTTAATCTCTGTAATTAACCGTATTCCCAGATGCATCGCTTTATCTGTAGGCAGTTGCTCAAACCATGTAGCAATAGAACATAGCAGAGAAAGACAGTTATAGTGTAGTGAGTAGGTTACCCTTTAATATTTAGTTAGAATTGTTAACGTGGCTTAGTGGTTAGCACTTCTGCCTCACAGCACTGGGGTCATGAGTTTAATTCCCAACTATGGCCTTATCTGTCAGGAGTTTGTATGTTCTCCCCGTGTTTGCGTGGGTTTCCCCCGGGTGCTCCGGTTTCCTCCCATACTCCAAAAACATACTGGTAGGTTAATTGGCTGCTAACAAAATTGACCCTAGTCTGTGTGTGTCTGTGTCTATATGTCTGTGTCTGTCTGTCTGTCTGTATGTCTGTGTGTGTTAAGGAATTTAGACTGTAAGCTCCAATGGGGCAGGGACTGATGTGAGTGAGTTCTCTGTACAGCGCTGCGGAGTTAGTGGTGCTATATAAATAAATGGTGATGATGTTGATACATCAAATCATAAGAATGTCAGCTTATCTGTTGCCCCATATGGTGAATCCAAGCTCTTCTTTCCCAGCCAGTGTATCAGACATGCAGTAACACAAGCCCCTTGGTAGCCCAGATGCCCACCCTATGAGTTTCGTCCTGTTTCAGAACTTCATCAGGGGAAAACTGCATATAATAACAATAAGCTCCCTCTGCCCTTAAATAGATGACATTTTATGGAAATGAAACATCACCTTGCAAAATGGAGATGCATTTCTGTTTTCATAAATGCCCTATAGAATTCTATATTCTTGTATTTATTCCCTTTAGCACTTTATGGGGGGAATTCAGTTCTCAAAATATCTGCGCAAGGTGCCTTTGGACAGGACGCGAGACACCTCGCCGTGGATTTTTTTTTTTAAAAGCGCATTTTTGCTTGCGCATCAATAGAGGTGCGAGCAAAAATGAGCGTTACTTTTCACCGTAGTAACGTTAAAAAAAAGCATGTGCGGTCAATTGAATCTGTCCTTATAAGTACTGCACAGATCTTATTATGGCTTATTGATTATTGGTCTAAGATCCATACATTCTGGGTTCACAACCGTCTGTTTTCTTTGTGTTTAATAAAGTGATTTATAACAGAAAATAATCTGTTTATTGATAAAAGAGAACATTATATCATTCTCTCCCAAGCTGCCTCTGTTGTGTTGCATCAGGTGTTTGCAGTTCCTAGTTTATAAGAGTTCTTTGCATAGCTATGTGCCCAATTGTTGTTTTATTTGGTTTCCTTGTTTTCTTTCAGTCTTGTGATCATTTACTGTCTCTCCACTTTCTTTGTTCCTTCTTAAGAGAAATTTATGAATAGGACGCTCATTTTCTATTAGGAGAGTGAGTCAAGACTTGTTGGTTTGGCTCGGGACTTGCACAGGGGTTTTTAGTAGGGGCGGTGCCTGGCATCCAATGACCTTTTATGATATGTGTCTTCGGGTTCCTGTGATTGCTTAAACGTTTCTCCTGCCCTGGCAGAGTGCCCGCACCTAATTTTATAAGAGCCGGAGACAATGGGATTCATTGAACGGTGTTCCTTCGCCTGGGGCACGGGCAGCTGCGCAGGGCAGGCTGTACATACAGGGCTTTTATTCCATGCCGCCCTGTGTCAATGTGCTATATATTCTTGTGGCCTTAGTTCTGCAGGTGTTTAGGAATTGTATTCCTCAGGCACTCGTAGTGTTAATCAGCTGCTGTGTTTGGCAGACTAATAGACTGAATAAAAGCCTTTCCAATCTGCTGCCTGCATAGAAGAGACATTGGATATCTGAGTATTGTATAGTCCTTAACCTGCACCATTAATACGTTCCTAAATGGCTTCACTCACTCTAGTCCGTGGTGAAGCACATCCATCCGCACGGGAGTTTAACACAAAATATTCATATTTTATGTGTATGGATAATCACTTTAATATAAATAGGAAACATGATGTATATAAATGTCCCTCTCTACATTTCACAAATCCCTGCAAAGCGGAGACAATACAAGTGCTAGCTCTACGACAACTGTCATTGATATTTTGAACTGTATTTCTGTTTTAGAGATCGGTACTTGGAATCTCCCTACATTTACCTTTCGGATAAATTGTACTCTCTCTTTCTTGAATGTCGGATCAACTTTATTTACTCAGAAAATAATTTATTGGTTTCTCTATGGATGCTGTCATATTTCAGCAAATGCTTCTTTCACACCTCAAGTGGCTGACTTGAATGACTATATGAAATAGCAATGTTTGCTACAGCCTAGTTTTTTTCACCAATTTTACCAGTCTCTTCTTGCAACATGTGCAAAATCGTATACATTTTCTTTCCTCCAAAACACGCGCTATAGAATTCTGTCCACTTTCAAATTGAACACCGTGACAGCCCCCAGGTTGATACATTTGTAACATATAGTGATTTGCATCAGATGTACAACCTCAGAGTCACAAAGTGATGTGTTTTCTTAAGTGTTACTACAGCACAATGCTTCAGTCTAAGCTGAGGATACTGCTGTACTTTACCTTATAATTGCCCGTCGGATAGGATTTTGAATTTCTTGTTTCAAATAAAATATACTTGAACTGCAGTTGCTTGTTAATGAAACATTTATTTTGAAAAATTTAACTTTTTTTAGGTCTTTGTTCAGTGTTCTGGTTACCCTGCAATTGCAACATTGCCTCCTATGGGGTGGAAGAAGGTACTGCAATCAATCAAAAAAAATAATATGTTTTTAGATGTGTGTTGTAATCTTTGAATGGTGTAACTCCCATCAGTGGTAGTGCAGTCTTTTTAGTCACCTAGAGGATTACTAATTAAAATAATACTAGTTTAAGCTGATTTTGAGGTTCTGTGCATGGTTTTTACATTGACCTCTGATGGTCCAAAAATGGACCTCCCATCAAGTCATTTATTGATGCTTTCTTGAATAGACAATGTGCTTCTTTTTCCGAAAGGTTAAATATACTGCAGGGGAAGGGGGTCTTGTACAAGCTGTTTGAAAATAATTCTCGATCAGTAAAGTTGTACTATTACCATCATGGTGTTGTAGCCCCAGCAGAGCAAGGAAGTAACTTGTGCTATTTTCTCTCCCTTCCATAGTTTCACCAGTGTCTCTCAGGGGACTCACGTCCTTTTCAGAGAGTTCGCCTTTGTTCAGTGCACACCACACAACCGAGTGTCCTTTCTGCGGCTATTCTGGAGATGTTTCAGGACAATCGCAAAGAATGGAGGTAAGACAGAGGAGACAATGGGGGGTATTTTGGTTACACTGCCAGCAGAAGATGCACTTTGATGTGAGTTCCATCTGCGTTTAGAATCCCGCAGTAGGGGGGCTGAGTAATCTGCAGCTTTTCCAGCTTAAGAGGGATTTTATGAATCCTCCCTCGTATAATGAAGCAATATGGACATCTAAGACAAAGTTATATGAGAGGAATGTAAATTGATTCTTTTATTCTCCACTTTCTGGAAAGTATTTTCTGTAAGCACCTATGGAAACCAGTATCTGTAGAAATGGTAGTTGGTGGATGAGATCAGCAAGGGATGAACACAGATACTCAGGGGTACAAGATTCAAAAGTACATGAAGACAGCAGCACTCGGACGTTGCTCATTAAGAAGGATTCTTACATCCATTTGTTTCAGCTTATATCTTCCATTTGATAATAAGATTATTTAAAATCATTACTATTATTTATATTTGTTTTTTTTGCTGTTTTTGTGTGGTGTCATTACTGCTTTGTGGTTAAAATATAGCTTTTAGGAATGCTGCTTTTAATGCCATCCACATATACTATGTCTGGAACTCAGCATGAATGGCCAGTATCACATGTCCAATGTGTTCACATTGAACATGTGATACTGGCACAGTGACTACAATGTGGTCACGGTGCCGGGATCACGTGTCCAATGTGGTAGCGATGCCAGGATCACATGTCCAATGTGGTCACGGTGCTAGGATCACGTGTCCAATGTGGTCACGGTGCCAGGATCACGTGTCCAATATGGTAACTGTGCAATGTAGTCATACACATGGTGGCCAAACTGGAAGAGAATTAGCTGTTTGGCACTTGTGCTGAGCATTTAGATCACTCCCAGCATCATGGGAATGCAGCTTATTGCTATATATTTCATGACCCAATAATAATTTCACTGTATCCATATTCACTTGGACTACATGAGTCATCGACAACCCTTGGCACTCATGCCACAAGGACGTTTAGAGTGGCATCTCTTCTGCTCCACCTGCTCTCTTACAGAGAGGGTGACGGCAGCCTATGCGGTGTACTGCAGTTCCGCATATTGGGGCTTCTCACTAATTTTTCAGCCTGTGATTTTCCAGGCTGGGTCCCCCTAGTCTCTGCCAGCTCACACTTAAGAATCTGTATTCATATCACCCATCGGGAGTTGGAGTACTCACCCTGTCTCCTCATCTGTATCTTTGTAAATAATATTATTTATTTGTTTTTTGCAGTATTACATTTGTAGCTGCATGGAAGCCAGTTCTAGTCTAATATTGCTCAGTTATGTAGTTGTGGAGCCATAAGGAGAGCATCTTACTCGTCTGTCAATCACCATCTCTCTTTCCTGCACTCTAATAGGCTCTCCAACCTACATCAGTGTTATGTTACAGCCAACCGGATTATTTCATTGCTTCTCAAGTTCTGCACTACTGAAAGGAGGCGATTTGTCTGCAACAGTGGATGTGACAGTGAGCATATATGTAGCAGTGTTAGGGTCTTATGGAAAACTTAATACATCCCTGCCAGAGAGGTGGACTACTGCTGCATGAATTGTATCCGTAGGCTTAGAGACTCAACACATTTCTTTCTGAGCAATATTAGGATGGAGCTTGGTTGTACAATGGGTGTCTGAAGTTATGTAACTACTTTCTTTACTAGATCAATTTTGACCTCTTCCGAGATAATGTCCTTCTATAAAATAAATAAATCACTGTCGTGTTTGTTGTAGATTACTTTAGACATGGAACCTACTTTGGGATCTGAAGACATGAACAGTCCGTGCAGTAACATTCCTTAGTACTGTCACAGCCGAGTATAATCCAGTGGTGCCTTAACTTGCCATGGATTTTTCCTTTCCCCGGTGTTGTCCTTTTCGGTATGCGTAACGGCCTCCTCCCATCCTTCCCTTGAACATCTTCAGTTGTTTGAACAAATAAACCCAGTGCTCTAATTTTGCAGTTTGTATTGCAAAAATTCCCCTGTAATTAAGATGCAGCGTTTGCCGAGCTGAAACTTGTAGCTGAGAAAATAATCTAGATGGAAGGTATGCAGAACATGTTCCCACCACACGTTAGGAAGTGCATGCGTGTTTAAGGCACGGGAAGGAAGCACATGAGTGAGGTACACTAGAGATAATATAGATTTGGTTGTATGACAAGACCTGAGTGGGTAGAATGTGGGTGTACATTTCCTTACAAGACCTGGGTGGGTAGAATGTGGGGTGAGATTTTCTTGCAAAACCTTAGTGGGTAGAATGTGGGGTGAGATTTTCTTGCAAAACCTTAGTGGGTAGAATGTGGGGTACATATTCTTACTAGACCTGAGTGGGTAGAATGTGGGGTACATATTCTTAGACCTGAGTGGGTAGAATGTGGGGTTCATATTCTTAATAGACCTTAGTGGGTAGAATGTGGGGTACATATTCTTACTAGACTGGAGTGGGTAGAATGTGGGGTACATATTCTTACTAGACCTGAGTGGTTAGAATGTGGGGTACATATTCTTACTAGACCTGAGTGGGTAGAATGTGGGGTACATATTCTTACTGGACCTTAGTGGGTAGAATGTGGGGTACATATTCTTACTAGACCTGAGTGGGTAGAATGTGGGGGCAGATTTTCTTACAAAACCTGAGAATATAATGTGGGGGTAGATTTTCTTACCAGACCTGAGTAGGTAGAATGTGGGGTACATTTAATTACAAGACCTGAGTGGGTAGAATGTGGGGGTAGATTTCCTTACCAGACCTGAGTGAGTAGAATGTGGGGGTAGCTTTTCTTATGAGACTAATGAAACGCATTAAAGACATTAACATCTTTTTTTTTTTCTTTTTTTCTTTTTTTGTAAAGAAAATCCTGTTTGTATTGATTTTTCAAGAAACAACGAAACACAAGTACAAAAAGCTGTTTACAAGGTAGCGCAGTCTGTTTTACTACTATGCATGTAGCTTACCCGAAAATACTGATAATGAACAGTGTACAGAACAGAACACCTGCATTGGCTGTATTTGTCCAAAATTATAGTAACAAAAGTTCCTACCAAGCTAAAAGCAATTCAAAAATACAGGGGAAATCTCCCACCTAAGAATTGTGGATAGGAACATGTATAGATGACCACTTTCTATGCATAGTGTGCATTGCAATAAGTTGGATGTATCAACTCTATTTTACTCTCAGTCTGTAGATACTAACATCATGACACTGCCATTGTCACAGGCAGACTTGTCCTCACCCCCACAAGCTAAGCACACCCATCTCCTGAAATATTCTGTGCTGCTGTGATCAGTCTCATGATCTGATTGCTATATTGCCTCCCACTTCAAAACTGGTGATAGATGGACATGCAGAAGTGCCCAGATGTCTTCCTCTCGTACACCTCTGTTAGTAAGTAAGTCTACTGGTGCGACCTTACTGTGTATGGAGAGCGCTGCATATCTGTCTTCATTATAGGGAATTTCAGCTACCTGGAGATTGACTAAGCAGCAGGGCTTGTGGTACGTGTGTTTTTTAGCTGGCTCAAACAGAAATTAAGCTGCATGGACCTACTGACCCCAAATAATCCAGATGCATTATTAAATATTCCAATTTAGTAAACGCTGACTTCAGCGTGATTTTTATTTGACATTGGTTTACACAGTTATACGATCAGTGTGTCTGCTTTCCATCCATTTGCTACAGTAAATGACAAATCACAACAGTTAACTATCAAAAACGGCCTGTAAGGTAATAACATTACTGGATGTAAGGAATACTCAAACACAAGAGAAGAGTGGCATTTAACTCCTACATGGATTTACACATTAAGGTGTGTCTGTCACATATGTCAGGCAGCTATTTTATAAGTCGGGTCACCTACAAATTACCTTTTGTCTGAGTGATGTCACTACTTCCTAGTGAGTTGATAGGCTTCACCCTTATGAATATTCAGCCCATAAAATGACTGCCTCTGCCATGAGGAGGTGTCCAGCAAACTTTAACAGGAAAGCTCTACCATGAAAAATCTTGTTACTATTTGTGTACCTGTGAGATCCATTACCAGGAGCAATATACCCATACCTGTGGGATCCATTACCGGGAGCAATATACCTGTACCTGTGGGATTCATTTGCGGGAACAATATACCTGTACCTGTGGGATCCATTAGCAAGAGCAATATACCTGTACCTGTGGGATCCATTAGCGGGAACAATATACCTGTACCTGTGGGATACATTAGCAGGAACAATATACCTGTGGGATCCATTAACCGGAACAATATACCTGTGGGATCCATTAGCTGTAACAATATACCTGTACCTGTGGGATCCATTAGCAGGAACAGTATACCTGTGGGATCCATTAGATGTAACAATATACCTGTATCTGTGAGATCCAATAGCAGAAACAATATACCTGTACTTGTGGGATCCTTTAGCAGGAAAAATATACCTGTACCTGTGGGATCTATTAGCTGGAACAATATACCTGTACCTGTGGGATCCATAAGCTGGAACAATATACCTGTACCTGTGGGATCCTTTAGCAGGAACAATATACCCGTACATTGGGATCCTTTAGCAGGAACAATATACCTGTACCTGTGGGATCTATTAGCTGGAACAATATACCTGTACCTGTGGGATCCTTAAGCTGGAACAATATACCTGTACCTGTGGGATCCTTTAGCAGGAACAATATACCCGTACATTGGGATCCTTTAGCAGGAACAATATACCTGTGCCTGTGGGATCCATTAGCAGAAACAATATACCTGTACCTGTGGGATCCATTAGCAGGAACAATATACCTGTACCTGTGGGATCCATTAGCAGGAACAATATACCTGTACCTGTGGGATCCTTTAGCAGGAACAATATACCTGTGGGATCCATTAGCAGCAAAAATATACCTGTACCTGTGGGATCCTTTAGCAGGAACAATATACCTGTACCTGTGGGATCCATTAGCAGGAACAATATACCTGTACCTGTGGGATCCATTAGCAGGAATAATATACCTGTGGGATCCATTAACCGGAACAATATACCTGTGGGATCCATTAACCGGAACAATATACCTGTGGGATCCATTAGCAGGAACAATACCCGTGTATCCGTGGAGATCTATTATGTGCAAGGTATAATTTCTAGAGTAGAAGATTTTAGGTAATTCTACAAATTTTTATTTATTTAAGGATTTTTTTCCCATTTTTAGGTGACTTTAATGTGATTTGCACATGGTCTCCTACGTTTCTGGCTGCTCTGGAGTATTACCGATACTGTGCCTATCTGTAATAAACCTCCATGTTTTATCTCCCTTGTTCAGTGTCCACTTTCACCATTGTAGGACTTTGTACAAGTAGTGGTGATTGCTGCCGAGTGTCCATATACGTTGCTGTACACTACCATATGCTGCTCTGTCTGGCTGGCAGGGTGTGCTGTGACTTGTAGTTCTACAACAGCTGGAGAGTCATAGGTTGCCTAGACCTGCCATATACCATTAGACATTATTCTTTAGATGAGATTTTACCATAATTTCTTGGTTCCATTGATACTGCTGTGTAGCACTGCTCCAGTCACTTGTTCTTGCATTACACAATACTCTCCTTTGGTAGGAAATAGTGCTGTAGACTTCTGTGATTTATGGAGATGTGGATCCTGATTAAGCCCTTCTAGGAAAAGAATGTTATCTGACAATCTTTATGGAGGTGCTGAAATCTACTCTCAGCAACACACCATGCTGGCATTACTGACAGTAAGCTCACATGAAACATTGTATTTTTCTGCATAATTCAATTTGTTATATTTATGCAGCTATTGGTACGAATATAGCTGCCACATTCATTTCTCTGCTGAGCTAAAAAATGAGAGATCTTTCATAAGCTTCCGTAGAGCGTTGCCTCTGGGAGTCAGCACATCAGAAAACAAGTTGGACGTATAAACTTCATTTCATATAGAAGTACGACTGCATCATTCCACTATCCAATGCTGGTCACACACACTACAACATTGCACCCTGTATCTAGCAGATGGCTCTCACGATGGAGCAGCAACAGAATCTGGTTGGTAACAACATCTTTTATGCACCTTGCTCCAGTTCTCTTGGATATCTCCCATATGAGCAGTGATGACAAAGTCACCTTCATGTCGTTTTATATTTGTTTTCCCGAGAGCAAGAAGCACCTTTTTAACTCGCCTATTCTGTCTGCATAATAGTTACTGAAGGTTAAACACGCCCACATACAGGAATCTGCTCACAGCTTTCAGTTTCAGGTCGGTTATTGTAGCCATGCTGGAGAGTCCATATAATATGTTATGAAAGGTCTCTAGAACAAAGGGGTTATTTCGGGTTGTGTTTCAATGTCTTCTGCAGCAGGCACAACCTGTATTACCCTGGCTTGCCTAGGGGGTATATTTACTAAACTGCGGGTTTGAAAAAGTGGAGATGTTGCCTATAGCAACCAATCAGATTCTATCTGTCATTTATTTAGTGTATTCTACAAAATGACAGCTAGAGTCTGATTGGTTGCTATAGGCAACAGCTACACTTTTTCAAACCTGCAGTTTAGTAAATATTCCCCTAAGAGAGGCCATATAGAGGGTCCTGAGTGTTAGAGCACAGCAAAGGAACCGACTGTTCCTGGTCACTTATCTTCCCGTGACTTCATTGGCTATATTTCAGCCTGTCCCCCAGAATACACCAGAGGGTTAATATTTATATGCTTCGTTTCTCAGAATTTCTATTTAATCCATTTAGTGGGAGAGGGTAAACGTCAGCAGTTTCTGGGACACACATAATGCTCGGCCACCCCAGCGGTGTCTTGCCCTCTTCCGATTTCCTCAGGTATCTCTTACCACTGGTCACATGGCGATGTCCGTGTGTGCTGCTGTGCTCCGTGCTGCAGCTGGGAGGGCAGGGGAGCTGGGAGGTAAGGAGAGGGTGTGAGGAACAGATGGGCACAGCAGGCCTGTGGTGGTTAGAACAGCTGGCTCCAGTTTAGCTCTGTCATTTTATGCTTCCTTCTGGGAAGATCAGAGCTCCATGGGCAGTCTGTGTGCTGGCTTCTCTGTTTGGGAATTAAAGGTTTGGGCTTTTCTTTCTGTAGAGATGACTGTCCCCTTTGGCCTCTAACTTGTTTATTTTTCTTCTATTCCTGCACACTGGAACAGCAAATTAGCAAAGCAGTTAGTGCTGAGTTTATTTTCTTGAGACAGAACCTAGTCATAGAGTGACTAAGTTCTCCTCTGATCTGGAAGCGTTATAAATAGATCTGAACCCACACGGGGACTTCACTGCCCAAAAAATTAGCAAACATGAAAGAAGAGGTTATTTGGGAGAATGTAACCCTGTCCTCACTGGCTGATTACGCTGCATCTGACCTGTCTTCAGAACATTGTATACCTATGTTACAGGTCAAAGGTCGTATCAGGGAGGTCTAGGTGGACAGCAAACACCAGCTGCATTAAAGATGCCACTATTAAGGTAGTTACAGTGATGGCACGACTGGACAGATACCAAGAGCCAGAATCTAGTATAACAATGTACTGCTGGGGCCATTTTTCTGGTTCTTTAAAAAAAATCTGACTCCCCAATTTATTTGCCTTATATTGAATTGTGTGGTGCTTTTGCCACAGCTAAATTGACTGCAACATGGGCAAAAAAATTCACCTGCCATAGGGTGATTGACACCTATGATGACCTCTATTCCCTGTTCATCTCGGGCATCTATTCGGCTGATGATTATGAATGCTGCTTTTTACTCTCTGGAGCTAAACTACAGCCAAGTGGTGATACACAGAGTGAGTGGGGAAAATAGTTTCACTGTCACACAATAGGTGCTCCAGAGCTGCGTTCTTGTGAGTGAACCCTAAACTAGTGTGAACATACAATTAATAGGAATTGTGCTGTTTGTTTCACTAGCAGAATATATAGTAGTTACAGTTTTGTTTTGTTCTAATGTGTTTTCTCTTTAGTTCTTTGCTTAGACTGGGTACACACTACAGAATTTTTCTCCCTATAACGATTTCACCAACGACTGATTAAAAAAAAAAAAAAAGTCCCGATCAGCATGCCGATTCATGTGTTCATACTATGAACATTTTTCAAGATTTAAATTCAGATCTGTGCTCTTCATCTGTTATAACCATCGGCTGAAAAGATCCTGATTCTGTAAACTCTATGGAGATCCTGATCGTGAGCACTTAGACACTGCAGGATTGGAAGCACATTGTTCCATCGTTGAACGAGATTTTTAGTTTAGTTAACAAAATGAAACGATACGATGAGATTTTGAACGATAATCGCTCATTGTTGCAGTGTACACACTAATGCGATATTAGTCTGAGACCCTTAGCCCCAACATATACTCTAGGATATTTCTTTTCTTCATTAGCCATCAGCTTTAACTCTTTATCCATTTCTGCTGCAAAATTGTTTAGTTGGGTTTCTAGATCTTTGTCTAGCCTGTTCTGATAATCTTAGGAGCATCAGAACAGGGTATAGTCTGAGTCTAGGCCAACTTATATATATTAACATAATTGAAGCGATTTGAGGTATAAATTGGCAGCACGGTGACTAAGTGGTTAGCACTTCTGCCTCACAGCGCTGGGGTCATGAGTTCAATTCCCGACCATGGCCTTATCTGTGTGGAGTTTGTATGTTCTCCCCATGTTTGCGTGGGTTTCCTCCGGGTGCTCCGGTTTCCTCCCACACTCCAAAAACATACTGGTGGGTTAATTGGCTGCTATCAAGATTGACCCTAGTCTCTGTCTGTCTGTGTCTGTGTGTATATTAGGGAATTTAGACTGTAAGCTCCAATGGGGCAGGTACTGATGTAAATGAGTTCTCTGTACAGCGCTGCGGAATCAGTGGCGCTATATAAATAAATGATGATGATGATGATGAAGACATCCCTCTTTCACTCTCCTTAAACACCTCTCCAAACGCATTAAGGGGAAACCTATCTGTATGAAGAGTAAAACATATACTATGGTGTAGTCATAACCGAAACTAAGCCAATACATTGCAATGCTCAGTTATATTTCGGTTTTCTCAATATAAAAAAAACCCACCAATAACATGATAGTTTACCTATAAATAGAATTGGTTTGTCATTTTTCCTCCCTGAGCCCCACTGCAGAATATGGGCCACGGCCCCCCTCACTTCCCACCACCATTAGTAACCACATAAACCACACACATCGCGCCTACTTCATCCCTGACATAGATCTTAATTGTAATTGGTTTAAGGGCTGATACAGGGGCACTTTTCATACACATCCTGTCTCGCTGTGGTCACTACTTGGGGAATGTAGATTAAAGCTGCTCTACCGGTTAGGAAAATATTTTCCTAAGGTGGCTACTAAGTGGAGCTCGGAGGGCTGCTCCGTGTAGCCGTGTTTCCCGGAAGCCGTGGTGAGCGGGAGGATCAATTGTCAACTAGTTGTTATGGGCTACAGCACCATACAAAATAAATAACTATACCCCCACGACGATGACTCATTATTAATTTGTTTATGCCATTATGCAACTCTGCCCAACATGGTACAATTCTGATATTTCTTTCCATTAATAAAACATGTACTAGGCTGATCATAGAACATAGAAACTGTCTCGTTGTTATGGGACATTTGTTCTGTTTACACCAAGCTTACTTTTTGGATATAAGAAGATGATGAAGTAGATTTCATGCTATTAAATCTTTAATCCCATTTTCTGTTTTGCCCTAGGACAGATTATGGCACTTTTCTGTCATTACATTGTTGTGTATGAAGCCGTTTCCCTGTACATGAATTGTTTTGACTTGTGCTGTGCCCTTGCTGATCACCAGTGCAGGTACTTATTAGTCTGGTCTGCAGTCTGTTCCTGGTATCCGCTGATCAGTCTCCCTCTGCTGGCTTTTGGATGTATACCTCTCTCTTTATTTTCATTTACTGAACAACCAGTAAGGTTAGGGTGCATTGCATTAAAAGGACGTGTAATTAATGCCGTACAGTACAGTAAAACAGAAGGTGACACCTCTCAAGCTTGCTTCTCAAATAAAAACATTTCATTTGTATCTGGATGATTATAACACAAGGACATTTACTTTCAGCCCCTGGCTCTGGACTTGACCATTCCTTACTGAGTTAAGATATGTATTTTTTTTTTTTTTTAAATTAGTGATAGGTTTTCTATTAACAGATCTCTTAAAGGGCCACCATCACCTACAAAAAGTAGCAGCGGCCTTTGCTGAACCAATATTCAGCTTATCGTTTCACTAGGAATTTTCTAGACCCAATATTTATGGCAATCCAGCCTATCAATTCATTAGCAATGAGCAAATGCCATCATGGAGGCATTAAGCACATTGGATAAGTCACCTGCATGCATTAGAGGTAACCAGTTTGTGGAATACATCATGTCGAAGTCAGATAATTGGATAAAGTCGTTTTAATTAATATCTAGCAAACTTGATCGTCTTTGTCTGAAAATTATGTGTAGAGCACGCTACGGCGTGGAGAAGCGTATCCAGCCGCAACACGTGGCAACAATACCGGTGGATCCAGGGCGTCTGCGATAAGTAACGGCTGTACTTATTTTATTTTGATCTGTTATTCTGCTACTTTTGGCTAGTAAATCACATTGTGCTTTGGAACCACATATTGGCAATGGACAATCGTTATTGGATAGCAACAACAACTTGCATAACAATTAATATTCTTGAGAATGCAATGTATTAATTCACTAGGAGGTAGTGACATCACTGAGGTTTGCAGAATGTTTGATTAGAGAATATATAGGTTCGTCTCACAATACGGCTGCCACTACTGTGCGCAGGGAGCGGATCCCCTTTAAATTTCCTTTAGGAAGAATCTTTTTTCCTGCCCTCACTTATTATGACCTGATTACAGTAGGAGCTTTGTTAAAATATGCTGCAACCATAATTTAAATTTCAGGGTTTTGTTTTTGACAACGAGTTGTATAAAAATAAAGATATCGGAGTACTTTGTTTGTTTGTGCTTTGCCCCCTGGTTTGAAACTCTGGACGTCCATGATATAGACAGAAGCTTATTGCTTACAGGGACTTGACTCATCCATGCTCCTATCCAAATTGTAACCACAGACCCTAGTAGGTCCTCAGATTTCTTTATCCCACTCATATTTTCTAATTCCCCAGTTGTGGTCCACCTCTGCTGGTCGGCTGTTGTGCCAACCCAGCAGCCAAGAGAGTATAATCTGTGGTATGTATTGTATTTTAAGTGCATTACGAAGGGCATTGAAGTCCTGGTGGTTGTTCTCTGTCCCATGTTGGAATATCATTGTCGGTTGTATGCCTTAAACCTCTGCCAAGAGTTCCGTGGGACACTCCCAAGAGCCTTGTGGCAGAGAGGGGAGATCTGAGGAGGGAAACCACTGGCCAAATTATACTGTGCTGCAGATATTTATACACTAGGAAAACACAAGCAGAGTTTTGACTCCTGCCCCCCTCTCTGATTACCTTGAAATGAGACATCCTGACCACCCAGCTCTCTTCTCTATACTGATGCTGAGTTTATTCTTAGAACGTTGGTGTGTGAAGCTGAAGGTGAGCTGGTCCACAGGTCAGGAGAAAGAGAGAGAGTAAAGTGATAAGAATCAGAACAAAATTTAATAAATGAAATAGGCTAAAGAGTTGAAATAAGGTAAAGAAAAAGAATACAAAATAGAGCAAAATAAAGTAGACGGTAGAGATAGTCATAGTATGGTATGAATGATATTAGGATTGTATAAATACAGGGTATATTGTTAAGGGTCCCAGTATGAAAACTTTAGAGAGTTTGTTGAAGATGAAAGAGAGTCTTTATTTGAGACAAGGACCACGCAGGTAATACTAAATGCAGGCAATGGTAAATTCCGTAGCATAGGGGATACCAGGTTACAAGAATTAGCAGAGGAACAGGAGTGCTGGATACCAGACACAACAGGTTAACTGCATGTACAGGTTGTTAGGATAACTAGGTTTAGCTGTGAAGCTGAAAATAAGGCACAACAGGATGACTGCAAATACAGGCTGTCAGGATAACCAGGTTTAGCTGGGAAGGTGGAAACCAGGCACAACAGGATGACTGCAGGTATAGGTTCAGACAGGAGGAAGGTAAGGGAAGCCAGGGTCAGAAGCCGGAAAATCCTCAAACAATACAAGGGAGAAGACAGGAGCAAGGTGAAACACAGCCAGGGTCTGTGTCACAAGAAATGGACGATGAAACAAGCAGAAGTAAGATGGCAAGGAAAAATCAGTTTATCAGAAACCAGCAACAGAAACAAATGAACTGGCACAGTCTGTTTAAACAGGCAGTCTTATAAAGGCCAGACACAGGTAATAAACTGGGGAGTGAGATTAGCTCCTGCAGGTGACGAGAAAATGTCCGGGTATGACAGTAGCACCTCTGATAGCTCAGAGGTATAGCAGGCCTGATTCAGACCAGGGACAGTGTCCTAACATGTGAAATGGGTGTATTGGACTGTACAATCATATATTGGGGTGTAGATTGTGGAAGCATGTGAAATAGATAAGGTGTGAGACGTGATACTAGAGTGTTGTAGGAATTAATAGTCAGCAGTTTATAAAGTAGTAAACTATAACATTCCACTGTATAACAATGCGTTTCGCCACCACATGGCTTTTCAGATTTATCAGAATGGTGTTTTCTTTTCTTGGTAGTCTGACTACATCCAGCATTACACTTGTTCCCAGGTGGATTCCACCCTACATCACAGCTCATTTGCCTCACAACCACAATAGACACAGTACACTTTTTACCCTGGGAGTGCCCCAAATAAAAGTAGTCCCTTTATTAACCACTACAGTTTGAGCATGCTACTATGAGAGCACTAATATGTGCAAAAATATAATCGGATTGTATTAATATAGGGGGGATTATTAGGGTATCAGTACCTAGTACGAAGGGTTTACCCACACCTTATAGAACAGTTCACCTTTTAAAAGAAATTATTTTGAGACCCTTATGTATATGCGTTTCAAATGGTTTACTTATAATTTATGGCTATAAATTAAACTCCTCTGGATATGGAATGCCTGTATTAGTACGGGGCATACTGCACATTTTAAATATTCCGATGTCAATTGCTAGCTTATAGTGGGGATATCCTCTTCCAATTAGCTATTGACACCAGCTGCGGAGAAATCGGCTACATCAGACTCTCCTCATGCCAGGACAGTGTTACAAAAAAGAATGAGGGACATGTGCTTGTCACACCACCTTATGTCCATGAATCGCAGTCTCTGGGTTCCAGAAAACTGCAAACAAAGTAAACGAGCGATTTTAAACATTCTCTCAATTCTTCTTCCCTCTCTTCTATAGCACTCCATGGCTTCAACCTTCCCATATTGTATGAAAGTAAGAAAGAGAAGGTTTTTCTACAAGTGATATTAAACAATCATTATTTTTATGCTGGTAGGAATACATAAAAAAACAAATTCATAAAATGATACAACAGGGGGCAGCCTGCCACCCCTGCATTTCTGCTGCCCCCAGCCTGGGCTTATGGGACCTTTCCACAAATCGGTTGTTTGCCAGGTTTGGGTAGGCTTTTAAGGCTAATTTCACCCAAAACAAGTTAAACTTATTAGTGCTCGGTGTATCCAGCTTGTTAGGTCAGCGGGAGGTTGTCAAAGCCCTTCCCCCATGAAATTATCATTCGCATGATTGGAGCGTTTCTTGGTGGAGGCGCTTTGACAACCTGCCCAAGATGGAGAGAGTATCTTTTGCTTGGACCATTAAACGCATCGGGGATCCTGTTGGATCCACTGAGTAAGTTGAACTTTGTATTTTATTTTAGGTTATCTAATTCCAACCCAAACAACATTTCCAATTTAGGGTGCATCTAACCTTTGAAGATACAACAATGTAACACCACCTACATATCTTGCAGATCTCTTGACTATGAAAGAATATCAGTGTCTGCTGCAGATGCTTTGCCCAGACTTCCCCATGGACCTGACACAGAAAGCAGCAAGGTGAGTATAGACAGATAATGTGATTTAACTCTCCTACCTACAGAATCCCCCAGTGTTCTATCCGGAGACTTACTGATGTGGCTGTAATGTACGATCTGACATTACCAGACTCGGATACAACTGCTGCACAATCATCATCACACAGTCCACTGACATTTTATACAGTTCAGTAACAAGTTAATAACATGACATTTTTTAAACGTGCTGCCAAAATAACACATATGACGAAAGACAATATTGTTACACACTCGGGTGAGTATAGAGAGACAGCGATGTTGGGTCAGCACTCCCAGCTGGTAGGTTAAACATATCACAAGTGTACCCACATAAAATAGTGCATTTTATGGGGCCGTAGTTTTCTGGTGTTCTCACATGACCCCTTTGTAGTTACTTCTCACATACCGTGACTTCTCCCCTTTTTAGATTTTGCATTTTGTGGAGAGGGGGGGGAGGGGTAGGGGGGGATAACATAATTTTTTTACACTTTGTACAGAACTTCAAAGAGATCTGCGGAGAGCTTTGGAAGAAGACTTGAAAGAGACGCCAGGAGATGTGATGTGTGTGAGGGAATGTAATGCTTTGGCAGTCACGTTTGTGAGCGTGATACAAAGAACCGAAAAGCTGTGCCCTTAACGGTCTCTCATCTCCAGGGCATTCCAGTTTGGGAAAATCCTACAGTTAAAACCTTGTTATAACCGGCAACGTCTCTGCCTTTATTGGCATATAATTCACCTGTAATACCTGCATGTATGTTACAGGGTTACTAATCCTCAAAAATGAGGTGTTATTAGAAATGAGCCGTGAAGATTAGTATTTAGTGATAACCAGACATTCCATGTCCTAAACGGATTTATTCCATGGAGTTCCTCTGAAGGTAGGAGCATAGGGTAACCTAAACCAGTCCTGATAATTCAATGTAAATAGATACTTGCCAATATTTAGGATCTCCCATCTGAGAGATCCCATAGGGAAGACCCTGATGCCAAGTGCAGGGGCGTGGCCATGGGAATTGCGTCATTAGGCCCCACCCCCACTGCTCAGTTCCAGGATTCACGGGATAATATAGTGCGTGTGAGATGGAGCAATTTGTCGTGAATTGCGTCTTGAGTCTCCCCCATAGAGTGCATTGCAATAGTGCCCCCAATGGTTGAATGATCAAGAAACAGGAATAGAATTATTCCCTTATTAACGATTTCCGAACAAAGCAAAGTCCAAACACTGCCCTCCTTTTTTTTTTTAATATTGATTAAAGATGTAAAATGATCTGCCCAAAGACTATTTGGGATTAACCATAGGTCAGATGGAAATCCAGCACTTTATCGATATACAGGAAATTCACTAGGAACCAGTGACATTACTGATACACTTATGAATATGATTGCTGCCGTTTTGTGCCTCAGTGATTTTGATGGCTACTGCTAAATTCATAGGCTGCATTCTCAGGCATGTGGTTACAGCCATCCTGTGTCACTTTCATGTGGGCAGCATGGTAGCACAGTGGTTAGCATTTCTATCTCACAGCGCTGAGGTCATGAGTTCAATTCCACTCAGGGCCCCATCGGTGTTCTCACTATGCTTGCATGGGATTCCTCTGGGTGCTTCTGAGCAGGGCCGTCTTTCCCATTGGTCTCCTCCTCCGTCGCGCTGGCAGTGCATGTCGGGCGTGACGTCATCACACCCGCCCGACATCCATTGCGGAGGGCGACGGAGGAGGAGACCAGGGAGGGAGCCGGATCGCCAGCTGACAGAACGGTAAGTATTTTCTTCTTTTTTTTCAGGGTTTTTTTTTTCCTGCCTCCGACGGGCCCCCCTGGGCTGCAGGGCCCATATATATAATCATTTTTAAAAAAATTTGTATATATAGGGGCCCCGGTGCACTGCTGTGCCCGGGGGCCTAGGAGGCTCTTAAGAGGGCCCTGCTTCTGGGTGTATGTATGGTAGGGGATGTAGACTGTAAACTCCAACAGGACAGGGACTGATGTGAATCATTACATATCCTCTGTAGAGCGCTGCATAATATGATTCGCCCTATATAAATAAATTATCATAAATAACTAATGTGACTGTTTCCTAGTGAATCTGTTTGCTAAATATTGGTTCAGCCTGGAAACCGGCCTCCATCTCTTTTTGGTGGGAGCGTTTTAAAATATGTTGTTGGTTTTGTTCAATAAGTAATGTCTCTGGCGAGTGTTCCTTTAAGAACAGCAGTAGCGGGTCCTGTTTGTTTGCTCTGTAGTGGATTAGTGGAAATCCCAGCCTACTCCCCAATGTCTGCTTCCAGTCTCTTGTTTTCTCTCTGGGCAGGATTGTACTGATGGACGATGCAATGGACTGTCTCATGTCATTCTCTGATTTCCTGTATGCCTTCCAAATCCAGTTTTATTACTCTGGTGAGTATCAAGCAGCCTATACAGGACTTTCAGCGGTACGTTGACAACTTTGTGTCTGTCTAATCTCACCAGTCCTCTGCAGGAAGCCTGCTATCGGGGAGGGGAAACATTGGTTTACTTTAGGTAGCTTATCTATAATCATGACACATGTAGTACAGATGGGTGTTATAGGTGATGGACATGTGACGTCACATTATGTTGTATTTCTGCAGAGTTTCTGGACAGCGCCGCTGCTGTTTATCAGGACCTGCTCACCGGCAAGAGTCTAAACACCGTCATCGTCCCGACTTCCCGATCCGCGACATCACGCCAGCGGCAGCCTTGCAGTGACAACGCAACTCTGGATGGAGTGGAGGCTCCGCAGTTTTACCAGTGCTTGGAGAACCTGTGTGAGCGAGATAGGCACAGGTATGTCTGATGGCGAGCATGGCGTTTACTACACAGATGGCTGCAGCTGGTCCTTATTTTAGTATTTCATTAAATAGGATTTTGAACTTAGACAAACAGAGAAATAAACAGACAAAAGGACAAGCACCAGCAGGAGACAAAGATGACGCATTCACTGTCTGTCGCACATATAGCATAGAAAGCTATACGTTTGCTGAAGAATCAACATCTATGAGTAATAGAGCTATAGAAGGTCAAAGAATGGACAAGCCAAGGCTGCCATATTCCTCTAGGTAACCTCAACTCTTATAAGTACATTTATTAACAAGGGGGTGATATTCTGTATCATTCACCACCGGTCAGTGTAGATATTGCATGCAAGGAATATGGAAATATGACTTTGCTTTCATGACCTAGCATAAGTATATATTTTGTGAGGTTTACTTTGACATTAGCATTAGTTAACCATTGAAAACCTTTAAAATTGGGTAGCACAGTGGCTCAGTGGTTAGCATTTCTGCCTTACAGCACTAGGGTCATGAGTTCGATTCCTGACCATGGCCTTATCTGTGAGAAGTTTGTATGTTCCCCCCGTGTTTGCGTGGGTTTCCTCCGGGTGCTCCGGTTTCCTCCCACACTCCAAAAAAAATTCTGGTAGGTTAATTGGCTGCTAACAAATTGACCCGTGTGTGTGTGTGTGTGTGTGTGTGTGTGTGTGTATATTAGGGAATTTAGACTGTAAGCTCTAATGGGGCAGGGACCAATGTGAGTGAGTTCTCTGTACAGCACTATGGAATTAGTGGCGCTATATAAATAAATGATGATGATATAACAGCATAATACAGCTCCTAATACTAATAGCACATTGCGTGAAAGAGGTTATATTTGGAGAATGATATAATGAAAAAAACAAAATCTCCAAAACCGATTCTGAGAGTAAATGACAGTGATATTTTACACAACAGTAGATCCATAAAACACATTCTGGAACCCACCTCACCTCTGATAATAATTAGAGGAGCTCAAAGGGGGCATGTAAGGAGACCCATGGGTGAGAACTGTAAAACAAGGATACAGATTTGAGCCGTGATTTAATTATAGACCTGGTGCTTTGACATTTCAAATTAAGTAATCTCACATTCCTAATTAGGAGCGCCCAGATACTGCAGCGGTTGGTACTAGAGATTGTCCACATCACTTTCAAACAGAAAGGCAGCTGAACAGTCTAATAGAGAGCACACTATACCCCTGTCTCCAAAAATAAGCTACATACAGATGGAGCACATCTTGGCTAGACTCATTTCAGGAAGTGATGGATCATTTCTACTCTAACCCTGCCATTCAGCAGTGTTACTGTGTGAGCGCCTAGTCTTTAGATGTTGGTGCCATGATAGGTACGCCTGGTGATGGGCACGCCTGGTGATGGGCACGCCTGAATATAGGTACTTGATATCACTATTAAGCTAACTAAACTGTGCTCCATCTGTACATAACTGCTATGGACCTTATATTTCATATAGTCTAACACCCTCTTTGTTATGTAGCTTAAGTGCTCAACGCTTGACTTGGTAAAAGCAGTGAGCTGGGACATGGGCCAAGCATGAGAACATGGCCTTGGGTCTAGAATGAATGAGATTTGAGGATGCTGGTGTTGATAGTATTGAGATAGAGAGCATTGGTAGACATTGGGTGGCCTAAGGACTGCACGCTTCCGTCATTGAGGTCACATGCAGCCCTCCTGACCTCAGTCCTCCTCCTATTGATTGTTAGATTGTGTGAGTGCACTGTGCTCCCTCTGTGATCTATGCAGCAGGTAAGTCTGTGATTGGATGGTGAGATCTTCTCACCAGTTTGACCAGTCGTAGATTTACCTGTTGTTCTAGCTGTGTAAAGGCTTCTGTTCTCATAGTATGATCTGATTATCTTCCACAAAGGTAACGTTTAGTCGCCCTGAGGGTCGAGGTCACTTCTGCACTCCTAAAATATTTATTTGGTTACATAATTTAAAGGATACAGAGAATTAATTATAAGAACGGAATGGCAGATAATTAGCTTTGAGTTACAATATATACTATAAATGTGTATAATATGGTCTTATTTTATGCATTGATATTTAAATTAAATAAAATAATTAAATAAAATAATAATAATTTGTTGGGGGGCCACACTTGACTCTCTTCTGCAATGCGATCTTCTGTGAGCCTGACACATTCTTCCTATGGGTGTGTTCAGCTTAGCTGAGTAAATAACCGGTCACATATCTCTGGCCTCCCTTAGGTGCTCTTTGTAAGACCTGCACCTGGTGGGGTGGGGTGAGACTAGGGAGTGAAGAAGGGGCCAACGTATTAATGCTGTTACTCTCGAAGAGGTCTCAGGATTTTCTGTAAACTTCAAACCACTTGTAGCCACTTATGGGATCAGTGTTTAGCGTAGACCCGGGGGAGAGTGTCGTTCATGTACAGCGAGGACAATGGATTTTCTTGTTATGTAATGTTTACGGCAGGTATGAAGTGTGGTAATATTTGGAAGGAGGGGAGATTATTTGTTTGAGCCATAAGTACTTAAAGTTAAATGATTACAGCCCTGACGAAGCTGAAGAATAAGAAGGGGGTCAGCGGAGTTTGTGAGGTTCGCTTTTCTTATATGGGCAGTGCCAGCATCTTCTGCCGTCTCAGTCCCTCTGCATCATTTTATATGTAGTTCAATAGGCTTTTCCTATATCATAACATTTCCTTAGCATGCACCTGCCAAACTAGTCCTTAGTGTCCCAGAGTGTCATGGAATCGCCTGCTCCATGTCACACAGGAGAGTATCGGTATTACACCCAAACAGGAGAGCAGCAAGCTAGCCAGCGCTGTATTTTTATTATGCATTTATATAGCACCACCAGATTACGTAGCGTGGAATAGAGAATATTTGTCACTCACATCAGTCCCAGCGGGTATTTAGATTATAAACTCCAAACATGCACAGATTAGGGTCTATTTGTATCAATGCTGGAGGAAACCAGAGCACATGGAAGATAAGCAAACATGGGTAGAACATACAATCAACATCATCAGCTATTTATATAGCGCCACTAATTCTGCAGCACAGTGCAGAGAACTCACATCAGTCCCTGCCCCATTGGATCTTACAGTCTAAATTCCCTAAAATACACATGCAGACAGTCTAAGGTTTTTAATAGCAGCCAATTAACTTACTGTTATGATTTTGGGAGGAAACCGGAGCACCCGTAGGAAACCCACGCAAACATGGGGAGAACATACACAAGCCACACAGATAAGGCCATGGCCGGGAATCGAACTCATGACGCCAGTATTGTGAGGCAAAAGTGCTAACCACTAAGCCACCGTGCTGTCCACAATCTACATACGGATAGGGCCTCGGTCGGTATCAAACCCATGACGCCAGCACCAAACTGAGAGAGCTGTCTGCGCTATATATACAGTATATTCCAGTTATCTTAAGTAGCTGCTAAATTCAGCAGTTGTTTAAATAGTCCCATAACTGAGCAATAAAACCCTCACCTTTTGGGTGCCGGACCAAACAACTCATTGGGCTAGAATTGCTAAACTGTGGATTTGGAAAAGTGGAGATGTTGCCTATAGCAACCAATCAGATTCTAGCTTTCATTTATGTAGTGCATTCTACAAAATGACAGCTAGAATCTAATTTCCACTTTTTCAAACCCGCAGTTTAGTAAATATACCCCATTGTGTTAATCTAGATGCATCAGAAGTTTGATTTACAGCATGGAAAATCGGGACTGTCCTGCGAAATCTGGTAGACATGGAAGCCTCACATTAAAGCTATATGTTATCCTCAGCGTTTTGGACCACCTATGAGTGATCCCCTGCTTCAGTTATAAATATTGTGCTTCCAGTTCCTTTTAATGGCATAACATTTGTCAGTGCATCACCAGTTAGTTGAACCGCTCCTATGAACGGAACCTAGAGCCAAACATGCATTGGTGTTCTCAGCATGCACATAAATATTCACAGACAAATATTCATATTTTGTCCTGGAGTTTGTCTATGTGCAAGGACAGCAATATTCACTGAATACATGAATACAATTAATGAACCTGGTTGAAACAAACAGATGACGCACAAACATTAATATGTCAAATAAATAAATAGAAAGAGAAAAACAAGTATAAAATGATTCTGGAATAAATAAAGAACCAACACATTTCTAAAATTACTGAATATTTGTACTTTGTGCACATGAATGCTATATCTTTTAGTGTTTCTTTTTATATTTTTTCATTGCTGCAGTAACATTAGTAGCACTTACGCTCTATCCTAAAGTCACACTTCCCCTCCAAGATCTGCAAAACCCAACTCCGCAGTAAAGACTTCAGTTCTAGGGCCTGATTCATTAAGGAACTTAAATTAAGAGGTTTCTTATTTAAGTCTCCTGGACAAAACCATGTTACAATGCAAGGGGTGCAAATTAGTATTCTGTTTTGCACATAAGTTAAATACTGACAGTTTTTTCATGTAGCGCACACATATCAACTTTAAATTTTAGTGTACAAATAAGCTATCAAGTATTTGTGTGCTACGTGAAAAAACAGTCAGTATTTAACTTATTTGCAAAACAGAATACTAATTTGCACCCCTTGCATTGTAACATGGTTTTGTCCAGGAGACTGAAATAAGAAGTTTCTTAAGTTAAGATCCTTAATGAATCCGGCCCCTAGTGTCTAATTGCCTGTGCCTGTGATACTGGACTCCAATGCAGTTCATTGCAGTGGTGGAACTACCGTGGATCTACAGGGTGCAGCCGCTATCAGCCAGAGGTGCGGGGAGCCTAGCAATACTGGTGCACCCCCCACCCACCCACGGGAAACTCCCTGCATGACTAGGGTCCCCACATTACTCCCTGGAAAGAGCAGAGTCTACGTCTGAACGGTAGGGCGCGTGCAGAGGCCGTGCATGCTTATGCTATGGAGTCCCGCCATGCAGAGGTCAGGCCCCTGGGGCTAGGGCCTGCTATGGCTATAGTTTTATGTTTTAGGGTAGATGAAGGATCGCTAAGCTGCTGAATGTGCTTCCTGAGCACAATGCATAGTCCCAGTAGCTATAACAAAGCTTTATTATGATGCAGACATCCCTGGTACACGCCCTGGCACCTTACACTTATTTCCATTGTGTATCATGTGTGATTGGCGAGTGCTGCGGGTGCCTATGCAGTACCAGCCTGTCTCTGCATGTTCTCATCACTGCTATAACGCAGCCTTTGTATGTTTCATGTTTTTAGGTTGTTACACTTAGTTACTCCCATGTGATTAGCTAGGCTGAATGCGTTGGATTTGTTTTGACATTTGTGTGCTATGACAATGCAGATTAATTGTTACTTTTGTTGCCCTCTCTGCCCTATCTCACGTCTGCACCTCCTTCATATATATGTACTTGTTCCATTTGTATGTGCGATTTGTGTTCTGTATGATCTGTAACAGCGCTTCAGAGTTTTGTAGCGCCTACAAATGAATAATAAGTTCTGCTGCGTACAGAAGCGCAGATAAATGTTTGCAGTGTTTTTATGAGCGTTTTTAGATGCTTGGGCAGTGTTGGCTAACCTGTGACACTCCAGGTGTTGTGAAACTACAAGTCCCAGGATACCCTTCCAGCAATAAGCTGCTATATATTGGCAAAGCATGCTGGGACTTGTAGTTTCACAACACCTGGAGTGTCACAGGTTAGCCAACACTGTGCTAGGGAAACGCTGCTCTTATACGTTTCAGTATTGTTTTGCAGCATGTGTCAGGTTACAGCGCTTTACATTCATTCCTTTGGAGATGAAATTACAGGAGCTTTTTATCTGATAGGTAAAAACACTATATTCAGCATTTATGAGCAGTAGCTGCTTTGGAAACAGCCAGTATCCCAGCTAAAGAGCGGATAACAGGGGTTTAGTGATATGAATTAACCGCAGATATCTGCTGATTTGTACTGACACGTAAAATGCTGCCTGCAAAATGTGACACCAGTTTTATCGTGTATTATATCGCATGTTACTTGTTCTTATTCAGTTCCTATTTCTTTTATTTGTTTTTTATTGCACAACAGTTTTATAGCATGCAGAGCTAGCCTGTCTATGTGTCTGTCCTGTGTGTACTTACCACACACTGATGCAGTTATCGTGCAGATCACACGATAAATGACTCTTGGGTCCGATATTGCAACAGTGTGTACGCTGCCACGATCATGTTTTATCCTACCAAAGGGCATCGCATCTGTTATAAACTTCCTAAAAGTCAAGATCAACGACGGAACGATGCCGGGCAAATGTGTGTGCGCACTCACCACCAGCAGCGTAGGCAGATATCTGTAGAGTGTACAGAGTCAGGATCTTTTCAGCACATGGTTATGAGAGGTGAAGATCACAGATCTGAAGGTAAATCAATCTGCATGATCATCGGGACTTTCAGTCATTGGTGAAATCATTACCGAAATCGCATCTGCAGGAATTTTCTGTAGTATGTACCCAGCTTTACATAGGCGGCAGATCTGGTCGCTCCACGAGCCCAGAAGTAGACAACTGGTAGTTTTCCTGCAGTTTTGGAACTACAGTTCCCAGCATGCATTGTGCAGCTTCTTGTTCTCACTCGTCTTCTTGTGAACATACTGTGGAATACAGAAGTTGTATTGAAGGAGACTGGAGGTATTCAGTACTGCCGGCAGCTCCTCTTGTATAAGATCCACCATGCCCACCATGATGTAAGACGATAGATTGCGTAGTTGGCATGTTCATGAAGGCGGCAGATAGCAACTGATATGAAGAGCTTTGCCATATCTTAGCCTATTTCCACTCTCCATCCGTGATAGGCGACAGGTGGCCCTCCGAGCCTTCACCTGTGGCCCCCAGCTCCCTCCTGCTTTGTCAGATGTGTTTGTTATAGCTTGTAACAATTCTGATATGATATTACAGATAGATGACCCTTCCTGTAATTAAATGTATTGTTTTATCGTATTACTGAGGTTAAGGGTGATGTGCGGTCCTTGTGAGGTTAGTGTGACAGCCATACGGCTCTTGTATCACGTTGTCTATCATGGATCAGTGACACAAGTGTCTGATTAGTTACTATGGTTTAGATCACGTTGCCCCCATAGGACACATTCTTAGTAAACGTGTCCTTTAGTTGTCTATTTAAATTCTATAGAGAACAACTGATGCCAGTTTTATGGCCAATACAGATTTTCAGTTGTAAAGATTGTTACATCTCAGGTCTCCGTGACATCTGTTTGGATATTAATAACCCTCTTATGACTTTCTAAACCGATGTGCCATGAAATATAGAAGACGTCTGTTGTAAAAGTGAGGATACGTTCTGATCTTTAGTGTAGAACACCGATTAGCACAGTGATTCCGGAGGAGCCTGCGGTAAGCCTGTCTTGGTGATTAATAACATTGGAGATTATACAGTATTGTGCTCAGCCACAAGTATGTAACGTAATGGAAAGAAATTAAAACTGGGATACAAGAGGGGTGTGAGCACATTGTGTAAACACAAACACACCGATCAGCTGCACTCAACACATAATGTCATTATGTCATCTGTACTCTGTATTTAACACATCGCAGTATACGTTCAGCTGGTCAGATCCCCCCAATGTCTGCCCCCTGGTCAGTCTTGCATTAAATATGAACATGAATTCAATCTACATCTTAATATTATCAGTGCTGTGATTTTAATTTGGTTGTGTCTGCGCACCGCTTTTAAAGGCAAGTACTCCCCTAACCATAGCGACTATTAGACGCCTAGAGAATCACCTGACACAAGTGGGATAGGTAGAGGAGCTAACAGGGCCGTAACTAGGGCTGTGTGATAGGGGCAACACTGAAGGGGGGCAAAGTTTATGAATATTTTAGGTTCATTTGATTAAAGTTAAGGACTAGGGAGGCAACATTTTTGTTTCTCGCAGTCTCTAAAATTTTAAGTTACGACTCTGGGACCTAGCAAATCTTCACAATAATAACATATGAGATGCGTTTATTGAGAATTAAACTTATGTCTATTTTCCTTCTCCTCTCTAGTACCTGCCCTTCTGTGCCATTAATCGGAGAGATATTGAGCAGCGCACCCAGGCTAACTTTCTATGGATTCCTTATGGCTCTGGCAAAACATCCTGGAATTAATCAGACCATTGGTGAGTGGCTGCATGCTCTAAAGCAGAGGCATCTACTGGTAGATCTCTCTTTTGGGGTATCTAAACAATGCAGGTGAACCACATTAATGACCCTTATCCTCACTCTGCACTGCAGTATTAAGGATGATCACAAACAGCTACAGCCAATCATAGAGCCCTTACTGTCTGAAGTGATAGTGTTAAAAGATAAAAAGCTACAATAACAAAGCATAACATTGTTTATGTCTGTTGTGATCTCACTGAACATGTCATTGTATACTATCCATCAAACAACAGTATGCGGATAGCACCTTTGTTACCAAGCAGACTGCAAGCCAATCACACAAGCTCTAACTGTCCACTGCGCCCAGAGTGTAAGATAGAGGAGCACCATCCTTCTAAGCAATGTCTGCTGTTTATAGAGCAGAGAATACAGGCTCGATATATGCAGTTCAGTGTAAACAAATTAAATAGTTCAGATGTATTACTTTACTCATTATTACACAGGCCGTGGTATATGGACCACAGACAAACGTTTTACTAGTAAGACTTCTCTTTATTTTATGTGTGTATAAATGTTAGGCCGATTTATTCTGCACCATATTTTTCCTATATTTTTTTCCCTTAATTAAATAAATAGGAGAGACCGTGTTGATAGATTTCATCATCATGATGTTTCTTATTCTGTAATGGAAGAGCGCCCCTAGTGGTAAAATACAGATCAGTAATGTCAGAATGTGGAATGGCTTTACCAAGCGCTAACTTTTCAGTCACTTAGACGTGTGTTTGTTTTAGATACATTATTGCAAACATTTTTTTAAGTAAATGTTTTCAAAATGTGATTTTGTTGTATATTGGACAGCTTAGGTGCTCATTATTAATAGTATGTGCATGTAGGGCCATCTAACTGCTGAGAGAATCAGCCCTTTAAATAAGTTTCAGCAGTGCAAAGTGCTTTTGATTACTATTGAACATCGCATTTGGCTGCATTTGAGGTGTTACCTTATCAAATCTTATCTGATTACAAGTGATATGAAAGATTCAGCATTTAATTTTAAATAGTTTAATCCTGGTGACACACTGGAAGCTAATAACACTCTGCTACATCAACAATGCCACCATCACGTTCAGAAAACTAGAATAGCCATTTTGCATTTCCAAACATATGCCAATAAATGGCGACTGTTGTATGTATATCTAAGTGGTACAAAACAAGCTTTCATTCAGGGTCTGAATGTTTCTCAGTTATAACTTTTAAGTTCTAAGTAGATAACAGGGCAGCTTTGATCCTGAATTAAAACGCACTAAAACCTATATTAGCGAACGTGAAGGATTTTCCTTCTATCTCTCCCGCATTTAATCCCCTTTCTGCTGAAGAAGAATATGCCAGATGTGACTCTGTCTGACAGTCTGCAGCAGCTGGATGAGTACAGGGCTCGTGTTCCGTGCAGCTGTGCAGAGCGTCAGAACAACTGTGTGTTCACCTCTATTCAGTCTTTTGTCACCTGGGTACTGAAAGAACAGTTTCCCAGACTTGATCAGGCTTGAACAGGAATGGGAGGCTCCCGCTACCAGCAAGAAAGGGGCACAAACACACCTGAAAAGGAGCAGATCCCATTCGTTATAGCAGGTTTAGCTCTTTAGGTTTATGACTTGTAGCTTTATAACAGCTAGATTCCTCCTAGACATTTTTAGCTTGTAGCTAACACTGCAATGACACTAGGTAACACTTTTTGGGGATACTGACATGACCTGTCGTTCCCCTACAGCTGGACTCCTACCTCTACTTTATAGAACATACTGACCGTTACTTTTTGCTTAGTGCCATCATTGCAGTGAGTGGGCTAAAGATATTTGGGGGTATTGTTTCTTTCTTCAATCTTTAATGCAGTTATATTAAAAAAAATATATATATTATTTAATGCTCTTTCTTTTTTTTTACAAATAAAAGGGAATTCCTCATCATCAAGCTGATGATGAATGGGGTCTCCAGTATGCCACTCCATGAAGATACACTTATACTCTATAAATATATCTTCTTCGGATGCGTTTACGTGTTTATTTTCAATTGCATGTATCGTAAGATATACATACAACAATCTGCAGCCTCTACAAAACATCTCTGTTACCTAGGAGACTATCAAGCCATCTCACAAGCTTTTATCTTGCATTGCTCCGAGTAATGTAAGATAGAGGAGCACCACCCTCCAGCATGTATTGGGATCAGTCATGTTGGAAATACATCTTGTTGATGAATGAGTGAATAGTCCTTATAGAGTATGATAGCAACAACAAGTGCATGACATTATAAATGTTATGTAATTTCCATCACCAGTACAATGTCATTGTATTTTCCCAGTTATTTTATTTTACTGATTGTTCTTGCAGGTGCTTTGCCTGATAAAGCTGATTTGTTAGTTGATGAAGTTCTGGATAAGGAACTTGATAAAATGTAAGTATACGACACCTATGTTTATGTTAGTTTATTGTGAACGGGCTGTTATAATGATCAGGTAGAGTACTCACAATGTCATCTTACATCTTATCTCAGAGTTGCTCAGTTATCTGCCTGCTCCGTTACACATCCTCCTACTGCTTGCGTTCTTCCCTCCCGAGATATCGTCCGTGTGGCTTCCCCACGGAAGACTTTCCACAACCGCAGACGCCCAGACCTGGAGAGTGATGCTTCCACCGAAGAGACCGACGACTCTGAAAACTAGAGCTCAGAATCTGTGGAACCTTACACCTGTGACAGATAGTCCTACCAGCCCCCCGTCCTACCAGCCCCCCTTCCTACCTGGTCCTACCAGCCCCCCGTCCTACCAGCCCCCCGTCCTACCCGGTCCTATCAGCCCCCCGTCCTACCCGGTCCTACCAGCCCCCGTCCTACAAGCCCCCGTCCTACCCGGTCCTGCCAGCCCCCCGTCCTGCCAGCCCCCCGTCCTACCAGCCCCCCGTCCTACCCGGTCCTACCAGTCCCCCGTCCTACCCGGTCCTACCTGCCCCCCGTCCTACCTGCCCCCCATCCTACCCGGTCCTACCAGCCCCCCGTCCCACTAGTCCCCCGTCCTACCCGGTCCTACCAGCCCCCCATCCTACCAGTCCCCCGTCCTTCCCGGTCCTACCAGCCCCCCTGTCCTACCAGCCCCCCTGTCCTACCAGCCCCCCTGTCCTACCAGCCCCCCTGTCCTACCAGCCCCCCCGTCCTACCAGCCCCCCGTCCTACCAGCCCCCGTTCTACCAGCCCCCCGTCCTACCAGCACCCATCTTACCAGCCCCCGTTCTACCAGCCCCCGTCCTTACCTTCCGTTTCATGATCTTGTACACAATCTTATGATCCCCCTCAATGTACAGCGCTGAGTAATTGTCTGCGCAGTATAAATAAAACATATTAATAACCTTCCACCATCAGAGTGTTGCACAATGCTGGTACTATATAACTTTATGGATGAGAAGCCTTTCAATGTTTTATGCATTTTCTATTGTTTTTATATATTTGTTTTCAGTAACTATAATTATGTATGTGAGCTGCTCTACTTCTGCTCATTTAGTTGAGGACACTTCTATTGCTGCAGGATGGACTATTTAAATGTCATTTGTGAAATGAAAAGAAAAAACATAGATAGGTCCTCATTTATCATGTTGCTCTGGAAGTAAATGTAAAATGTATGGACATTTAGAGTTGTAGTAGATTTAGAGTTTAGCGTGTCCTAGCTTAACTCTAAATTGCAGTGTAAAAATAAAGCTGTCCTGTATGTGTGCTGTGTGCTAAAGCAGCCGGTATTCTCCCTGCGTGCAAAATAAATACATGCATTTATACCCCGTCCATTGCAACAGGCTTTGTCCACTAGCAATTTGCTCCGTTAGTTCCTCTAAATAAGGCACATAGTGTACAGTACTTTCTACCCACAGGCCATGCTGTAGGTTGTAGTCACATGTTTATCTGTATATTTGTTAGAAAGCTGCAGCTACTCGATCTTCTTTGTTATATATTTATTTTGAAGGTCGTTAAATAATTTATTCATAATAGTATGTGCTTTGAAACTCAACAATAAAAGTTCAGCATGTTAAGAAAATTTGTAGTTACTTTATTAATATTCATGTAACTTAAACCAGCTACACATTACGCCCAGCAGGGCACAGGACATTACACCCAGCAGGGCACAGGACATTACACCCAGCAGGGCCCAGGACATTACACCCAGCAGGGCCCAGGGCATTACACCCAGCAGGGGCACAGGACATTACACCCAGCAGGGGCACAGGACATTACACCCAGCAGGGGCACAGGACATTACACCCAGCAGGGCCCAGGGCATTACACCCAGCAGGGGCACAGGACATTACACCCAGCAGGGGCACAGGACATTACACCCAGCAGGGGCACAGGACATTACACCCAGCAGGGGCACAGGACATTACACCCAGCAGGGGCACAGGACATTACACCCAGCAGGGGCACAGGACATTACACCCAGCAGGGCCCAGGGCATTACGCCCAGCAGAGGCCCAGGGCATTACGCCCAGCAGGGGCCCACTACGCTACGCCCAGCAGGGGCCCACGACGTTACGCCCAGCAGGGGCCCACGACGTTACGCCCAGCAGGGGCTACGACATTACGCCCAGCAGGGGCTATGACATTACGCCCAGCAGGGCCCTGCTGGGCCCAGGACATTACACCCAGCAGGGGCCAGGGCATTACGCCCAGCAGGGGCCAGGGCATTACGCCCAGCAGGGGCCCACGACGTTACGCCCAGCAGGGGCCCACGACGTTACGCCCAGCAGGGGCCCACGACGTTACGCCCAGCAGGGGCCAGGACATTACACCCAGCAGGGCCCACAACGTTATGCCCAGCAGGGCCCATCACAATATATTACATTACACCCAGCCAGGGCCACGACATTACACCCAACAGGGGTAAAGACATTACACCCAGCAGTGGCCATCACAATATATCACATTACACCCAGCCGGGGCCACGACATTACACCCAGTAGGGGCCCTGACATTATATCACATGACTCCCAGCAGGGCCCATCACATTGTATCCCATAGTGTTTTGTGTCCCTGGCTATCATGTGGCATATAAATACAGTAGTGGCAGTGTACGCAGTAAAGGTCATTTATGAACCTCAAATGTGCATAACTGCAGCTGAAAAGCTCGTGTGACACAACTAGTCGCCTAGTTTTTATCGGGAGCGGCCTTTTTTCATAACGTGCATCAACATTTGTACAATTGCGCCTTTTTTCAACATGGATTTTCAGACCAGCAACATTTGGACCAGCTTATAAGAAGAGTTTGGTGGATAAGGGTCTAGTCTTGCTAAGTGCGGATTGGGCGCACAATCGCAAAAATGGGATTTCATTTTAGGGGACAGGATTTAAATGAGATAAAGGAATGGATAGAGACAGTAGTTTAGGGAAAGAACCTAAAAGATACAATTAATAAAGGAGGGGTCCTTAAGTGGCATCCAACAACTCACAAAAGTAGATGCAGATTTATTTCACTGGGGTGTTTCCAGTTACCATGAGGTGCTTCACACACAATAAAGAAACATTGCTGATCTGCAGCTGATATAAATTACCCTCAGTGAGCAACTTCTCTCCCACTGTCACATTCCCCCAGCTCTGTAACTGTGCATGACTCTAGAGGTATCAAACCAACAGTCTGAGACTAACCTCTGATTGGCTGATGTAGCCAGCTAATCAGATACATGGGAAACAGTTTGAAAGATTGCTCACCAATTCCTTTGTGTCCGATTGGTGGGCTCATAATGTCCCGGCTTAATATATATATTGCATAATCACCCAAGAAGGCGGCATGGGACTGTGTGTATTTCAGCCAAATATGCAACCAAATAAAAGCGGTTTTAAAAACGTCTTTGTCTATTTATTTCTACTTTAATTGTTATATATAGTGGACAGGACCCTTATCCATTATACAGGGGCCACTTCTGTGGCCCCAGGGAGGTTCTTGTTTGCGTTTGTGGGGTTATGTTTTGATTTTTGGTGGGTTCCTTTTTTGCTCTTTAGACACGGACATGCCCATAGTTGATTATGGTGATTGCCCTATTGAAAGAAAACTAAACTTGAGCTAACAAATCAGTGGTTGTCAAACCGACTCTCTTGACAGTGCATGTTTTCCAGATAGCAGATGAAGCAACACAAGTGGATGATTTAAAATGACTAAGTAACTAATTAATACACCTGTGCTGCAATAGGAGATCTGGAAAATATGGCCAGTTCATGATGTCTGAGTACTATATTTGGAAAAATCCTCCGGACAGTTTTGGTGCCATGCAGAGAACAGCTAGGCAGGTAGGGCATGCTGGTTCTTGTAGTTCTTACCTACTTCTCTTCAGCAAAGGTAGAACATGAGGCCTTGCAGTGATGACCAGCAATGTACAAACACAGATTTCACGATATGCAACATGTTTTGGATATGACTACCCTATACTGATTTATATTAACTCCTGGGGGTTAATTTATCAAGCTGCGGGTTTGAAAAAGTGGAGATGTTGCCTATAGTAACCAATCAGATCCTAACTGTCATTTTAGGAATGTACTAAATAAATAACTAGAATCGGATTGGTTGCTATAGGCAACATCTCCACTTTTTCAAACCTGCAGCTTGATACATTTACCCCCTGAAGTTAGGTAAACTCATTTAACCACAGAGTCACACCTAGTCAATCTGTGTATCCTGGCACTATTAACAGTCAAACATAACAAATTTGTCTCTGGTTAAAAAACATTTCCAGCAGCCCAGACATTCTTTTGAAGGCAAACCCAGGTAGATATATGTATAATTACACAGCATAAGATACAGGAAACAAAATACGAACTCAGTTGGATACTTTAGAAGAAATGTGTAGAAAGATAGTACATATTTTTAACACTCCTTAAGATATTTCAATGTGTTGGCTAGATCATAACCTGCAAGAAAGAAAAAGAGGCAACATCTGCCACCTGCTGGCCACCAAGTATTTTTAATTGTCAGAAACCATCTGCCTGATGAATGGCCAATTTCATTTTCCACAACACTTCCCTCTAGAAGAGGCTCCTCTTGTGTCTGTTTACACTGTGTAAATATACTTAAGTATTTCATGTTACACACTGTGTTACAGTTTGAAATAAATACAGCCCCAATGAGTAATTTAAGACCTGCGTTGATTTTCATATGAGAAATAAGTAGTTGGTTTTGCATGGTGGCTTAGTGGTTAGAACTTCTGCATCACAGCTCTGGGGTCATGAGTTCAATTCCCGACCATGACCTTTATCTGTGTGGAGTTTGTATGTTCTTCTTTATAAATAAATTAATGATGATGATAATTGGAATGCGCTAAGTTCAATGAAGGGAGAGATCCAGAGTTGCAGCTCCTATGGGTCACTGGCTGTGCCAGCCTGTCTATTTTTCCTGATTATTAGGTAATACTATTTTTTTTAATGCATTTTTCTTTCTAGTTAGAGTTTTGTAACTTTAATGATGATACATAATGAACAATTGTCCTTGGATCTTTAGTTTTTGTAGGTTGTATTATCTAGCCTAATCTCTATTGCAGTGAACTCGTTATCTTGTCATCTTTTGTCTTGACATTTCAATAATTAATCCATGTCCAAATGATTTCCTATCGGTATTACTAAGTGACATGTAATCCTCTGGTAAAACCTGCGGTGTGGAATGTATGCTACATGTCTTGCATTCTCTAGGCTGTCTGAAAGTAGGAAATCATATTCTGGCTGTGCAAAAGCAACTCACAGATGTGCTCATATAGTACAAGCTCAATGGGGAAAGGCATAGAATGGTTGATAAAGTGGATGACATCGCCCTCTGCTGGTAAGGTGGAAGAACAACATCTTGCTTTGGATAGAAAGTTCCAGTAGAGCAGAAACACACACATATGCCACCACTTAGCTATATCAGAGGTAAGTTTTTTTTTAAGCTAAATCGTTTTGTACTGCAAATTATGATTGTTTCTCTTTATTTGGGATTTTTTGCCACAGACAAGCACCATCTGTTGTGCTTCTCTGATATATGTCTCCGTATTTTCTAAATAGGAGAGCACACCTAATATGGTATAGCTTCATATCACTCAACATTTTAGTGTCTGGCATTTAGTCATGTGATGTGGCCACTCCCCCAGAGAGCTGGTTAGCGCAGATAACCTTGCTTCTCCTCCATCCATTGCAGCATGTACCAACAACAGTTGTGAGGCACCTGTTCACCGCTGCTCTGAAAGGAAGATACCTCCCAACGTTCCCACCCGCAGGACAAACGTGTCCCCCAATGAGACAGCAGAACAGAGCCCTAATATCGGGACAGTTGTGAGGTATGTAGCGTAGTTAAAAAAATTTGCTCTCTTGTGCTGGATTATAATAGAGGTGGATCGTGTGACTGACCAGGGCAATAGAGGGTCTACTTCTTTAGTCTCTTCTTTTTTCCTTTTTTCCTGCACCTCTGTAGGGACCAACCACCTATTCAGTGTCCTGCCATAACTTGCTCAGTTTTATGACTGTAAAACAAGGGCAGGATGCTGAACTGATCCACTCCTCTCTGATGCCTGGCTGGCTCACCTCCTCTTTCTCCCATCCCTTCACTTTTGCCCTAACCCTCACCTTCCCCTCTGCCATAACCCTCACCTTCCCCTCTGCCATAACCCTGACCTTCCCCTCTGCCATAACCCTGACCTTCCCCTCTGCCATAACCTTGACCTTCCCCTCTGCCATAACCCTCACCTTCTCCTCTGCCATAACCCTCACCTTCTCATCTGCCATAACCCTCACCTTCCCCTCTGCCATAACCCTCACCTTCCCCTCTGCCCTAACCCTCACCCTCCCCTCTGCCCTCACCTTCCCCTCTGCCCTAACCCTCACCCTCACCTTCCCCTCTGCCCTAACCCTCACCTTCCCCTCTGCCCTAACCCTCACCTTCCCCTCTGCCCTAACCCTCACCTTCCCGTCTGCCCTAACCCTCACCTTCCCCTCTGCCATAACCCTCACCTTCCCCTCTGCCATAACCCCCTGACCTTCCCCTCTGCCATAACCCCCTGACCTTCCCCTCTGCCATAACCCCCTGACCTTCCCCTCTGCCATAACCCCCTGACCTTCCCCTCTGCCATAACCCTCACCTTCCCTTCTGTCATAAGCCTCACCTTCCCCTCTGTCCTAAGCCTCACCTTCCCCTCTGTCCTAAGCCTCACCTTCCCCTCTGTCCTAAGCCTCACCTTCCCCTCTGTCCTAAGCCTCACCTTCCCCTCTGTCCTAAGCCTCACCTTCCCCTCTGTCCTAAGCCTCACCTTCCCCTCTGCCATAAGCTTCACCTTCCCCTCTGCCATAAGCCTCACCTTCCCCTCTGCCATAAGCCTCACCTTCCCCTCTGCCATAAGCCTCACCTTCCCCTCTGCCATAAGCCTCACCTTCCCCTCTGCCATAACCCCCTGACCTTCCCCTCTGCCATAACCCCCTGACCTTCCCCTCTGCCATAACCCCCTGACCTTCCCCTCTGCCATAACCCCCTGACCTTCCCCTCTGCCATAACCCCCTGACCTTCCCCTCTGCCATAACCCCCTGACCTTCCCCTCTGCCATAACCCCCTGACCTTCCCCTCTGTCATAAACCTCACCTTCCCTTCTGTCCTAAGCCTCACCTTCCCCTCTGTCCTAAGCCTCACCTTCCCCTCTGTCCTAAGCCTCACCTTCCCCTCTGTCCTAAGCCTCACCTTCCCCTCTGTCCTAAGCCTCACCTTCCCCTCTGTCCTAACCCTCACCTTCCCCTCTGTCCTAACCCTCACCTTCCTCTCTGCCCTGACCTTCCCCTCTGCCATAACCCTCACCTTCCTCTCTGCCATAACCCTCACCTTCCCCTCTGCCCTAACCCTGACCTTCCCCTCTGCCCTAACCCTGACCTTCCCCTCTGCCATAACCCTGACCTTCCCCTCTGCCCTAACCCTGACCTTCCCCTCTGCCCTAACCCTCACCTTCCCCTCTGCCCTCACCTTCCCCTCTAACATAACCCTCACCTTCCCCTCTGCCATAACCCTGACGTTCCCCTCTGTCCTAAGCCTCACCTTCCCCTCTGTCCTAAGCCTCACCTTCCCCTCTGTCCTAAGCCTCACCCTCCCCTCTGCCATAAGCCTCACCTTCCCCTCTGCCATAAGCCTCACCTTCCCCTCTGCCATAAGCCTCACCTTCCCCTCTGCCATAAGCCTCACTTTCCCCTCTGCCATAAGCCTCACCTTCCCCTCTGCCATAAGCCTCACCTTCCCCTCTGCCATAAGCCTCACCTTCCCCTCTGCCATAAGCCTCACCTGCAACAAGGGGGGCTATACAGAATTTAGCTATGGAGCACACAAATGTCTTAATGTCTAGTTACACCCATGTACCCAACAGTTATGTTGTCAAGTTCTCTTATTCATGAATACCTCCCACTATTTCTAAGCTAACAAATGGGACAAAATTGGACAGGTCCATGATTCAACTTGGGCACATCCAGCCATGTCCAAAATCATTATGGAAACACAGGACATCCAACTGGCCACTCATCCTTGTCCTCAAATCCTGACCTTATAGTGACTAGTGTTCATGAACTCCATTCACAGCCAGTTCATCATCTACAGGTAACTAATCACACTTTTGTAGTTTAGTAGAGCAAGATACACATTGAGTGGCCCACACTGCATATTGTAATTGTATGTGTTAATATTTATTTTTTACCATGCAAAATAGGTGTTTATAGATATGCTGACGCGTTTCACCTGAGACACATTTGTCCGTTTCCATCTTTGCCATTCACTGACCGACTACATTAACCTCTGATCAAATGATTCATAGCTGTAAAAACCTTTTTTCTAACAATTGGAAATGGAGCCCGGGCTACCGCAGATAGGAAAGTAATAAATACAGGAGCAGACAGGTCAGGTTGACATCTATAGTTTTGTAGAGTGGGAGATTGTTACTGTTTGATTAACCGAACTAATCCTTGTTCTCTCAGACAGGTGAAAGTAATCACGGCAGTGGTGACGTGCTTAACCCACGGACTGCCAGAAGACGTAGCAACACACTGGTTTAGACAACATTTTATCAGGCTCTGAGGTTTGCAAAACAATGAAATTTATTACCAGGGTAGTGCTGGTACCTTATTTGTATCAATGGATGTTGCTTGAATGCGGTACAGGCGTATCCACATGTATGAATATCTATATTAGCTTCACATTTTCCTGCGTATTGACCATAGAAACATTTGATTGCAAATACAGCATTTAATGATAATAGTCCAGTGTCCGTATCCATTTTTGTCTCTTCTCTTTTTATGTTTGTAAACTTGTGAGCATTTAAGATCATGTAAAACACTTATGCGTTACAGGAAGTTTTAATGCACATATCTGAAAATATCTGTGTATGTACTATCTGTGTGTGTGTGTGTGTGTGTGTGTGTATATGTGTGTGTTATTTTTGAATCTTTGCTCCACAATCTGGCACTTTGCAGCTGTTAATATGATTATTATGGGCCAATTCAATTAGCCGCAAGTTTCCATAGTAGTCTCGCGTTATGTTTTCATGCGCACATTACCCACAATAACTGTAATTAAATATTTGTCCATCTTTTGACCTCCAAGGCGTGTGTGTGTGTGTGTGTGTGTGTGTGTGTATATATATATATATATATGTGTGTGTTGTGTGTGTAAATGTATATGTAGATTAATCAGATATATAACTTTTTATTTAGATTTAGTATATGATTAAAAAAAGATGACAGTAGTTTAATAGATCATTTCAATAAACAGCATAACCCACAATAGGGCAAATACTCACATATTAGGCACCAGTCCTGTTCATACTTAATCTATACCTCAATCTGACTTATATTGAAGGGAAGTAAAATGCATATACCACCTTTTATTTAAGTTTAATGTATGCAATTCCATAAAGATGAAAATAATTCAGTTACTTGCATATAACCTGAATGAACTGCATGACGCATTGGAATAATTATCTGCATATTGGGCACTAGTTCCATCATAGCGCCCCCTATAGTGAAACAATAGGAAACATGAGGAATATGATCAGAAAAAGATACTTCTATAGAGATTCGTATTTTTGTAAAAAAAAAAAAGCATTTCTTTTTATTCAGTCGTAAATCACAACAACTTTCACATTTACATATAATCTAAATCATACACAGAAAGGAAATCATAAAACAGTACATTGATGGAAACCTATAACGTACCTAAGAATCCTGTGGTCATCAATCATTAACGTATATTAACATACACTGCGCTCACATGCAATATAGGCATTTTGCATCTCTGGTGAAGATACCTCTTCTCATTCTAGACCTATGTCTAGAAAGTTCCCAGTTACTTCCATCATGAACCTGAATTGAATTTTTTTTCAGAGTTGGCTCTAATTTATTAATAAATCAGCCCCATTTTATTGTAGAATTTCTTGGCTCTCTTACTTATGTACTTTCAAAATATAGTATTTATACAAGTGGTTATGTGAATGAGTTCTCTGTACAGCGCTGCGGAATCAGTGGCGCTATATAAATAAATGGTGATGATGATGATGATTATGAAGTTCTGGTTTCAGCAGAGCTCCAGGTATGTTTTTGAGCCTTTGTTCCACAATCTGGCACTTTGTTGCTGTTAATATCATCATTATGGGCCTATTCAATTAGCCACAAGCTTCCATATTAGCCTTGCGTTATGTTTTCATGTGCACACTGCCCGCAATAATGGTAATTAAATTTTTGTTAATTTTTTGATCTCCAAGGTCTAAACGTGCCCTTCTCTACATTTGAAGATAATGATAACCACACCAGGGCGTTATCCAAAATTAAGATTGGTTCAGTACTTTCCTGCAACACATTTGTGAAAATATGTGACTACCAAAAAATAACCTAACCAAGGTAATGAACCAGGTAGAGGTATGTATAATGCATTACATCAGGAAGCATGGTTCTCCAGACATCCACTAGGTGGCGATGTGTGCTAATATATTCTATACTGCGGATATACAGTATGTTTATCTGCGCTATAATCTGTAGAACACAATATTTCCCATATTTGTTGGGAGCCTACAAGTTACAGCACACAACTTCCTTCATGTACAATAATATCTTTACATAACGCCCTTCAGAATCAAGAAATGTGGCATGATTTGAAACTGGTTAAACCTTTTTAATTAGAATTGCCACTCCCAAGCTTTGAAAGTAAGCAAGGTAAACAATGTTATTTATAGGATTATTTTTACATTTAAGATGCTCAGCCTACATCAGGTGCGTTTCCTTCAGTGGTCCACATCAATATTTATTTTATGTACGTTTATAAGGTTTTTTTATCTCTTAATCGGGGACTTTGCACCCCTAAATTTCAAGTTGTAATTCTAATTTCTGCAAGTTGCAAAGACTATTCAGGATCATAATGTACAATAAGTCAATCAAATAAACCAGCTTTTTTTTATCACAGAAAAATAGAGCTTCACAGATGAATACCAGAAGTAGGTAATGTCACGACAAACCTCAATTGATAATGTGTGATGTGTGGATGTCCAAGGGTTAACAACAAAACCACCTGGTTTGACTAAAAATGACAGACATCTCCCAAAATTCTATCTTAAACTTACTATTCAATACCTAGCTATGGCAACAGTAAGATTTGGTTCAAGAGCTGACACTCTTTAAGAAGCCTTCAGTTACTCTTTTACTTGTGTCAAACTGCACTCGTAACCTCATTTAATCAAAGTTATGGTACCAATTATTTATCTGAAATGTAGCGTTATAAACCCAAGCCTAGCTGATCCGTAAATTATTTAAGAACACAGAATATTATTAAATGGAGTTTAATATGACACAGTAAGTTACAATGCTTAGAGAATCTATAACTGCAACACATTGTTCTTTTAAACAGGATTAAAAACAGAATTCACAAAAAAAGTCATATAACACGTTGCCTGGCGGTGACTAGAAAGTCTGGACTATTCATCAGTGAAAGACTGAGCCTCAAAAACTGACCATTTTCTAACATCATGTTAGAATTTTTAAACATTCACTTATTGCCCAATCCCCCCCCCCCTCTTCACTGTGAATTGTGTGGTATGGTAATCTGTTTGTCAAACCTGTTATTGCTTCTTGTTCAAAACCACTTGTAATCAGAAATTCTACAATCAGGATATCTTTCTTCAGGAACCTTATTCAGATATAATATTACACCCAATATACAGAGTATGATTTTATGCACATATGCATAGGAAACAACATTATGCTATATTGATTCTGTAGGAAGATTATTTATCTAAGTTCACTATCAGGCTGGTATTTATGGTTGACAAATGTTATGTGGCTTGTTTCTCTGATTTCAAATATTTACAACAGTCTTCCCAAATGTGGATTATAAAAAATATGGGTATGATGTATTTTTCCTATAGAAAATATACTCTTGTGGTCAACCAAGCCAAAGAAGTTATACCAATCTATTTTTTTTATAGATGAAATGGGAAAGTGTGGGGGCCAGGGGTACCATGGTCACCTTTTCTGTGAGTGGTGGGACAGTGGGCTTTGTGGGTCTTCCTGACCACAGAATTGCCACAACTACTAGATCTCAATCAATATATTCTACCCATTGTGATTGAAAGTCTACAAGATAGACCCGCCATGGGGAAATAGCTCTGCCGTGGGAAATCGGGGGGGCTAGAATCGTATATTACGTAAATGGAGATTCTGGTAAAGAGAAGCATTACTGATATTCCCCAAGACTCCTCTCAATAGTAATCAAAAGTTATTCTAATAAGTATTATCCTGGTGAAGTATGAGCAACGGAATAACAAGTAACATTCTGTTGAGTAACCAGTGAAACAGGAGTTTTAACCAGAAAAGCGCAAGAGAAATTGATCCCGAAAACTGTGTCTGCTCAACCGCTTTTATCTCTCAAGTTAAAGCAACTGGGGATAAATCGTTTCAATATCTGGTAATGTATTAATGTGATATCAGCATTGAAAACCACAAGTCTGAAACTCGGAATAAAACAATTGCAAGGTGCAAGTTTTGCAATGAAATCGATTGCAACGTACACAACACAGCAACATACACAGATAAATATTCTGTATTCATATCCACAATCACACGTGGTTTTCCTGAATCACACAATAAAACCAGATGTTTCAACTTGTGGTTTGCTCCAAACCGCATCCAATATTGTGTTTTCAAATCAAACCGACAGCGGGATGTGGTATTAAATAATCACTTCTTATTACGTTGTGTGATTTGCTTTTGAAAACTAAATCCCCTATCTGTCCAATTTAAATACGAGCGCACCCTGAAACAAAACTTTTATACATAATGGCCTTAATATTGGTGCATTATAAATGTAATTGAGGTAACTGTTCTGTAATATCTGTTTTGCATAGAATACTTTAAGTAACATTCAATGAGTCGCTGCTTACAGTAGGGTTCAACACAAATTCTTTTGAGATAATTTAGATGATCAATTATATTTAACGTTGGTTATTAAAGACTAAGGTTAAAGTATTAATAGCAGCTATTTCAGATATTTCCTATATACCAATACTCAAGTCATCCTCAGATAGTGTTAATGGCTTATGGCAAGTCTCTATGTAACATTGATTCTGTTTGCACTTTCCTCCGTTAGTAAATAAGATTAAGAGTTTTAGAAGAGATTAAAAAGTATTTGTATTACATCTGCTCTTCCGGGTGAGCAGGAAAGTGCCCTCAAACTGCAATCTACTTCCATGCTAGATCCATCATCATCATCATTTATATAGCGCCAACATATTCCATAGTGCTTTACAATTACCACCCACTCTAATAATTTTAAGTGCCCCCCCCCCCTAAAATACTTTCTGGTTTAGCATCCGTTATGGCTCACTGATCATGACAGTGAAGGGACATTATTTTTGTTTCATTGCAGAGTGTCTGGAAATTCACTTTTCCACAAAAGTAGAATGGAATTAAAAAATGCATCCCAATAAAAATTTAGAGATGAGGTTGGGGGGGATGTTGGCACCTCGGACCAGATAGAGTATTCCAAGTTCTTTTGCAGGGAGTAAAAAAGGCTGCATGCCTATCCCTAGAACCATTGTATACCTCACATAACGCGCCATCTCTACCCTTTCTAGCCTATCTAAACACGTCACACAAAATGTTATTTTCCCACTTCGACGCAGAGCTAGGCGCAGTTGTCCACTGAAGACAGTCCCGCCGCAGTCGTCCAACTCCTGCCATCAATCAGTGCACCCCCTTCCTTGCAGACACCGGGTCTGATTTATTAAGCAAAAATTAGGAGTAATTTTGCACCTGGGCAAAACCGTGTTGCATTGGAGGGGGAGGTAAATTTAAAATGTAGGGGCAGATTTATAGTTGGGTAGGACATCATCATCATCACCATTTATTTATATAGCGCCACTGATTCCGCAGCGCTGTACAGAGAACTCACTCACATCAGTCCCTGCCCCATCGGAGCTTACAGTCTAAATTCCCTAATTTACACACACACATAGACAGACAGACAGACAGACAGACTAGGGTCAATTTTGGTATCAGCCAATTAACCTACCAGTATGTTTTTGGAGTGTGGGAGAAAAACGGAGCACCTGTAGGAAACCCACGCAAACACGGGGAGAACGTACAAACTCCACACAGATAAGGCCATGGTCGGGAATTGAACTCGTGACCCCAGTGCTGTAAGGCAGAAGTGCTAACCACTGAGCCACTGAGGACATGCCCTAGATCAACTTTAAAATTCAGTGTAAAAATAAAGCTATCAAGTATTTGTGTGCTACATGAAAAAAAAACAGCCAGTATTTAACTTATGTGCTAAATAATAAAACTAATTTGCACCCCTTGCATTGTAACATGGTTTGTCCAGGAGAAAACTTACTTATGTTATGTGCATATGAATAATGTTAGATAACTGTGGATATCCACAATAAGGCAGACTCTTGCTACAGTGTGAACTCAGCTTGTCTTATCTAGCAGCTCAGACTGTGCAGGGAAGTGGAAGCACCAGGACAAAGGTTGGTTATCGCCCTGATGCCTGCAGCCACGGAGGGAGGGACTGGGCTGTACTTCGCGTCTGCAACATGGCCGGGAACAAGTGAGTAGTCTCCTGCTAGAGGCACTGATGATATGAGAGGGGGCCTCCAGAAAGGGAGGGGGTTGGACACTGGGAATTACATGTTTAAACCCCCCCCCCCTCCCCCTCCCATAGCCACAGTGTAGTGTTCTGGGATTGTCCAGGTCATCACAGAACATGTCAGAAAGTAAAGCATTCTTGTAGAGTTCTCTTAGAATTGTGCTGACACCATTACCAAACGTCAGATTTATATGTACAGTTATACAGCCTTGTGAGGTCATTGTCTATTACTGCATGATCCCAGACTACTGTAATACTGCACCTCACCAGGAATACTGACTGATTTCTATCTGTGTCAGACATTAACTCTGTGTCCTCAGTGTTTACATGGATTGAGTGATTATATGCTACTCCTATGATGCAAATGGGATTAAGTCAGTGGTTCCCAAACTGTGTCTCACAGGCGAGCTGTGGCCAGGGCGGGTAGTAAGCAAGCCGGGGGGATAACTAGGTAATTACTGTGCCTTAGGGGTGCCTTGAAAAAATTATGGAGACTCTAAGGGTGCCTCAAACTGAGAAAGTTTGGGATCCACTGGATTAAGTACCGAATCTTGTGAAAGGTATATGAGTTACTTGGAAACGGCTGCAGCTGAGTGACATGTTTATACAATAATAATGTTGTGTTAGTGGTTTATAAATATTCTATGTACAGGGTGATGGATGCTTTATTTTATTGTCTGGGTGATTTATTTAGGTAGAGTATTGGATTTTTTTGCATATTAGGAAAGGAGTGTGCATATCGGTCCTGCATCTTTTAGATACATATCAGTACAATGTCATTGACTGAAAAACACCTATTAACTTAATCCTCCATTAAATCCTTCCACATGCATGAAATACACTACACTATGGGGTCTATTTATTCATCAATTTTTGCCTGTAAATTACCCGAAAACTGCTGTTTTCGGGGAATGGCTGCAAAATTAAGTATACTGCACATTTATTATTGCTGCATCGCAGCAGATATCATAGATGTTTTTCAAATTACATAGCAGTCCCCGTAGATGTCTATGGGGACTGTTACCGCAATAAAAGAATGAATGAAAGTACTGTTACACCTATGGTAATGTACGGCATCTCAGGCTGTCGTACATTACTGTTTTCGCTCCCGTTCAGCTCTGCTGTGAAGAGCAGAGCTTCCCTGCGCCTGTGTGGAGGGATCACATGATCCCTCCCTGTCACACACCGCTCTCTGCAGCAGTGAAGCGCAGGGAAGTTTGTGCGCATGTCCAAAGGTTTCACTACGGAGCATGCGCAGAAGGCTGCTGTGGATCGCGCTGGTCATCGGGAACGAAGATGGAGTGATAGGATCAGTGTTAGACTTCACAGGGACAGCAGTTTATCAGGACTGTTGGCTTTGTGGAACTTTGTATGATAAACTTGACACAGATTTCAATCCTTATTTGTGCAACAAGGATGGAAAACTATCTTTCATCAAATGCGTTGGTACATATATATGTCCCTAAGACACAAAAGAGCTGTTATAGACTGGATTCTGGTGACCTGTACACTGTGCCAACACATTGCTCTGACTGCTCTGTCAAAAAATAAAATTAAAGCAATGTCGTCGCCCCCAACCCCCACATGCAGTAATAATAAAGACTAAATGAAATCTTTTCGCAACATATAGCCTAGGATATGAACCCACTGTGCTGCTTAGTAATAGAGTTGTCAGTTCTGGGGGGAACATTTGCTTTCACCAGGAACCCTCAAAGTGACTTATAAGCTTCTCCGTAGGGCATCTTTTTCATTCATTTTTATTTATTTTTATATTTATCTCGGCATTATATGATTAAATAGTTATGTGTCTTTTATTGTCATTATCTTTTCTTGTTCTCTATGGGGTAAATCCAATAGGTTAGGTTAATATAACTTTGTCTCTCATGGATCACCAGTTGAATTGGTTTAGTTATTTCTGAATTGATCGGTTGCGTTATTTAAGCAGGACCCAGAAGAGATTGGGTCATTCTGATTTACCTCTGATGAAGTTACCAGGGAGTAAATGTATCAAGCTGAGAATTTTCCAGCGGGTTTGAAAAGTAGAGATGTTGCCTATAGCAACCAATCAGATTCTAGCTATTATTTTGTAGAATGTACTAAATAAATGATAACTAGAATCTGATTGTTTTTTTCAAACCGCCGGAAAACTCCGCTTGATACATTTACCCCCTAGCACCTGACCTGTGTGGATTTACCGGTCCGGCCTGTGAGAGCCGGCCTGTGAGAGCTGGGGCAGGTTCGTCCTAGAGGCCTTATATGTGCAGCTTGATGTCCCTGTTTAGTTTGCAGAGATCAGGAGACCACTGAGGCTTTGCCCGTCTATCTACTGAGAACTACGGGAGGACTCATCCTACTGTATCTCTCCTCTCAGTTGAGCAGTTCCCATATTGAGACACACACTTATTCTTTACATCGTGGGACTAACAGTACACACATTGTGCCCAAATGTGTGCAACACGGACATTTAGGATGGATCCTGTATAATGGGTTCTGTATAATGGGTTCTGTATAATGGATCCTGTATAATGGGTTCTGTGTAATGGATTCTGTATAATGGATCCTGTATAATAGATCCTGTATAATGGGTTCTGTATAATGGATTCTGTATTATGGATCCTGTATAATGGGTTCTGTATAATGGGTTCTGTATGCTGACCAGAAATTGCTAAATGTTTTATTAATCCTTGCTGTATACAGTCTGATGAAGGATTTATTTTATATTTCTTAATTGGTATTTATACTTTTCTATATGTATTCATTTTATGTATTCTATTGGTTTGGTCTGCTATATCACTAATCATTTTCTTGATGGATACAGTATTGGCTAACTGGGTTGGTTTGTGTTAGAAGGATTAAGCATATATACATATGTTTTTTATTTATATGCATGTTTGTGATTTTTTTTGTATATGGATTAAATGTTATTGTTATTGAAATGAGTGATCTGTGAGAGATTTTATATGTTCTTCATATTTCTTTTATTTATTATTTTTTAGGGAGATTGAACCTAAGAGGTACACATTGGTTTTCAGTGCTGTAATTATACATTTTCCTCTGTAGGGAAGGCGCAGGTCTGGCAGAGCAGGTTTAGCAGCATTAAACAAGTTGCAATCAGGGTAGACTCATAAGTAAAGAATTTTAAATATGTCTGTATGAGGAAGTCAGGCAGAAAGTGCTTAAATACAGGGACTCTTAGAGATGTTCACTGACCTCCGTGTTCTGGTTCCGGTTTTGGTTCTGGATCTGGATTAACTTCGTGTTTTGGTTTTGGCAAAACTGCCCTTGCGTGTTTTGGTTTTGGATCCCTATTTTTTTTTCTAAAATTCACATCATTTTGCTTCCCCCCTTACAGTATTTTTAACCTCAATAACACTAATTTCAAGTCAATTTTGACCACCTCACAGGTCACAATATTATTTGCATACACTTTCAAACAAAGACTGCAGCGACCTGGCTGGATGCTAAGCGACAGAGCAATGACACAAACACACGGCAGTTAGGGGGAATGTACTTTAGTCCAGCGCAGTGGAGAATACTTTCCGTGTTGTGCATGGTGCTGAAACCACTCAACTAGTCACCTGTGAAGAGAGTGCAGACACTGTTATCTTGAGTCAAGTGATTCCCCTAATTAGACTTTTTGAATAGCAGCAAACGAAATTGAAGGAGGAAATGAAACAAAGCAATTCCGCTAATTATGTTGGACTTGTAGATTAAGTACTTTATTCGCTAGGATCCAAGAGTTATCAACATCTTGAAATCGGATCATTACATTTTGGCAACTGCTTGAGCCTAGGTTTAAGAGCTATGTGTTCTCTTTCTTTCCAACTGACCCAGTTCTCAAGAGATGCAATGATCTCCTGGTGAGCAAGCTGACAGCTGAAGTAGTACATGACACAATGACGTCTCCTCCTTCAATTTCTCTGGAAATTGCTGCTGGGACAAAACTTAGCTTTCCCAAGACACCCAGTGTTGATGCAGACGAGTCTGCACAACATTTTGACATTTGGTCTGATCTAAAAGAAATGTCCAAAAATTGTGACAGCTCTTCCATAAAATGAACTACAAATTCCATGGGGAAGGCCATTGTGATGGTGGATTCCAGCTGGGATGAATTAGTATTGTTTGAGGATGATGTATACACTGATGAGGGTGAATATGATGACAGTGTAGATTGTAGGTGCTGAGATCTAGCTGAGAGAAGGGAGCTAGCTGATGCTGGTATGCTTGTTAATATTTTGGGTAGAATGGCATGTTGGCAGTTTTATGTCAACATGTAAACTTTCACCTTTATTAGAGAGGTGTATTTTTTTTCATTAAAATGGTACAAGCTTTTATTTACATTTTGGTTTCCCTGGCTTAAAACCACTATGCACTTGAACATCGCTTTAGCACATGAGGTAGAGGGATTAGTATTTTCATGATTGAGACTGGAGAGTGACAAGGACACTGCCACCCCTCCTGTTTCTGTATGAGCTATGGCACAGTAAAATGTGACTGGAGAGTTTTAATAACACTGCCAGCCCTATTATTTGAATTTTTGTTTCAGCACTAAACACTGCCACCTCTCCTATTTCTGGGTGAGCTATGGCACAGTACAATGTAACTGCAGATTTTGAACAACACTGCCAAACCCATTATTTCTATTTCAGCAATGACAATTAGCAATGGAGCTCTCCTCTTTGTGTGTTTCCTATATAACACAGTACAATGTGACTGCAGATTTAGTAGATCAAGCCTGCCAGCCCTATTATTTCTATTTCAGCAATGACAATTAGTAATGGAGCTCGCCTGCATGTCACTGTACACTTTGAAGAACACTGCTACCCCTCCTCTTTCTTTTCTACCTATGATGCTGCCCAACTGCACTAGAGACTGCCAAGAACTGTGCTCCCCATTCTGTGTCCCTCTGTGAAATGGTGCTGGATGGCCATTAAGGGCGGTACTCGGATCTGCTAAGCTCGGATATGTTCGGTTCTCGGGGAACCGAGCCTGAGCATCTCTACTCTAAATGGTCACTAGAGAATAGTCTGAGCGGATTAAACAGAGAATGCTAAATATTATAGGAATATGTTTACCAGTTACTGGAAGGGCCTAAACATATGCGAGTATGTGACTTGCACCTAGCCATGCCCTAGTATATAAAGTGCGCCTATCCAGGAGTTGTGTCCTCCTGAAAGTGGACAACCTGGAATACAGTACCTGAGGCAGTGGGGATGCAAGGTCATGTTTGTGATATTGTTCTCCCTCCCCACACAGACACGAGCACACACACACACACACACACACACACACACACACACAAAAGCACAATGATCAATGACCACTGTTTTAGGTTTAATTTATCTCCTTGCTGTTGCTACCGTAGCACCAGGTTTTCTAGGAAGCTCCCCTGTTCTTTTCTTAAATTGTTATGCTGCTCTTTGCCCTCTTTTAAATGCTGCCACTTGGCGTCGTTGTGGAATTCTGGGCACTGTCTCCTGCATGTCTTGTATTTTAAACACATTTACTGCCGTATAGAACGACAAGGGACATCTTGACGTGTGATCATGTGGGAGAGGAGAGTTTAGAAAGAAAGTACAAAGATTTAATTTGAACACCAGACGACTGTGCCCCTCATAAAGTTTGGCTAAATATAGTACCATAGAGGAGGATCCGGTATTATTGGTACAATCTCAGCCTTGGCTTGTTGGGTGGGGCTATGATCTTTGTCAAACTGGACAGGCCTGTTTTTTAGGGCCAAACTTTGATCATAAAAATGCCTTCTTTTTCTTTTACGCTTGAGTTGTACACAGATAATACTGCAGTGTTTACTTAGCTGGAATGTAAGACTTTTACAAACTTTTACAGTATGTGTTCCATGGCACCTCTTCTATCCTGCGAAAAATGACTGGCTGAAATAAACATTTTACCCACAGGCTGCAATATTCTGCTTCCGCCCCTCTCGGCCAGAAACTCTTGCAACATTTAAAGCAGATTCCTTTTAAAGCAGGCACCAGTTAAGCCCACTGGGGCGTCTGCTGTGCCTACTTCACTGCCAGGGGTACTCCGAGCCTGCCCTGCTTCTCACCTGAAGTGCCCGCTCGTTGCTCGGGACCCCTCAGGTTAAGTGTTTAACACTTTACCCTAAATTGCAGCTTTAAATTAACATCGACAGAGGTCGCAATGACGTCAAGCTCTAGTGCCGAAGACCTGTCCTTTCGGACTAACGTGCTGTCAGCATGCTGGTAACATCGGGGACATGCAGCGTCGGGTTTCAGGTAAGTGTTTATTTTCCAATCGGTTTTTGATACATTCGGATTTTATTTGTAGGGCTTCTAGCTGTCGGATTTATGGTCATCGTTCAAGCGTACCCAACCCCCTAGAAGAGTGGAGGCTGGGGGGGGAGGGGGAACAGCTTCATATTCATGCCCACGGTTTTGGAATGAGATGTTCAGAAAGCACACATGTATGATGTTTGAGTGTCCATGTAGAGTGTTTTTTTCCCAATGGGAAACAGTGTGATATACATACAAATATTATTCTAATAATATATAGGCTAAACTATTTTTCATATTTTATAACTGCAATCATTGTATATTTTTATCAGTGCACAGTGAAAACACAGTGGATTTTTCATAGTTTCAGAAGGTGGGATTTAAAGCTGCACTACCACCTATGAAACATTTTTCCGAAGGTGGCCCCTCCCCAGAGCCAAAGTGGCTGCTACATGCAGTTTTTTTTCCTGGTTTGACTGTTCTGTAATACAGGACCAGCAAATTACATTTTTTACCCCACCCTGTGAGCCAACAATGAAGGGGGACATCCCAAGTGCAGAAATGGAAGCTCCAGAACCCAGTGAATGTTGGGACGTTGTTGTGTTGTGCGGTGCAGTTTGTCTTAGCCCTGAGCAAAAGGTGCCGAAGGTCAGAAGTTGGCTTCAAGTTGGAAGTTATTTTGTGTACAAGATGAAGATTTGTGATGAACAGGGACCCTATAGCTACCTGGAGAAAGGTCTTGCAGGTCACCTTGCAAATATGAACTTTTAGACCTAATAATGGTCAAAGTGGGAAGATGATGATGATGATGGTAAAGGGAGGTGCCCCCTTGAGCCTACAGTCTCCCTTGACCTTTGGCCGAGGGGAGATACGAGTAGGAATGGGCAGGTGTGTAAGCACCGGAGAAGGTAGTGGGTGTCCAATATCCCAATTCTGAATCTAGAAAGCATTTATTTCACCACATTCAGGGTAATGTTCTTGGTGCTCTAGATCAGTAAGAAATGCTGAGGAAGAGGAGAGGGGCCAGTGGTTTAGAGACGGTGCTCAGTCCAGAATGACTAGCAAGTAGTTAGCATAGAGGAGATATAGAGAGATTCGTACTTCCATCCTTATTCCCTACTCCTTCATTGCTTACCGATCCTGACTGCAGGGAGTACTGACGTAGAAGAGGAGCCAGACTAAGTGGTACCCTTGACAAGCATTGGCACATTTAGGACACTACATAACAAATTTTAACCTGTTATAGGACAGTGCTGGTGCTTCCACTGAATTATCCCTAAAAAAAAATAGAACATTTGCCGGCATCAAATAATCTTTGAACGAAGTCTCTGCTATAGATGGGAGCATCTTTCATTTCTGTAGAAAAATGTATGTAATTTGATTTCTCCCATTTTAATGATCTTTTCTCACATCTGTTTCTTCGCTGTTAGTTTTGTGCAGGAAATAGTAACTTTGTCCTTGTTTTGCTTGGCAGGCGTGTGAACGCGCGGAGTGAGATGGGGTCGCACTCTGAGTTCAAGCATCTGGTGGATTCGGATGAAGAAGTGGGCGAGCCCTCTCAAGATGACTTTTACACCTCCAATTCCTCCTGCACCTTTCCAACCTACAAAACAATGGCGTCTGTATGTGCCATAGTTATATTCCTATGTTTGGTAGTGATCGGATTGGCTTATCTGTCTGGAAACTCCGTGTGTACTCGAGTAGATGTGACTATATCATGTGAAAAGGTTCGAGGTCACCACTGTGACAAGGTTTACATGTTTAAAGGTATTCCATATGCTAGTCCCCCCATTGGACCTTTACGCTGGAGACCCCCTGAAGCGCCTACATGTTGGAATGACACTCTTGATGCCACGGAGTTCAAGTCAATGTGTGCCCAAATACAGCCTTTGAGTGAGAAGGGCATAGTGATGGGCTCAGAAGATTGCCTGTATGTCAATGTGTGGACACCCTCATTGGATCCTGATGCCAAACTGCCTGTAATGTTCTGGATACATGGAGGATACCTATTAATTCTCAGTGGGTCTGAGCCTGGGTATAGCCCCACAGAAGATCTAGTTGTGCACAGTCAAATGGTCCATGTCAGCTTCAACTATCGTCTTAATGCCTTTGGATTCATGGCTTTGTCACAACTCAGAGAAGGATCCCCCAACAACACTTCTGGTAAGCACAGCACCCACCACACATCTCTGCTTTGGCCATATCTGAGGTCTACCATCTTTACAACCACAAGAAACACACGTCTCTGTTATGGCCGTATCGGAGGTCTACCATCTTTGCACCCACCACACATCTCTGCTTTGGCCATATCTGAGGTCTACCATCTTTACAACCACAAGAAACACACGTCTCTGTTATGGCCGTATTGGAGGTCTACCATCTTTGCACCCACCACACATCTCTGCTTTGGCCATATCTGAGGTCTACCATCTTTACAACCACAAGAAACACACGTCTCTGTTATGGCCGTATCGGAGGTCTACTATCTTTACAACCACAAGAAACACACGTCTCTGTTATGGCCGTATCGGAGGTCTACCATCTTCACAACCACAAGAAACACGTCTCTGTTATGGCCGTATCGGAGGTCTACCATCTTTACAACCACAAGAAACGCACATCTCTTATGGCCATAACATGCCATATATTACCTCCATATTTACTTTTGGCACAAGCACATAAAACAACCCTACAATATTATAAACCCAAATACAGTTACTACATCCACCTGTCATTGGTTAAAACATAAACTCTAGCATATGGAGGGAAAAAAAAATCACAAAAAGGTGTCGTAATAAGTGTTAAAACACTACAATGTCTCTTAATGCTACCTCCATCCTGTACTGCCATCATTTTTCTTTTTCCTTATTTTGATATTCCCAAACTAATATGGTACATTTTTATTCATTTTGAACCTGTTTTTCCACCAAGGCATAAATGTATATCCTGATGCACTGTGCCTGACATTTATAACCTGTTTAATGCTGCACTACTCTGCTGTGTGTACTGTCCACACAGGAACTAGGCTGTCACTAGCAGAAACGGATGAGAACCATTGCAAGCAGTTCTGTGTATAGAGCTGCACATATGATGCAGTTACTCACCTTTCACTTCCTCTGAAAACCTTGGGACATCACCATCAAGGTTCCATAGAGCAGAGAGTCCCAGGTCTAGTAAGCAGCTCTCTACAGTGCCCCTAGTATACGTACACACATTCACCTGCTATAGTATGATCTTGGATGTCACTGACTTCAAAGCTTGTTATTGCATGTAAATACGTGTTATTTTAATTAATCGTTAACAAAAAAAACTAATGTCTCCACCAATGGGGATACAAATTAAACAAAATGTATAAAAAAAACACCCTCTATACTGTATATAAACCTAGTTAGCAGTCCAAGGGGTATATTTACTAAACTAAGGGTTTGAAAAAGTGGAGATGTTGCCTATAGCAACCAATCAGACTCTAGCTGTCATTTTGTAGAATGTACTAAATAAATAACTAGAATCTGATTGGTTGCTATAGGCAACATCTCCACTTTATCAAAATCGCAGTTTAGTAAATATACCCCCAAATCTCTACAACTATTACCAAATTCTGTGCATTGTATTAGACATACATTTAGAGATCTATTTGGGGGTTTTCCACTAACTTCGTAAAAATGAGAGAGAGACACTTTAAGCATTAACTAGAAACCCCTTAATCTCTGTCTCTCTCTCCTATAAACATGAGTTTGTAGAGCAAGATAACGTGGAGTAGTGCAAAAATGAGACTTCATTTGGCACAGTGTGAATATGGAATCAGGATAACCACAAAACATTTTAGGGGGGTTCCTTGCCGTGCGGAGGGGCACCCTGTCTATTTTTCTCCTTGTTTGTGGCGACATAAAGACAAGTTTTATTTTATGAAAGCGGGAAATTGTATTGTGGTAAGAGGCTGGACAGTGATCATCTTAAAACGTTTCCGCCTCTCCATACACAGAAGATTGCAGAGGCGTCTTGTTCAAGCGGACGGTAGGAGCACATCAAACAAGAGCTTTTAACTGTCTTGACCTTTGTAGCTGCTTGTATAATCCTGGTACAGCTCTGTGCAGAGTAAAAAGGTTTTATAGTTTTTATAGTCTCAGCTAGTTGGGATTATCTGTGTTCCAATACTACAGGACACTCATCATATTATTGCTGGGGACCACCTGGGTATCTTCTAGTACAAAGTTTTTGAACCACTGTTATATTGCACCAATAGGGCACATAGTGCTTCTATGCATTTTTTTCCTGTAAAGTGATTTATCTAATACATCTGTTTTTTCCTTTTATCTTTATGAACTGTATAAACCTTGTCGTCTCCTCTTTATGCCCAGCAGGTTCATAACCACCTTTCAGCTGTCATTTCTACCAACCGCATGTTCATAATCCCCTGATTTCTGCCCTCTAGGTAACTATGGTTTCATGGACCAGGTGGCTGCACTGAAATGGGTGCAGGAGAACATCCGATACTTTGGTGGGGACCCAAACAAAGTCACCATCTATGGCCAGAGCTCAGGTAACGTGTGACGATGGTGGGAGTCATAGTTCCAAACTGTGATAGGACAGACTATTTTGTGTTTACCCATTTATGCTGGGTTTTATGTGAACGCTCAGTGTTTGTGTTGTTTGTTTGTTTTACTAATCTGTAATCCATGCTTGTGGGAATGTTGTCCGGTGCTGCCCACATTCTCTATTCAGAGAAGGCAGACGTTCTCCTGCAGAAGCAGAAAGGTAGCCCAGACACATTAACTTCTACAATATACTATATAGTGTGATATATAGAATAAAAAGTACAGCATTGAGACAGTGAAAGATTAGAGTAACATAGAAAGAGGAATTCTCAGTTATACAGAAGGGTCAGCAAGACACCGCTCCCTGTAGAGCTCTATTCCTGAAAAAAAGAACAAATGTAAACATTACATGACATGAACTGAACATTTTAAATTCTAGCCAGTGGTGTTGCTACCAAAGGGCATGACCAGCACGTAGAGGAGGTGTAGCCAGATTGTGAGTTAAACTGGAAGATATCTGGCTGAACTACCATCATAGTGCTTCAGTGTGGTAGATTAAGATTTCAAGTCACAGTTGTCTCTCTAATAGCTCCTCTATCACCCCCACATTACATCAATAGCCCCTACCAACCGACACATTACATTAATGTTCCTCACTACAATAGTACCTTACAATGCATATCAGCCCTATGCAGCCAGTCAGGGCAAGGGGTTGCTCCCCAGCCTAACAAGGACCACTGCTCCCCCTAAGCCAGTACGAAAAGAATTCAATTAAAATAACAGAAGTGCAGCAGTGTGCCACAGACAACCAGTATCAGACGCTGTGTCAGTGACTGTCTAAAGCGACATGAACACATGTTCCACCCACGCTATGCCCAATTCTAGCTTGCACAAAATGTTGATGTTACATTTTCTAATTTGATATTTCCTCTGTGTGGATGATGCCATTTATACAGATGATTAAAGTTAAATAATGTGAGCACTGTATATGAAAATATAATTGCACATGTCCACATTCCCCTGTGCCTCTGTCACTTAGGGAAAGAGGACCTCCAGCGACTCTATTTGAAGTTCTGAAGCCGAAATATACAGCAACTCTTTATAGGGAGAAAAAACCTTTTCCATGATAAAATAACTTTTCTCCATTGTTGATGTAAATATGGTTGTTTTAAGCTCACCCTAGAATATAAAACTGCTGATCACCATTATTCCCTGAGAAAACAAAGTTACTATGAGAACAGAAGAGTGTTCTAGAACAGTGCTGTACTAGAACACATCGGATCATGCATAGTTTTTGGCTTTCACTAGAATTCCGTACCATAGATTTGCCGGTTGTGACGAGCCCTCAACAATCTCATGTGTTTATCTTGTTATTGAAGGCGGTACCTCTGTTTGGGCTATGATGGTGTCACCCCTGGCCAAGGGTCTCTTTCATCGTGCCATTGATATAAGTGGGTCATCCGTTTTTAAAGCCAGTTTGGAAGAGGCGGAGAAGGACAACCTCCTCTTCCTGAAACGCAGCGGCTGTCGGGATGCACAGTGCTTGAGGCAAATGAATATATCTAGTATCCTTCAGGTACGAACCAGCCTTGGGAGAAAGGCAAATGATCACTAATTATAGGAGCCCGTCTACTGACCTTAAGGCCCATATAGGATAATGTCTCAATTTCTCCGTAATATAATGGTTCTTCCATTGCTTTGAATTGCCATTTATTAGACCAACAAATTAAGGTCGAACATTAAATCCCTATAGTTAAATGCGGTAGTAATGACATATATGCAGAAAAATATTTAGTCGGGATCCAATATAATTAATTATAGGGTCTCACAAAGGGTCAGACAAACTGGGAGATAAACATATCCTCTGAATAAATTACACAAACTAACTGATTGAGTCAGAGTTTTATCATTTTGTTCGTAATCCATTTGTTAAATCATTGTCTATTGTTGCTACTTCTAGTCCATCCCTTGGTATGGATATCCAGATTGGGCTGCAGAGGACCTGTGCAACCTGCCACAGAAAGGAAAATTTGCTGGACCGGTGGCTGTCGTGGATGGATATGTGGTACCTGCTCCCCCGTTGGATGTGTGGAAGGAGAAGAGAGACGGGTATAGTGACGTGCCGTATATGATTGGCACCAGCCGCCAAGAAACAGAATTCGCGTAAGGGAATCTTTTTTGTAAATCTGCTGACTGGGTACCTTTTTAGTCTGGAAATGCACCAGTCTCCGATATACCAATCGAATATATAAAATAAATCATTTCGGAAGTTAACAATGGCCCATTACATATATAGACACACAGCATTACACTGTTCTCAAAATAAAAGCATCAGAATATTTATTCGAGTACAGAGTGTGCAAGAGGAACACATACCTCACAAATATAGGAAAGTCAATTTATGCTTATTTATAAGTTTATTTGCTCTGTAGGATATGGGTTTTGTTTCTGTATGTATATTTGCTACAACTCATTTTAATATTTGTATTATGATAAACAATGTGTATAATCAACTCTAATCTCCTCGGATTGTGACATGACTAAAAAGGATCTATTTCTGAAACAATAAGTTTTTTTTTTTTTTGTTTTTTTTTAATATATATATATATACTATTTAATTGTGGAATTTAGTTAATGCTGACAATACCGCCTTATGCTTAACTAGATTTAAATTGTACTCTTCTCCACAGCCCAAGTTATGCCAACATGTCCAAGTGGTCGGAAGAGGATTACCGGTGGTTTGTGAGATGTAAGTTGTTATGGAATAATTCTAGGCCAATGTCTTTTCACAATATGCTCAGTTTGTGTACGTACAGTACAGACCAATCATTTCAAAATGAACAATTGAAATGTTTAATTACCCACAGATAATCATATCACCCTACATACAGGCCCACCCAACACCCATCAGAAACAGGTTTACCAGCATGTAACCACAGCGTAATCTTTCCAATATCATGGGGTACATTTCTAAAATAAATTGCACGATTAAATACCGTAATTATATAGCTGCATAAGCCCTTTAGTAACATCTGCTAAAGCAAAAACAAGCTAATTTGTCAGCCCATATAGTAACTCTTAAACATCCTAAGCATTTAAGCATAACCTGTTTATTCAACTTCCATTTTAATGTCATTGATTATATATATTAAAGTGACGTAAAGTTGGGTAATGGGCAACATGATTATATTAAAAAGAGAAATGTAACCATTTTGGCTACTTATGGCTTCAGTCCCTATGATGTTAAGTAAAGAGGGTTTGTGTCGTTCTGTTCCCAGTAAACCTGAACACATTTGGTGGCAATCTGTCGGAGGATGCTCTGGCTCTATATCCAACCTCGGAGTTCTGCTCCCAGCCTGAGCGATGTGTGGAGAAAGCCTACATGACTATGGTGTCGGACCTAAGAGCATCCTGTCCTAATAACGAGCTGGCCAAACAAGCTTCAGGTATATGTACAGCCTAACCTTATCAATTACATCTCTCTGAATGTGGCCCAAAATACTAGTGTGCTACAGATGTACGGGTTAAATAATTATCAAATGAAAGGAAACTGGCTGGTGCCTAGAGGGAGTTTTAAAAGAAGATAGAATCTGTATACCCAATTTTAGTAGCTATAATATATGGATATATACAGATTTTATAGAATATACCCTAAAATAAGGGCACAGTCATTACAGATATGATATACATGTATACTTACATTTATGTACATATACCCCCTGGAAAAGGACAATCACAATGCATGGAATGTAAAGCAACCAATGGGGAAGGATGAAGTAATGTCTGTAGCCTTCTAAAAATAGATCCTGGATTGTTCTAGGTAGAATGTCTGTGAATGACAGCAATGCTGATTTGGGGACCAATAGGTATAGAAATTAAATAAATGCGATGTGTGAATTGTGTAAAGGGTGGTAATGGGGTAGAATAGCCTCGAGAGGTTAAAATGCTAGAATTTGATTGACAAAATGAGAAGAGTTTTCCTGAAACATTTGAAGGTTCAAAGGATATGGGGAAGTTTTGTGCGAGGGAGAGAGTTCTGCAGAGTGGGTTCAGCCCCCCAAAAAAGCCTGTAACCCTGAATTGGGAGCGATTAATGAGTGTGGATGAGAGGCACAGGCCACGTTGGGTGGTATTTATCTGTCATGCTACTGCGACAATGGGGTATAGCAGATGGCCGTTAATCTGAAAGTGTGAGCTGACAGCTCCTCTCCTACTATGCTGCTCCTAGATGGAACTATCCTCAGGTGTTGTTAAGTTCCTTTTGGAGTAGAGCATTTTTTTTTTAGGGCTCTTGACCTGGACTTTTTAATCATTAACTTTTTCATTCATTAATTTTTTTTCTGTTTGCCTCAAGGACGTCTCCCATGGAGTGGATAGCATGTGGGCTTCCTCCACTCTGGGCCGTTGAGGCGAGTAGCCTGCGGGCTTCCTTCACCTGCAACACGCTGCAGCCGTCCCCTGCTCTCCGCAGGCAGGAGATTGTATAGCTTTTATTCCTGTTCACTTTACTCCTTTCTCTCCTGTTAATCTTGTGTAGTGTGAGTGAGCGCTTATATCTGTTCAATTATAGTTACTGTATAGGTGTCAATGACCATTTCTGTCTGTATTATACAGATTTTGTGTTTACTGAAAATATTGATTTCTGTCCTTTCTTTGGTAATTGTTTTGTGTGTTTTAACTTTACTGCTATGGCCGAGAAGACTAAAGAGTCTGCTGGAAAGTCTGTGCTGCATTATACTTGTGCAAAATATAATGCTAAATAGTCTTGTAAACAGTCAGACCCGAATACCCAATGTGTAAAGTGTGAGGCGCTGTTCTGTGTACAATGGTTGCACACGGCTGCATCTATAGCTGTGGAAGAACCTGCTTAGCTTAAGTCTCTGACCACATCCATTGCCAAACTCACTCGGGTAAAGTCTCAAAGGAAACACTTCTCTTCTTTTTTACTGCATAGACAATCTGCCTTCGTCCACTATTGGGGTGTTCCAGGTGGAGGCTGGTTTGGCGTTGGCTCTTGCCGAGTCTGCCTAGAACCTCTTACTCTTTTGAACCCCTCCTTAGCGCCCCCCACAGGGATGGTTCAGATGATTGTTTCCGATTTCTGATCTCTCTTCTGAAGATGGTGAGTTGCTTAGGAAGTCTGACAGGGAGGGGCTTTTGAAGATTACCCAACCTCTCATTGCGTGGATGACTTGGTTTTGGAGGTACGGCAAACTTTAGGGTTTGCGGATCCTGAAGTTTCTTACTTTGCTGGCTTCTCCATTTTTAAACGTCAGAAGAAACAGGTGATCTGTTTTCTCCTCTCTGCAGCCTTTAGAGTTGGTTTTGGAGGCTTGGCAGAAGTCAAACCCGATATTCCATATGCCAGGATTTGTGGTAGAGGTACTTCTCCTGCTGTTTCAGGATCAATGGCAAACCTCGTCCTTGGATGCCTGGATTTGAGGGATTGTCACTGATGGTTGTGTTATTAACCTTGTGCATTTCCCTCATCACCGTTTCTACACTCCAAGAGGCTATCCAGAAATGTCTAGTTGCAGGAGTTGTTATTGTGGTTCTCTCTTTGGAGAGGGGTTTGGGGTTTTTCTTCAACCTCTTTCTGGTTCATAAGTTGGACAGCTCGTTATGTCCAATCCTGAACCTCAAAACCCTCAAACTGGTTCGGGTTCTGGGTCTCACAATGGGATTGTTGTGGTCCGTCATCACAGGCATGGAACATGGGGAGTTCCTTGTGTCCCTGGACATAAGATTCTTACCTCCAGGTCCCTATGTGGAAGGGGCATCAGTGTCTTCTTCAATTTGTGTACCGTGATACATATTATCAGGTCTGGGCTTTGCCCTTAGATCTAGCTACCGCCACACAGGTTTTGGCCATTATGGCAGGTCTCCTGCGTTCTTAGGCAGTCGCCATTGTTCCTTATTTAGATGACCTGTTGAAGGCTCCATCACATTTTGTCCTTTTACAACACTTTCAGCTGACAATGACATTTCTGGAAGCACATGCCTGAATACTCAACCAATCAAGACTTTGATTCTCACATAAGGGATGCGTTTTCTTGGCCACTGCCTTGACACAGTATGTCAGCAGCTGTTCCTTCTCGAGGACAAGGTCTTCTCGGTTCCATTCAAGACCTGGACCCCCTGGCCAGACGGCAGTTTTCCCTTCTTCGCTGTCTGAAGCGGATAGCGACCATGATATGTGTTTGAAGCTGTACTCTTTCCCTCTGAAAAGGACGAGAATGAAACTGGGTAGCTTCTCTGGAAACGGTCCATATCCTCCCTTCATTTTTAAAAGCAGCTCATCCAGTTTACCGTTCGCCAGTCCCTCTTCTGGTGATTGACCAGCGCAAAGCTCACCAACGGTCAGTCCTTCCAAACGTGGGAGTGGACCTTTATTCACTACGGACACCAGTCTGACCTTGTGGGGCTTGGTCTGTGCTCTACAGTTCCAGGGCTCCCCAGTAGGCACTGTTGCCCATCCACATGCTGGAACTCAGGGCGATTTACAGGGCACTTGTACAAGCTCGGGGGATTCTGGCTGGCATGTCCCTGAAAGTCCAATGCGACAGCTATAGCCTACCAGCACCATCAGGGAGAACCTGCAGCGCCATGGCTGTAAATTAAACGGCACCAATCAAATCCTGGGTTCCCGTGATTTCAGATATTTTCAACCGGGAGAGGAGAACTGGGAGGCCGATTACCTCAACCAGATCCTTCCGGGAAACTAGTCCTATAATGCAGAGGTTTTTGCTCTTCTGGTTCAATGTTCAGCTAGAGATCAATCTCATAGTGTCCCGTTTGAACTTCAAGGTCCCTCTTTAATGTGGAAAGCCCAGGGATTCCACAGCAAGGTCCACGGATACCATGCTGATGCTGTGTGCCGTTTCATCTGGTGTACTTATTTCCTACAATTCCCATGCTCCCTTTGGTGCTCAAGAAACTAGAAAGAGAATGAGTAGCTGCCATTCTAGTGGCTCTGTATTGGCCTTGCAGGGTGTGGTACTCCAACATCCCACCTTACTGGTTGCCTCTACTTCTAGATCTTCTGGTCCAAGGCCCTCTTTGTTGCCACTCTTTAGGTCGTATGGTTTTTGACTACAAAGCTACTGAAACCTTGAGTTTCTTGCATAAAGTTGTGCCGACCATGAATAAGGCTAGGAAACAGTCTTGTTTCTGGAATTACTACCTTGGGTAAAAAACATATATTCAGTGGTGTGAGGGTCAGAGGGGATCTTAAATTTGGTTCTACAGGCTCTTAATAATCTTTTGAGCCGTTGAATTCAGTTGATTCAGTAAAGTCACACGGAAGGTGGTATTCCTGCTCACTTTTTCTTCTGCTTGCCGGGTGTCTGAGTTGGGGCACTGTGGTGTACCCCACTTTTATGGTGTTTCATTCCAACAGGGCCATGCTTTGCACTAAACCCTCTTTTCTAGCGAAAGTGGTCTTATGGTTCCACTTACACCAGGAGATTGTTGCTCCGATGTTTTGTCCTGGGTCTCGGGCTTCTGATGTGTCTTTGCAGCTTCTATATGTAGTCTGGGGTCTCAAGTGATTTGTGGACCGTTCCGCTTCGGTTTTTCAGACTACTGACCTGTTAATTCTGTATGACGCAGACGAGCATGGTTGGCTGGCATCTAAGCAATCTCTTGCTCATTGGATTACATCCACTATTCATTTGGTTACATTCAGTTGTCTAGACTGGTGCCCATGTGTATGAAGGCTCATTTAACCAGGCCTGTTGGTGCCTCATGGGTGTCATGGTGCTTCATGGTCATCTGTCCCCAGCATCTTGTCCAAATTCTACAATTTGTAGGTCTTTGGGTCTCAGGATCCTAGCTTTGGGCACAAGGTTTTATGCACAGCTGTTTCAGGCCCTTAAGGGTATCTTTGGAATGTCCCCATTGTAACAGTGTCCCCCAATGAACTTTGAGAAATGGATTTTATGGTGAGTAAAAATTCTGTTTTCTCTTTCATGCCTTGCACTCTCTTAGCTCTGGTTGTTTGGTTGTTGACAGTTCACCTTTTTGATGGGTGTTGTTTCGCCTAGTTTGACCCTCTTTGAGACTTTGATATACATGAACGGAGGATGGCTCCATCTGGGAGGGGTATAGTAGGGGAGGAGCTAACATCAACTGTGTGAGATTTAAAGTGCCCTTGCTCCAAGTCCACCTACTATACTCAATTGTTGCATGTGTCCCCCAATGGACTCTGGAAAAATGGATTTTACTGTGAGTATAAAAATCCTCTTATTGGGCTCAAGTTGTAAATCCTGCCATCTTCAGAAAGCACAAAATGAAACTTGAATATATGAAATCTACATATTATTCAGAGCCACCCCCCACTACCCAATATTCTCAGAGGGAAAGGGGATTGAAGATTTGTAAGCAGATAAAAAGTAGTAATAATTGGTTGATGTGCAACTTTTCCGGATCCATTCACTGCCAATTCCCTGGTAAAGTAATTTCCAGATAACACACACTCCTACACTGTGGGCTGAAACAATTCATGAGCTACCAAGAACCATTGGACTGACACACACACACACCCCCCACCCCATTGCCAGACAAAAGCTACTCTCAGCATGCAGAGTAGATGGGTACATTTTAAGCTGCACAACTAGTACGGAAATAAGCAGTCATGAGTTAATAAGTAAATGTTTGCTCTGAGAAAGTACCAGTGATCCATGAAATTGGATTGAAAGTTCAGTATTTGAATGGTGTAACAATTTATACTGCGAGCTCCAATGGGGCAGGGACTGATGTGAGTGAATTACATAGTCTCTGTATAGGGATGCTTAATGATTGCCTTTCTATAACTAAATAATAATGGTGTCATTTTATTACTTTGTCATCTTAGATGCACTGATGAGCCCGGTCTATCGCTACGAAGTCACCTACACCCCATCCCACCCAGCTAAAATCAATAAAATCTTCTCCTACAATAGTTGGTTCTCTTTTCACATGCTGGATACTCTGGGGTTTTTTGGAACACTGCAATACTCACTGGAAGAGACCACAGAAGAGGATCATACATTCCAGAGGCTATTAAGAAAATACTTCCTTCACTTTGCCAGAGAAGGTAAGAAGCAGAATAAGTCAGATCCAATTGACTGAGTTTTAGATACATCACCTAAAGCCTTTGTTATTTTTATATACAGGATCCATGCCATCGGAATGGCCAGAGTATCCCAATGGGACAGCGCTGCTTTCTACATCCCTGACCGTGGAGAAGGACTATCGTTTTGCCCAGTGCTCGCTGTGGGAGAAGAACGATCTGTTCCAATATGCCTGGATCAACTAAGATGTTCTCAACAGCTAGAATACAGCACTTGTCCTCGCTTACTATCTTGAGACAGCTTAAATACTTTGCCATCTACAGATTTGAAAAGTAATAAACACTAACAGCTACTTTTCTTATAGTGAATCAAATATCAGGAGTATACATTTTTTTTTTTGTTCTTCTTTCTTGGTCCACTATACTCCAATCTTGTCCGAACCATTCATGCAGCTGAAAGTGGTCTAGTCTGAAACTTTACAATCCAAGTTAAATTGCATTGTGGAATGAAGCTACTTCTTTCAAGTTTATTGCCTATTATATTAGCTATTATTCTGATGAAGAGCACTGCGGTCAGGTGAGATCTCTTTCAGGAGAATTGGGATAATTATTGCCCACTGTCAGAAACTTCACGCAAACACGAGTACAATAGTTTAATGGAGAGATATATGCTACATAAAAAGGTATTGTAACAAATTAGTTTGCTATGGAGATTAAAAGTGCCTTAATTTAATTTGTTTAACTCCACCTACACACATTTACATCCCTATAACACATGCCTCAATCATTTCTGGGTAATAAAGGATATCCAGCTCCTGATTGTCAGATAGCGCCATTGTAAAAATCACAGAGGAATAACGGTGTTATTCAGTAGGAGAACCCTGTAGCTATGTGTCAAGCAAGGATTCACACTGACTAATAAGGGGGGTTAATAATTAATAATTAACGGGAAAAAACGAGCGCTCAAAAAAATATTACCGTTTATACGGTAATATTGCACTCAAAGCGTTAATACGGTAGTCTACTCGTGGAATTTCACTTCGCCGATCAGGGGGCTGCGAGCTGAAATTCCGCGAGTAATTACCGTATTAACGCTAAGATTTTTTGAGCGCTCGTTTTTTCCCTTTAATGCTAACAATTGAATACCCCCCTTATAGTTGGAACAAATAGGTCAGCGGTTAAAACAATTCAATTTAGGGTAGAAAATAACCTATATTGAGTGACTGTGTATTGCAAGCAATCATATGGTCTCTGTAGGGTTTTGTCTACTTTATGACCTTTTTAAAATAGAAACAGCAATGTTAGAAATTGGATCAGTCATAATGACACTTCGGTGCCTGAGGAACCAGCTGTAAAGGCAGTTTTTATACATGACCAAGTTTATATAGTCCAAGGTAGGAGCCTTCAGTACAGAAAATCAACAGGATTATGGCTCATTTACCAACATCAGTTGCTGTCTTTCAGTGCAAATAATACAATCAGAAATTGACTTTTAGCCGCTTAGAGTAAATTACACCATGATTCACTTCCCTGCTTATTTCATTGGAAACGCTCAGAGAAAGAGGATGAGAGGAGTTAAATATTGCAAAAAAACAGAGTGTGGACTGTACTATGGCAGCCAAGGTAACTTGATACTGTGGACTAAATGGACAGATCAATCGAAATATTTTCTTATTCAAAGTCAAACTTTACAAACTATTACTGCTGCAGGGCAATACATATTCGGCTTACAATGCAGCTCTGTAGAATGGTTTGTTCCCATAAATTAGTTTAACACCAGCTGAAAATGTGGCAGAGGGGGCTGGGTGCTGCTGTCTATACTGCAAAATTTGTCTTACTCCATGATTCCTGTTCTGCAACTTATGGAATAAAAATAAAGTGGTTTCATAAAGTTACTCATGAGATTTATTATTAAATTAAAACTTTTTTTTTTTTCTATAGCTCAAATCTATTGTAGTTTCCTTTTGCCTAGAGCAGTGTTTCCCAATCACAGTCCTCAATTACCACTAACAATGCATGTTTTCCATATCTCCTTGCTGGAGCACAGGTGTATTAATTACTGACTGATACATTGTAACAGATCCACAGGTGGTAGAATGATGTCACTTGTTACCTGGAAAGCCTGCACTGTTAGGGGTCATGAGGACTAGATTTTGGTAACACTGTCCCAGCAATTTACCACCATGCAGAGGACTTGTTTAGACAGGAAAAGAAAGTTTCATAAAGAAGTTTCTTTTTGCTGTCAAGCATAAGCAAACTGCACGAATGGTCGATCACAGGGGCGCAATGACAATAGGCTGATTATTATATACATATTCCAAAGGGGGATTTATTGTACTTTCTTCAGGAAATTAAAAGATCCTATGTAGCCAAAACCAGTTGATTTACATAAATAACTGGATGCTCATAACATTCACAGATGTAGCGGTTTCCATAGCTTGAGATATTTGACACCATTTACATTTAGTTTGTAGTAGAGTGCACGCTACTGCTCTCTGGTATCAGTTCTTTCAGAGAGAGGAGGAATGGCTGTGCCCATTAATGAGATTACAGAAAGTAAATCTGCTTAATATCCCTCCCTGAACACAACACAACAAATATCTTCCAGTTCTAATAAGTGCCCGACCCTTTTACATGTATATTGCTAAATATGCTCTTGGCTATTAGTATATAAAGTTTAGTGAACTTTTAAAAGAAAGGTAAGAGGCCGAGATATTAAAATCATTTCCTATTTCATCCATCTCAGACAGAACCAGTGACAGAATCACCAGCAATAGATGACTGAAAACTTCACAGGGTATAATCCTCATACTGCTAAATTATATAACATGACACTAAAATGTTCACAAATGACATAACCAGATGCAGCTAAAAGGCAATGTAAAACTACAAAGCTAAGATGGAACAATATTCAGTGCTATAAATACTGTACAATAAAGTACAGTACACATCTGGTGCTAAGTATCGGTGTGAAGTCTCTACTATCATGTCACCTATTAGCAACCTGATTCAGCTTTTCTACTTTATTTAGCTCAACTTTATAGAGGAATTAAAGCCACTAGATAAAGAGCACCTAGAACATGGTTATTGCCCATGGTAGTCTTTGCTTGGCTCAGATAAGGCCCAGGGACTTGACGGAACAGGAACACAGGTCAACTCACCGCTCCAGGAAGCCTGAAGCGCACTTGTCTTCATACCAGAACTCCCTACAAAAGGAGTCTCTTTGGACGTCCATCACTTACAGCTGATTATTCTTGCAGCAGCTGACATTATGTGGAATACAGGAGTAGTTTCTGGGTACAATCTACTGTAATCTGTGGAGACGGCAGTTTCCAGAGCCACATAATCTATGCCCACCGATACTAGGACAGTCTGACAGTCGCTGTGTCTATTCCTGTGGCCGCAGCAGAAAGAGGAGCTGAAAACTTTATAATATCAGATGGAGAATTAGAGAATGGAGAGGAGCAGACATCATACGTATCATCCCTGACTTCACATACATGAAGATGCTTAAAAAACAAAAAAAATGCAACGAGGGAACTCCTCTTGGCAAAAGAAGAGCAAGGACCTGTAGTGGAGGACAGGAGGCTTTAAGATGCTCCAATTTTTTTTTAGCTTTTCCATGTATACAAAATAATAAATGAAGAGTCATTCCTAAGAAGAAATCCTTCCTTTCCAAAATGATGGCTAAAATGTACCAGACAGCAGAAGGTAAGAAACATTTTAGGATCAGCCCCAGGGTGGATGCTGCCATCATCAGCATGGGCAGAATGACCAGTCTGGCAGAGGAGGATGGGATGACCCTAAAAGGCAGCATGTGTGGGAAAGAGATCATTTAGCGTCAGTGATGGTGCTAATACCAGCTAAAACCATCACTATATATTTGCAGAGCAACCAAGTTCTCTTCAAGTTACCCCCAATGGTGACAATTATCAACTCTCCAACAAATCAAATGCTTAATTTGCTGAGCTAGCTGCATGACTATTGTATACAGCATTATCTGTGGCAGCTAGACAAGTGTTACAGCTCCTGCAGAGCCAGGCACATAGGCAGTCCAAGAATAACGGACGCTTGGTACCTTTTCAAGGAGAGTTGCTGTTTGGTACAAGATTGGACAAAATCATTGCAACGAATGTGGTAGGAAAGACAAAATGCCTACTCCAAGGCAGCAGGCAGAATCTGGAGGTTAATACCAAGAGCTCTTAGAGGAGGCGAAGCCAAACAAACCAGGGAAATCAGATTCAAACCAGCAGGGTAGATCCTTTCATAACAGAAACTTTCTGAAGGATAAGGCTATTCAGGCAACACATTGTACCTTCTGAGAAGTTGTGTCTGCAAATTAGTACCACAGATGCTTTTCATTGTGCCCTGATTTACAACATGCCCTTACAAGTGGATTTCTAATGTCAGTGGAAGACAAGAGTCTCAGCCAGGTGCCTTTATCTGAAGAAACCCTAGTGAGCTTGTACTGATTGGTTACATCAAGGCAACTTCAAAGATGGCGGGTCATTGAGAATGCCTCACCACAAAATCACAGCAGATGCCAACTCCATAATTGGTTGGGAGGCTCCACTGGAGGTTTAGAGCATTCAAAAGAGGTGCATGTTTTTTAAAAGCAGGAATATGTCAAGAACAGAGGATCCCATCAGACAGCATGACAGTGGTCAATCAATAAAGGGCACCACAACATTTCTCCTCTTAACACTACTTGAGAAACCTTTGCATGGGCAGAGAAACCTATCCAAGCAAAAGTCCCTGGGATCCAGAATGTGGAGGCAGATATCCTGAGATGCATCAGTGACAGCCAGGAGATTGGAACCTTCACTTAATTGGCATCTATGGAAAATCCAGCAGAAATGGGGAATGGCTGGTCAAACACTTGATGGTAACGCCAACCAACATAAAAGTGCCAAATTTCGAGAGGATGGCATCCTTTGTAGGGGTGTTTTTGATTATGTGGAATCTTCCCTTGTCTTACCCAGGTGTCGGGGAAAATAAAGACCAGGAACCAGCTAACAATCCTCATAGCTCCTTGGTGACGCAGTTTGTTCCTGGTGCTTTTCCAGCTGTTTATAGATGATCCCGCCAATGGAGCGTCACCTGGAGCGCGGCGCAGGGCGGCTGCCAATGGAGCGTCACCTGGAGTGCAGCTGCCAATGGAGCGTGGCGCAGGGTGGCATCCAATGGAGCGTCACCTGGAGCGTGGTCATGGGTGTAACAAAATACAAGGGAGGAATCCTTCCAATTATTTTTGTTTCCCTACTGCTTAGGTATGTCCCTTTCTATTCCCCTTCTATGGCAGAAGGTACAGGAAAATTACCTTCCAATTTACCAGAATATTGTTTTCCTGTACTGCAGTGGGCATATTGCGACCCCTATAGGATGAGCCCACCAGGAACAGAAGATGACTAATATTTGCAGTGAAGAGGCGGCACATTTACCTTACAAAGGAACTTCCCATCCAACGCTGAGTCTACAATCCAGGAAGAGAAAATCCTGTCAAATTGTAGAAGAAATTTCCTATTACTTGGACAAGAGAACTGAGATTTCCCAGTGTAAGCCGGTAAGGAATATTACATCTAAGGTGATACAGTAGTCTACAGAGAATGTCCTATAACATTACAATTCATATTGGAGTAAGTTCAATGTCAATACTGAAGATTAGTAACATCATATCAGAATTCTGGTGAAAGAAACATGTATATGGAGAAAAACAAAACAAAAAACTAACAAAAAAGGTATAATCCTCTATAAAAAATAAAAAAAGCACTGTCCTCTATTCTATGCTGGGTGGAATATCACCTGTTAAAAGCCTGTCCCACAAGATTATGTACGCTTGGGGTATGGAGTTAAAGCCATTTAGCGGGGCAACGGCATCTTGTGCATGCGAGTCACTCACTCCCGCTGCTAGAGTGTCCGTCGGTGGACAACACTTTGCCTGGTAGAAAACAATAAAACACTCGAGCTCAGCGACTCCGGCCAGACCAGTAGTTTTTCAGACCTGTAGTATTTTGACCACCGACTCCACTGCCAGTGGGAGCAGGTAGGAGAGAAGTATATTGGTAGCAACATGTCAAGGATACCCCAAATTGTATGAATGCTGGGCTCCAGAAATATATGGTTTTGGGACAGATTTTTAGCTATTTTCAGTTCTGGGTAGAATTAATCCTCTGCTTTCATACAAGAAAAACAGACAAGGGAGTCATTGTGCCTCAGCTTCTTTATTGGATTTTAGCTGGTCAACATTATTTGATGTTCCATGGGGCATGTAAGTTCAGAGAAATTTGCATACCTAATCTTGCACCTGGAAGGCAGTCACCAGCGCACCAAGAGACAACATAATAAATACTCATGCAACCACTCTGTCGATTCACTCTCCAAACCAGGGACTGCAGTCTCTGCAACACTACAACTCCTCAAACCCCAAATCCGCTCCACACTTGTCCAGATGCAAATAATTCAAATCACAAAAATCATACCAGACACGTTAATAAAGCACAATACGAAATCTCAGTCCTAGGAGATGCGCAGCCTCATCCAGACAGTAACAGTCATTGGATTCCTAGAATGAGCTGCCCAGACATCTTCTCTGCCACACACACACACTTTCATTAACATCCTGCCCACAACATTCATAACATGCTACACAGAGACATCTCTCCTTCATTTACATTGCAGAGGTTCTGCAGTACAGACCCCATAGAGTCCACTCTCACAAACACACACGGTAAAAGCGGTGTCTCCAGGTGATCCCTGGCAGGAAGAGCAGCAGGAACCTCCGGGGAGGTCAGGAGCAGCTGATGGACACAAGCAGACACTGGATGTGGGGCGAGGATTGCTCCTGTTAGGGGCTTGGTGTTAGAGATAGAGGAATACTGAAGCGTAGTGGCCGTTTTCTAAAAAACAAAAAGGGTGTATTTGCCACCTGCTTGAAAGACGTTACGCTCTCCTTTTCTGGCCTCTCCATTTCCCCAGCCCGTATCTGGTGGGTATATGGGGGAAAATACTATAGTGGGTTCCAAGTTCCTCTCCATTGATGAGTTAATAGGAGCTGTATCGATCCTATGGGAAAGAAAAGTAGATTGTCAACCATTCTTCCAGAACCAACTAAAGTGGAGCAGAGAGTGTGGCTGGCGGAAGAGCTGCGTTACCTGTAGAGAGTTCATCACGCCGTTGGCCAGAACCGCCATCTTCCCTGCAACAGATTTCACACCTTGCTTAAAGTTGGTGATGTCAGCAGATGGTAGCACGTTACCTAGGGAGACTCCAACTATGAGTAATACACTCACTACACTCCGTCACGTACGAGGGTCTGGAATTAGACACGCACAATCTCTCACTGGTGGAAGGTTCGCACGACCCTGGGATTAGTCTCATTTGGGAGAACATCCGGTTCAGTCTCTACTCATGGGTTGAGAACCATGCTGGTCTGTAGCCATATAAAGAGATCTTCAAGCGGCTTCTGAATGCTTCGCGTCTAGTCGCTTGTAAAGGAGCGCGGGAGTTATTGGAAACGTTACCAGTTCGTTCGATTATTTCAGCTGGTTTGAGTTCTCATAAAGACACTTTTACTAGATGTTGGAGCAGGTGAATTTCTGATCTCGGAGCAGAGGTTGAAGTTGGTGTCCTCCCACTGTCTACAAGGGCTAATCAAAGGAACATGAGGACCTTCCACAAGTGACAGATTGTAAAGCAGACCTGGATCCCAGACCTTGGATTTAGTTGCATGCAAAGACGTTACATAATAGACCCTCATTCATGACACCATCACAGAAGTCCCCAGTACAAATGCCCAAGCAGTGCAAAATATGTACCACATCTGAGCACCCCATGTAATACCTAGCTCTATCTCTGCCATGAGGACACATGGAAACACACAAGAGAAGTAGATCACTTACCTGCCGCGTTTACAGAGTCTGCGTCTCCAAAGAGATCGGCTGAACTTATAGAGGTGCTGGAGGAAAGCTGCTGCAGACGGGATCTAGCTTCGTACTGCGGGGAGAAGAAACCTCATCACCATCACACATTAAAGGACTGGACAATAAAGCTAGGACTGGCGGGAGAGTCAACAACTCTGCTTGTGGTTTAAAGCAGCAGCAGATCTCTGCAGTGCAAGTCCGTTTTGGGTGGAATTATTTTTCAATGGGAAAATATACGATTTATCAATAGGATTTAATTTTCATTTTATTTTTCTATATACATAAAGGGGGGTGGATTCAATTCAGCTTTAGGTTCTTTGGGAGACTCATGCGATGTCAAGCTGTACACACATCCGGTTATTATGCTACTTATGAAACATCACTGATATCTGCTCGCACCCATACGAAGAAATATCAGCAATGTTCCAGATACTCAGCACCTCCTGGAGCCACAAAGCAGGAGGCTCTAACAGGGCACTGAAGCATAAAAAGACAAATAAAACATCCTATCCATCGCCTACAATGACACAGTGGACAAAGTGTAGAAAAAGGTCAAATTTACAGCTTATTTTATCAAGCAAAAAGGTCACAGAATCTGCCCACTCTAATTTGTAACGTTAAAGCTTATACTTTAATGTGTGCTAATTTTCATAGGCAACAGTGGGCAGCACGGTGGCTCAGTGGTTAGTACTTCTGCCTTACAGCGCTGGGGTCATGAGTTCACTTCCCAACCATGGCCTTATCTGTGTGGAGTTTGTATGTTCTCCCCGTGTTTGCCTGGGTTTCCTCCCACACTCCAAAAACATACTGGGAGGTTAATTGGCTTCTATCAAAATTGACTCTAGTCTCTCTCTCTCTCTCTCTGTCTGTGTGTCTGTGTGTGTGTGTATGTTGGGGAATTTAGACTGTAAGCTCCAATGGGGCAGGGACCGATGAGTTCTCTGTACAGCGCTGCGGAATTAGTGGTGCTAAATAAATAATTGATGATGATGAGCAAAACCATAATATTTGTGCTATAAAGTTTTTTTTATACTTGATAAAATCTCCTCCGTTCCCTATAATAGTACATTGGTAGAGATCTCAACCAATCTCTGTATTTAGGGTTCCGACACTCATATATAACCACTGATCACCCTCTGTACGAATGAGCTCTATATGGAAGATCTGATGCAGCATTTCTCCCAACCAAAATACTATTACTGGGAAGGATTAAGCAAAATTCCTTCCTTACATAACATGGAAACAGCCCCTTCATTGACCTAACTGCAGTGCTGTTCAAGCGTTTACACAAAGGGGACCACATGTATGACAGGACTAGGTCAATGCTCACAGCCAAATATTAACCTCCAACATCGATATCGCAATATATCTGGTCAATAGTAATCCAATCAAAATGAATGAGAACATTGTACAAGACGTTGGTCATCGGTCTGTGTGTACAGTCATCTACAAACAGCACTGGTGGGTGCTCAGCCACAGTACCAAATGGCAGGGTCTCTTCTAATTTGGCCATCAACACGTTGGGACAAATTGGACAGGGACCCAGTTATTGGCTCTTGGGGCAACTGACAAAATCCGTGTATGTGGCTAACATTAGTAAGCCACATATCACCAATATATCAGTGTCATTCACCAAAATACTTTTACTCTCCTGCAATATTCAGTACTTTTTTTCTGCCTCCAAACTCCAAGCTTACAAGCGTATAAGTACAAGTATAAGTATGCAGCCTAAGTTAGGCAGCATAACCTCCAGAGTTCCTGGCACAGTTCTGTTACAGATGGGCTGGTGGGGGAGAGCTCCGTCATAAATCTGTCGTTGCCTCATAAATGATCCCTTCCTAGTTGCAGCCAACAAGGTTACAGCTGAAAGAACACAGGACCCAGCCGTGCGCAGCAAATGCTCATATTATGAAACACTGAGCAAGACCGGGAGCAAAAGAGCTTGTAAGGACATGAGGCTGGCACTGTCCACACCAATGAATCAGTGGGGGGGGGGGGGGGGGGGGACATGGGTGTTGTACATTTTATAAAACGGTGAAAGTCTTTACAATAGAGACACAGCTCAGTCATATCAAACTAGACTTCTAGAAAGATAATCAGTGATGACTTTAGTAATTCTTAGTGTCCAACTGCATCACAGCGCTGCGGCCACGGGTTCGATCCCGACCAGGGCCCTATCTGTGTGGGTCTCATCCCACGCTCCAAAGACACACTGTATAGACTGTAAGCTCCACTGGGGCAGGGACTGATGTGTATAATTAAATATTCTCTGTACAGCGCTGCATAATATGTTGGTGCTATATAAATAACAGTTAAACATAAATAATACATAAATAACTGGGAGCTCCAATCTCCTGTTTTTTTGTCTGTGCCCATATACATTTTCTCAGAGATAGACATTGACGTCACAGCCATCTCGAGGCAGCAGCCTATCTTCCCCATCCAGCCCCTCCTTTCTCCATCTCCAGCCATCGTTCTGTCTTTTGTCCTGGTCTCTCCTTCCCTGTATGTGATTTGCTGGAAATGTCTCCCGCTTACCACAGAGAGCCTGCCCTCCACTGATTTATTATAAGTGCAGTAAGCAGATAATCTAAGTGGATCTAGTCCCTCACTATGCAGAAGGAGCAACTGGATCATGTTGGGTTCTGTGCGGTAACCCAGAGTCCACGACAGACTGATCAGCTGTTATATGACAGCAGTTCAGATCAGATGGGCTTTGGGTCCGCAGTTAATTTTAGGCCCATACAAGACGCAAATACAGGGACAATTGGTGTAAAATTACAAATGGCTGTGTGCCTTTGCAGCCCATGCCATATTTTCCACAAAGCTCACACACCACAATAATACAAAACCTACAACTTTATTTCCCTTCCTCTGAGAACCAGTCAGCGCACAGAAGTGTACAGTGGGCTCACCTCAGCATCCTGCTCTCTCCCAAAGAACATGTCTGAGGAGATGGCTTTGGCGCTGGCAAACTTCATGCGAGCTTCGTTGGACTCTGGCGCCGGAGTACTCTCTGGTTTTCTCCTGTTTGCAGGCCTGTGGGGGATGGACACATTGTTTACTGGGCAGCACGGTGGCGAAGTGGTTAGCACTTCTGCCTCACAGCACTGGGGTCATGAGTTCAATTCCCAACCATGTCCTTATCTGTGTGGAGTTTATATGTTCTCCCTGTGTTTGCGTGGGTTTCCTCCGGGTCCTCCGGTTTCCTCCCACACTCCAAAAACATACTAGTAGGTTGATTGGCTGCCATCAAAAATTGACCCTAGTCTACCTCTCTCTCTCTCTGTCTGTGTGTGTGTATGTTAGGGAATTTAGACTGTAAGCTCCAATGGGGCAGGGACTGATGTGAGTGAGTTCTCTGTACAGCGCTGTGGAATCAGTGGCGCTATATAAATAAATGGTGATGATGGTCAGCAGTACATTATGTCTGCTAAGTAAACACAACAAATGTGGCCCCATTTGTATTCAATGTTAGAATTCGCCTTTCTCCTGTCCCCAACATTCACTGGAGTGTTCCCAGCCATTCACATCAAAGGACTGGATTAACTGGTCTCACTACGGAACATTACCGACTCCCTAACTGATAACTCTTCCTTATTTAGTGACATAACCAAAAGTCACATTGTTATTTCCATCACTGAAGATCTCGTAGAACCCCTTATAGGAAGACATGGTTTGCACCATCTGTATAAAGCCACTACAGTGAGTATAAGCAGCCGAGTAGGCACTAATCATCACAGGCCATATAACAGCTGTAACAGCCTACAAACATTTGTACAGTAACTCACCGCTCTCGTGCTGGCTGAATACTGGAGATGGTCACCTCTCGCTCGTCCTCGCCCTTATCTACGGACCCCCACGTTGAGGTCTCAGTCTCCCACTGTGAGTTAAAGCCTTCTCCTAGCGAGAAGGGGTTGTCTTTATATCTGAGGGGTGACAGAACCAAGTCAGTCTCCTGGAAGTCCACAACAGAAGTAAAACCATTACATAAATCGCAATAAATAAGGAAATCTCCTGTCCAGACCTTGACAGAAGCTCAGGTGAACAGGAGACTCAATGCAGTGTTCTACTAACAGTTACCGTATAAACTGCAGGAAGATATAACGTACTTAGGAGGACCAGAGGTAAAGCTGGCATCTTCCATGAGGTCAAGCTGAGAGCGGGAGGATTTAGAAGCAACGGGTGTCTCCTGCTCAATCACGTGCATTTCCGTCAGAACAGAGTGCGAGATGGAGCTGTGTCAACAAACAAAGCGTTAGATAGGCCTGGCATGAGCAGACTGTATGATTAGCATAAATAAAGTTCATACAAGCAAAGGCCATAAAAATAAATAAATAAAAAAATCAATCCATATTAAATTGCACTGGTCACCTTAGACATCCATTCTGAGGGCTAAACCAGCGTTCACAGAGCGAGGTCAGCAGCTCTTCGTGAAATCAATAAGTTGCAAAAATATTGGTTCATCCCACAAAATTACTATCTAGGCATCAGGAGGAGAACCGGTTACCAGGTTCTGTATGTACATTGCCCTTTTCATCATTACCATGTGCTCTATGGTTTTAGAAAAAAAAAATAATGTACAGAGATTATTCTGTGCTGGCTGTGAAAGACCACAGCATGGTCTGAAGGGCGACTTGGAAGCAGAATTGAGCCATCAACATAGAGAACATGCTTTATTACATGTCATAGTCGCCTACTCTCCAGAATGTAAGGGAGACTCCTGAATTTCTGGGAGTCCTCCTGTACTCCCGGGACAGCAGGCAAACCTCCCCGGTTCTTGGCAGAAACCATTAATTTAGTGGAGGGGTCAATGACGAGATTAATTGAGCCCTGCCCCTGCACACCCACCTGCCCCCGATCTCCCAGACGGCAGCTTGCCCAAGTTGGCAAGTACGTTACATGTGCTCACACCGGAGTAAGAGAGGGGCCAGAGGAACCCAGTATATTTGGGCTAAACACAGAATGCACAATGTTGCAAAAAAAAACCAAACCAAACAAACAAAAAGAACAACATGCAAGCTTAATATTTCATAAACTATACTTGTGGAACCCGAGGAAGGCTGAACACATTAAAACTAATACTGAACCTGATGAAAGTTCCTGCAAGTAATACAGAGTAATGAGTATGGACTGGCACAGTACATAATATAAAGCACATCCTATACCTGCGGGATGCCAGGCCCATACCCAGACGCTCAGCCTGCTCTCTTTTCTTTCCTTCCAGGTTCTGCAGTTTCTTCTCCTCTTTCTTCCGGTCTATCTGGAGCTCATGGTAGGCCAGCCTCATGGAGGAGACACTAGACAGAGTGTAGGAGTGAGACAGTGGAGTTACACACACACACACGAACACACACACACACACACGAACACACACAGGACAGGGGAACTTACAGCGACTCCTCCGCTTCTTTCCTTAGCTCAGCCGCCTGCTGCTCCCTCAGCTTCTCGGTCACCTGAGCCCGTCGCTCAATCTCACTGAAGCTCTGACTGCTCACTTTCTGGGCACCGAGACCTTTCTTAGCACCCAGCTGAAAGACAACAAAGTATGAGAGCTGCCCTTGCGTGACATGGGCACACACACAGGCCCTTCACACTCACACACTCGTACTCACTCCTTTCTTAGCCGCTGCGGGCTTCTTCTTCCCAATGAGAGATGGTTTCACTTCTAGAAGAAAGTGGCAGAATTGGCAAGAGACTATAACGCACATGCAGGTGGTGTTAGAAACAAAAGGGCTGAGTGCCAGCACAGCAGAGTACCCCGTGCAAGAAAACGTATGGTTAGTACTGCAGGAACCCGGAGAGCAGGTCCGCAGAGACGGGTCACCTTAGGGTAGACACACATGGGCGACTAAGCACCAGCAGGAGTTATCCATGTGCAGCTCCACTTAGAGCCATGTAAATCAATCATGATCCACAGCGCAGCTACAAAGTCACCCATGTGAAGCCGGCCTTATAGATGTGTCTATAAGGCTAATACACTGCACGGACATGCCAAGCACACGCAGCCACAGCCAGGCAGTCACCTGTGCTGGGGGTCAGCTTCTGATCAGAGAGGCACATGGCCCGGTCTGAGGAAGAGAGGAACACGTATGTACGTTCAGATGTATATCGGGACAATAGGGCAGAAACATAAAGCAGGACAGGGCTGGTTTATAAAGAAATATTTCGAAGACCCCCCTTTTTTGGGGGGAGAAGAGCATGTTGGATATACTTAATGACCGCTGTATATTATGAAAGCTATCTAGAGTAAGAAACTACAATAGAAGAATGTACAATCAAACTGAACGCTCCTCACTGGGGACCTATAAACATTTACCTAGATGTGAGCAAACTGTGTGAGTGCTGCTTTTAGCTTCTGTGGAATGGTGACCTCCATTGTGCTCTGTGATGAGGGGTTGGGGGGTAAAGGCCAAATTCTACAGGCGAAAGGTGCAAGAGTCCACACCCAAATGCAGAGACAAACCTATTCACATTTACCATGATCTGACCCAAGAGTGCATACAAGACGCAGACATATTTTTTGGACATGAAGATAAACCTGGAGATAAAAAAAAAACTATATAGGTCTTTCTCCAAAGGAGGGAAAAGAAGTCAGGCCGCTTCTCCCCCGACTTGCCATTGGTTCCTTTGCCGCAGCAAGGGCACCAATGAGCGGGCGTAGACTGCGGTCAGATATGGGAAACAGAGAGGTAGAGAGAAACACAGGAGTGTTTGGGCAGAATGGTGGCTAAGTGGTTATCACTTCTGCCTCACAGCACTGGGGTCATGAGTTCGATTCCCGACCATGGTCTTATCTGTGTGGAGTTTGTATGTTCTCCCAGTGTTTGCGTGGGTTTCCTCCGGTTGCCTCCCACACTCCAAAAACATACTAGTAGGTTAATGGGCTGCTATCAAAATTGACCCTAGTCTGTGTCTGTCTGTGTGTTAGGGAATTTAGACTGCAAGCTCCAATGGGACAACGACCGATGTGAATGAGTTCACAGTACAGCGCTGCTGAATCAGTGGCGCTATATAAATAAATGGTGATGATGATGAGTAGAAAGTGATACAGGAGGAGACCATAAGGGGGCAGGGATGGCAAAGACACAGAGTGGAAATAAAACTAATGTTACAGAGAAACTACTGTGTATCCTATGCTATGTCATGTCCTCCATGCTGTACCAGGTAACATCTGATAGTAGCGTAACAATTGTATGAGGGTTTATGGATATCCGTGTTGGGCAACTGGCAGCCATGGGGTAACAAGGTCAGGAAGACCAGGAATAAATTCCCCTTTAAACGTTTCTGGCATTTGTGAATTCATCCAGATGGCATCAAAGCCTGAGCAGCAAGCGACCCATGATCAGATGGGCATACACTGATCACATAGGCACTGGCTGCCAGTCAGACACGTGGTTTCAACAACTGCTCTGATAAAAAATACAATGGACATCACACAGTTGTACTAGGTATAGGATGAATATGGTCCTTCTCAGCACACACAGTTGTACTAGGTATAGGATGAATATGGTCCTTCTCAGCACACACAGTTGTACTAGGTATAGGGTGAATATGATCCTTCTCAGCACACACAGATGTACTAGGTATGGGATGAATATGATCCTTCTCAGCACACACAGTTGTACTAGGTATAGGATGAATATGGTCCTTCTCAGCACACACAGTTGTACTAGGTATAGGATGAATATGATCCTTCTCAGCACACACAGTTGTACTAGGTATAAGATGAATATGGTCCTTCTCAGCACACACAGTGGTACTAGGTATAGGATGAATATGGTCCTTCTCAGCACACACAGTTGTACTAGGTATGGGATGAATATGATCCTTCTTAGCACACACAGATGTACTAGGTATAGGATGAATATGATCCTTCTCAGCGCACACACAGTTGTACTAGGTATGGGATGAATATGATCCTTCTCAGCACACACAGTTGTACTAGGTATGGGATGAATATGATCCTTCCCAGCACACACAGTTGTACTAGGTATGGGATGAATATGATCCTTCTCAGCACACACAGATGTACTAGGTATGGGATGAATATGATCCTTCTCAGCGCACACACAGTTGTACTAGGTATGGGATGAATATGATCCTTCTCAGCACACACAGTTGTACTAGGTATGGGATGAATATGATCCTTCCCAGCACACACAGTTGTACTAGGTATGGGATGAATATGATCCTTCCCAGCACACACAGTTGTACTAGGTATGGGATGAATATGATCCTTCTCAGCACACACAGATGTACTAGGTATAGGATGAATATGATCCTTCTCAGCACACACAGTTGTACTAGGTATAGGATGAATATGATCCTTCTCAGCACACACAGTTGTACTAGGTATAAGATGAATATGGTCCTTCTCAGCACACACAGTGGTACTAGGTATAGGATGAATATGATCCTTCCCAGCACACACAGTTGTACTAGGTATGGGATGAATATGATCCTTCTTAGCACACACAGATGTACTAGGTATGGGATGAATATGATCCTTCTCAGCACACACAGTTGTACTAGGTATGGGATGAATATGATCCTTCTCAGCACACACAGATGTACTAGGTATGGGATGAATATGATCCTTCTCAGCACACACAGTTGTACTAGGTATAGGATGAATATGGTCCTTCTCAGCACACACAGTTGTACTAGGTATAGGATGAATATGGTCCTTTTTAGCACACAGTTGTACTAGGTATGGGATGAATATGATCCTTCTCAGCACACACAGTTGTACTAGGTATGGGATGAATATGGTCCTTCTCAGCACACACAGTTGTACTAGGTATAGGATGAATATGATCCTTTTTAGCACACAGTTGTACTAGGTATGGGATGAATATGATCCTTCTCAGCACACACAGTTGTACTAGGTATGGGATGAATATGGTCCTTCTCAGCACACACAGTTGTACTAGGTATAGGATGAATATGATCCTTCTCAGCAAACACTTTCCATGATTCTTATATCTGTTACCTTCACACAATAAGAGAAACCCTAGAATTTTGCACCTAAATTTAATTATCTCATGTGTCTACAGGTCTCAAACAGATACAGTTTACACAACGAACAAAGAACAAAGATACATCATGGTGACTGCAAGAGTCCTTATGGATGGCGCCAGGGGAGATAGGAATGGTGGTGGGCGAACAAAATGTAGGAGGTTGTTGTATTGTTCATACATTTCAGCACTAGTAATTATGTGTGAAACTCATGCATTAGGGTGTATTACACAGTGAGAGCTGGGTGTGCTCTTACTGTGGTGTTTTTACTTGACTAATTTTTTTATTTATTTTTTTTAAATATTTTTGTTATAATAGGGGAGCAGAGGGACCTAATGCATGACTCCCATGCACCTCTGATTTGGAAGATATAGATAGATTATATCTAGATAGATATAGAGAGCAGTCCTGGTGTTGTCATGACAACATTATCCACTTGGGTTAAGTGTTCAGATTGAATCCTACATTTGAAAGATCGCATGGCCAGGACCCGACCGAGATGGTTCTTGATCATGCTTCTGAAACCAGCAGCCGTCATTGACAGCCCAGTCCCAGGACAGCACCTTACAGCACTAAAAGCGTAGGTCAACGACGTGCGGGTCTTAAAGGCTTGACGTTCATCGGCCAGAAATCCAGGACCATTCAGATCCATTTTGCCTCTAAGGGCTAGATTTACTAAACTGTGGGTTTGGAAAAGTGGAAATGTTGCCTATAGCAACCAATCAGATTCTAGCTGTCATTTAATTTAGCGCATTCTACAAAATGACAGCTAGAATCTGATTGGTTGCTATAGGCAACATTTCCACTTTTCCAAACCCACAGTTTAGTAAATATACCCCTAAGAGTACAAGAGTAATAGCTACAATCATCCACAAGGTTTAGTGAAGAAAAACACAGGTCTGTCGCAGAATAAACCATTAGTGAGAGAAATGGGCAGATTAGTCAGAACAATGGCTCTTTGTCTGCATGTTTCAGAGAACAAGTTGGAGAACAGATTAGGTACCTAGTAACAATAGCCCGGTGTGACTAGCAGCCTAATGTTTGCAGAACACCTCTTTGTGCTGGAACAATATAGCAGTAATGTAAATACCACATATGCTGGCATGTATTCAAAATGTAAATATCTACAATACAAACGCTCTCTAGGAACGTACTGGCCTCTTCAGCATATAACTAGTATATCAGGACTATTCCTTTAAAACAATTTATAACCAGCAGTTAGAATTTTACCTGTCTGTATTGAGGGAACTGATGCTGAACTATAGAACCTGTACCCTGTGTTACAGCGACTGTGTTGGCGGATCTCAAAATCTCCTCCAGCACTTAGCGGCTCCATCTGGGATGGGATAGTCAATAGGAGATAAAGGACTCACTTACCCAGTGTAGCTTTGGGTGATGTGCCGAGGTGATCAACACAGGGACCAGACTCAGGAGCTACGGGCACAATGAGGAGCGTTAAACAGGACAGCAGAGACACAGAACTACAAAATACAGACTATAGACAAGGGCTCACAGGGGGGCTCGCAGCCTGCAGGGGCGCCGGTGGGCTGTTTTGCTGCTGATGGGCTGGTCTCCGATATTTGTTCTATAGCTGATGCTGCCTCCCAGGAGCTGGAAGACTAAAGACAATACAATCAGAATTGTACGAGTGGTCCCATCGCTTACTCAGAGCTATTGTGTGGGCTTAACCAATATATAGGAGAACGCGACCTATAAATTGACTAAGAACTAGCGACAACACTGAAGCACAAAGTGCCAAAAATCTTGGCGAGATCTCTAGTAAATTACATTCCTGTGTATAGAGCAAACACAAACTGCCTTCATTATATATAGCCAACACTTTACATAAATTAGCAGTAAGACTTATAGAGCGTACCTGGGTTAGCTCAGCAAAGAAGTCCGACTCCTTCTTCTCGGGGGAATTAGCAAGGGAGCAATTCATGGCATCTATCCAAAGCTAATGGGGGAGACCACAAATATTGTTCAGATCCCATCCAGTACACACACACACACACACACACACACACACACAACCACTGCATTCCTACTTACACACATGTCAAACACATAACCAGTCATAAATGATCACGGATGATTGTTAAGTGCAGCATTTTTTCTTTTTAAACTTTATATTTGTGTTGCCGTTTTGCTACTACAATGTGTGAAAAAGTTTCAGCCTTTATAAGAACTTATAAGATGCTCCCATCTGAACAGAACACCTTAAGTATTGTCTCCATTGTTTATTTAGTTTTCTATAAATATTAATCAAAAAATAACTTGCTCTGCACACAGTCCCTGGATTTTGTACATATTTCTATTTATTAGGGTGAAAGCAGCAACTGTTACTTAACTCTTGTTAAAGAAAACATCAGCCATAAACAGCAATGAAACAGCGCCCACTACTGGACAAAGTAAGGAACAATTCCAGAATGCATGTATGCAGTGGAGGAACAAGCTGATCTTCTTCTGAGAGCAAAGCGTGGGGCCGAGAGTGGCATCGCCCAAACTTAGGTACGTGGCCTGTCAATGCTGGGTTCATTACTGAGCAATAGCTTCTGGATAAAGCATGCGTCATACAGACAAGCTCTATACATCATTTACTGTTTTTACAATAATGTCCCTTTAAGAGCACTCACTTCTGTGTCATGTTTAGACATGGCTGTGGTGGCCAGTTGTCGGATCTTCTCCCGGTACATCTGAGCACTACGACTGTTGTACTTGGCATTGGTGTCATTGGTGGTGCAGCCATGCTGGTGGAAGAAAGCATTCTGCAACAACAAGAACATAAACAGTATAAAAGTAGATCAGCACAAGCTTTAATGACAAAAGAAGACGTATGCACAATTACATGCAGAATCAGATGAGTTGCCAATAGTCTTGGTTAACAGTTACTTACAGCATTGGCGTTGCCTCCAACTTGCATACACCTCAGCTGAAACCAGCTCCAGTTGGAATCCAGCTCAGTGGACCTAACGGAGAGACATCAAAGTCCACATTTCATTAACGCATTGAATCTGGGCTCGGCCAGAAAGTTATATCAGCATTACTGAGAATATGCACAGAAGAAACACTCAAACAGTGACCAGCTTGGATCTTTAAAGGGTCTGTCTGCTTGTGGTGGTTATTGTCACTCACCTGATGAAGCTGAGGTGGACTCCCAGAGACCTGTGGATGCCAGAGCAATCAATGCATAGAAACACTCCATAGGTAATACTGGACCAGCTAGGATTCTTAGCACCACAGTCAAAGCAGGCCTGACGGGAAACAGGGTTAACTTAAGAACAGCAGCAACTAACACAGGAATAACCTGCACCAAAAAAGCTATAACAAAGCATAATGGAAAATCAGTCAGTATGCCATGTAGCGGTCATCACTTTTTGATGGAAAAACAAACATATTTACAGGATATAGATGAAGCGCTATATGGAACCTGAACAGCTAATAGCAGCTTTGATCTCATGGATTTGTGCAACTTTCACCACCATGAACCATGTCACGGCTTTATGAGGATATATTACACCTTGCATGGCTGCATATTGCCAGCTACAGCAGACGCTTAGGGCCATAAACCTTTTCTATGAAACTCATACAAATGCTTTTTGTTATTCCAAATCAATCAATCCTTGGGATCTGTATGCTCTCACCGATTTCTGTGGCCATTGCAATCAATAACATCCTTTGTGAGGCATAGTGTTCTATGAGGGGGAAGGGAATACACCCCCTAGGACAAAATCTATACCTATAAAGAACAGATCCTAAAATAATGCCCTGGAAGCAATGTTACACATCTTAAAAAACAAAATATTTATTTAGGTTCACCATTTCTGTAGTTAAAAAAACAAAACCTCTAGATTATATATCATATATTTCATGTATTGGCTTATGTTGGATAACAAGCAAAGATCACAGGGCTGGAGATATATTAGCACAAGCAACACAGATAGGATGTTTTGCTGGGATTTTATGAGGACTTTTCACTTAGTTTCTTTTCAATCCATTTTAGCCTGATGGTGCCTTCAATAGCCCAGTTAATGTAAAAGCAGAGGTGATAATTCCAGGTTAATGTTTTTTCCCCTTAAAACAAACAAACAAACATTGTCTTTGACCTGTAGGTTACCCATATGTGTCATACATACTAGGTGCTTGGTGGCTTGAATGTCCCACACAATGCCACCCAAAAAAAGGAAGCCCTGGTTACATTTCCAATATTTTGAAATGTCCGGGCTGCTGTCATTTAATTATTTTTGAGCTAAATACTGGCAACACAAATACTAATATACACATACATAATAGTAAACAAAATCTGGTTATACTACAAGTCTAACACAAACATAAATGAGGCATGTGACGCGTTACCAGTTTAGCTAAAGAGAAAACGGTTGCATCCAGGACATTTCAGAAATGACAGCAGAGATGTAAATTATACATCTGCAAACACAAGCAGAGTTTCCTTCTTTTTTGGTGGCATTGTGCCCATGCCAGCAATGGGTAATCTAAAGTGACATATAATGTGCTTTTAAAAGGGAAAAACATTGACTTGCAGTCATCACCTCTGCCTTTACATTGTTTAATGGAGGTGATGAAGGTATCATGAACAAAAAGACCAGAATGAATGGTTTGGAAAGAAAGAGAAAAGAGTACATAACATATATTGTTGGGATGACATGCCATTGTTATACTGGGAGAGTTGCTAGGTCATCACTGTAGCATTATAAAGAATAGCATCTAGTGTAAATCAAGGCAGAGATTAGAAGTCACAGTGGAGTTCTGTGAGTAGTGGAGAAAGCACTAGACTGCACCATCGGATGACTTTTACTTTCCTAATAAATGACATTACACAATACCCATTAACCCATTACATCCCCTGTCTGCCCTCTCAGTAGCAGATTCGGGTACAGTTTTGCTCGCCATATGCTTTTTGGAACTACAAGTCCCAGCATGCCTTGAAAGGCTCTGGATAGCAGGGAATGCTGGGAGTTGTAGTTTAATAAACAGGTACCCGGCCATAGCAGACACTGGGATCATGAGTCACTGGCTGATAACAAGGCCACTGTTCCCATACACTGCTCCAGCAGCTGGCTGGACGCCCCCCAGCTACCATACTTTACCACCCCCGTCTCACCTTGTTGGTCGGTGTAGCCCGCAGCCGCTTGAACACGGCCTGGATCTCCGCTTTAGTCGGCTCGGCCGCCATGTTTTCTCCCTCCCACTAACCACTGCGACCCTTCTACATCCCAACCAATGGCAAAGCGCGACTTATTCCACGAAGCCGCTACCGAAACTGACCAATCACAGCGCCGCGGAAATGAGCGACCATCAGCAGTCATCTTAGTACTCTCAACAAGCGTATATAGGCCATTATTACACCTTGGAAATATGTTTATATTTGGGTGATTTTACACTTAATACGATTCCCCCATATCAGCACAGCTTTTGAAGTTGTTTTGTGACTACTCTCCTCATTCATCTTTGAGCCTTGGGTGTAGAAAGATGGCGTACTTACGATATCTGCAAAGGGGTTCTTAAGAAGAACTGCATGGATTTAAAAAAATGCATGGTAATATATGATGTCACTAAGTTTATACAATGAAAACATAAAAAGTAACGTTATGGTTAAAGTAAACGTTTTTTATTAAAAACTAAACGCTTTTATTTTAGTGTGTCATTGTGAATGTCACAATCCCTTAGTTAGCCTCCAGGGGGAGCTGTTGCAGTTAATATGCTTTTTTTTTTTTTAAGAATCAAAATTGTTCCCGAAATGTGTTTGGAAACCGCCTTTCTTTTTAAACTACTATCATGCCTGTTTCATCTGTCTTATTCCTCCATTTTACTATAACCCCCAACATTTCAAATAGCCAAGATAAAATTTTACGCTTTATATAAATGTGTATGTATTTTTATTTGTTCAGACACTCGTATGTTATTGCTGTCATCATAACAATTGCTGATGTTTGGGGATTTTTTTATTTAAATATTTTTTTTAGAGAAAAAGCAAAGATGAATGAATGGGGAAAAAGACACAGGCCCTAACTTCGGATTTTGCTACATATTTAGTGTTTATTTTATATCACTTTATGTATTACATCACTGTTTTCTGTAAATATTCCTTATGTACATTAGAATATTCATATTACCCAGAATAGATACAGCCCACAAATGTGGATAGCCTTCAAAATTAGGAACCAAACTAAGCTAATTTGAGGGGACTGTTCTGCGTTTAGCCCAACTCGCAGAAAGTTGGGAGGTATCACCCCACTCACCACGGGTGCTATGTCCACCAATTCAAGGGTGTTATTTTGGGGTGTCCTGGCACTTCAGAAGAGGTGCAAATGCCCCCAGGGGGGTGTCTACATTAGGGTCTCCTTAATGTGACAAGACAATATCTCCCTTGTTTAAGGAATTTTATTTGTTGGGTGTATGTATAAATGAAATGTAACTTTTGTCAAGGATGCAGTATTGGCATATAGAGCTTTGCTATCTGCAATCCAAAGTGATAGGTACTTCCAGATCAAAGTTTTGTCACCATGGATAAACTATACTAAATTACAAATAAAATACAATATAGTTGGGGCTGCAAAAATCCAACAGCCATTACTACTTTATACACAACCCATTCAAATATTATATTCATTATCTTCATCTACATTAAAACAATTAACTAGATTTTGTCTGTAGTTTCTGCCCATTTATTGTTGTTATTATTATTAATAACATATATCACCGCTATGTGCTGTCTTGCTGCTCTCCAACCTATTGCTTTTGTCTTGACTACTGCCCTCTCAGGCCCAGTGCTTGCACCATCGTCCTCCTACAGATCTCTCCTGGTACACCTGTGACAGCCACTGACACAGTCTCCACTGCCTCCCTCTGCGACAATCCACCTCTGACAATCCATGCACGCCGGCTTCCGCTTGCCACTACCTTGGTCTACATCCCTGGTCTATATCATCAGCCATGTAAAGACCTTTGAGCTCCCTCATGGATGCTGGAGAAAGAGGTGATGACCAGCACATCCCTCCATCCTTCAGACTCCCGGAGACCGGACCTAGGGAAGACTGTGTGCACATCCTGCATGGCAAGCACCCTTGCAAACAACAGCTCTCAGGACCTGGCTCCAGAGTCTGCGAGTACATCCATCATACCACAGGACACCTTCAGAGGTCTTGTGGAGTCCATGCCTCGACGGGTCAGAGCTGTTTTGGCAGCATGAGGGGGACCTACACAATATTAGGCAGGTGGTTTTAATGTTGCAGCTGATCAGTGTACATTTGGTTTGTGACTATTTCGGCATATCACAACAAGAAGATTGTCTACTCAGAGGCGGAAGTACTTGAGACTTGATTGCTGGGACAACAGGATCGACGGTGTCACTTCAGACATCCACTAATAGCCATCGGTGTAATAATGTCCTAAGTCACAAACCACCAACAATAGGCGAATGTCTCTACAATATTTAAAGAAAATGGATGCATCACACAGTGTGCACTCTTGTATCTTTTTTTTTATTGTTTTCGTTTTAACACTGGATCTGTAAGGATTAACATGCACCAGAGCAACTTATCCTTGTATTTCTTCATATAGTGCCAATCATATTACACAGCGCTGTACAGAGAATATAATCATTCACACCAGTCTCTCTCAAATTAGACAGATGGGACACCAGCTCTGTGAGACCACAATGCTTACCACAGTGCCACCATGCTGGCTATATACCGCATTTTTATTGAACTTCACTTAGGATTTCTATAGGGGTAGGACAAGAGATAATTGCGGATCAGCGCAAAACAATGGAGAGAAATTTACAGAAACTAAATTAAATAATTGTGGCCAAAAAGGCTGTTTAAACAGTCCAAGATCAGGGCAGGTAGAGATAAGCGCAGATCTGTTTAACAAGCCAAGGTCAGGAGCAGGAGAAGATAGCAAATTCCAATAACAAATCAGGTCAAAACCAATGAGACAGAGTCAGCTCAGGATACAATAGCACACTTGGTCAAACAGGAACTGTCACCAACACCGGTATAATACAGGAAGAGGTTTAAAGGTTTGTTAAAGCCAGATGAACTAATGAGAGATAGGTGATTAGCTGCACAAGTGTGGCAACACTAATTGTAAGCTGATGCTGCCTAGCAACTGGCTAGATGCCAGAAAAAGTAGAAAGAGGATGATATGGCAACCAGCTTAGATCAAGGCACCGTCTGCTGCCGCCCGTCAGGAAGAGGATGCCGGCTTCATTTACTAGGCGACCGGTCCCGTGTGCAGGGCAAGTGCCACGTTTCGTAACAGCACCACATCTTTTGAATGAAGCCTGCATTGTAGTCTAACCAAAACTGGGACTGGACTGCTGTGACAGAAGGGCCAGCTTTAGCTCATTCTTCAAAGCTTTAGTCAAAACAGGACAGTCAGTGTGGCTTTTAGCCCCACACACCGAAATATATAGAAAACATTTTATCCAGTTGTCATACTGACAAAATCTTTCATCATATGTCTTGGTCTAATCTGGTCAGAGTTTTGATGGAAGTGTATGTGTTTAGAAGGAACATTTAGCACGGTGGCTAAGTAGTTAGCACTTCTGCCTCACAGCACTGGGATCATGAGTTCAATACTCGACCATGGCCTTATCTGTGTGGAGTTTGTATGTTCTTCCTATCTTTGCGTGGGTTTCCTCCGGGTGCTCTAGTTTCTTCCCGCACTCCAAAAACATACTAGTAGGCTAATTGGCTGCTATTAAATTGACCATGGTGTCTGTCTGTGTATGTTAGGGAATTTAGACTGTGAGCTCCAATGGGGCAGGGACTGATTTGAATGCGTTCTCTGTACAGCGCTGCGGAATTAGTGGCGCTATATAAATAAATGATGATGATTTCTGCATCTTAATCTGTTGTTATTCTGTTGTCACTCAAACTAAGACTGAAACTAAAGTTATGTATATTGTACTTGATTAATTATTTAGGATATTAAACCTCAAGTAAGCCCTACTGACAATTCTACAGATTAGATATATTGCCCAGCTATAGAGCAGGTAGAAAAGACTGGCGTCTTTACATGTAAGTGGTTGGTATATTCCGTAGCTTGCAGGGTATATTTTCCCTGTAGTCCCCCCAACTCTTCAATCTATATCATGAATGGCCTACTTGAAAACTTTGGTCATATATTTATAGGTCAAATTAAAATAAAAAATTTCAACTTTCCTTCCAGAAACCTACTATTTGTTTTCCAAATTTCATCCCTGCCAAGAAAATTAGATGAAATCTTTCTTTGTAAATTATTTTGGAATGTTGTGCGACGGCCAAACCACAAACCCTGCATTTGGCTATTTAAACTTTCAAGCAACATAAAAGAGACTATAAACACTATATTTTCCATTTTCCCTAATTTTGTCTAATGTAAATATGGGGAGTGATCTTGATGCAGTGAGTAATGGCAGCATTATGTTAGAGCTACGCTACCTGCCATACAGTTATAATTAACCACCATGACTTACTACATTTATATAGCCAGTTCTTGGCCTCCTCACTCCCGTAGCCCAGTCAGAGGCGGAGAGGACTCCCGCTGCTCCGTGCACTAAACAGAATCTAATTGAAGTCCTGGAACAATTTAAGAAAGATCTGCAAGTAGATAGTGACATACAGAAAGCCAGCACAATAAATCAGCTTTGAATATCAGGATATATGCTGCAGAAGGGATAGATAACAGAGGCAAACGTAGGATTTGTAGAGGAGGGGGGGGTTCCACACCACACCACCAGTGGGAGTGACCAGCATGCATGGGGGCGTGGCTATAATATTAGACAGTGCTTGGCTGCTCTCCACCTTTTCCTATCTCTATAATATACATGGCAATGCTGCATGCACTACTGTTGGGTGCACACAGCTCTCCCTTTTCAAGCAGGGCCGTGTGAAATGGGGGCAGGTTCCAGCCACCTCAATTATACAGTGCCCCAGGCTTGGAGGGGGGTTTCCAGGCACTAGAACCCCCCCCCCCCTCGGTTTGCCTATAGATAACACACAGTCCTCTAAATAACTGCCACAAAAGTAGAGATTACTTTACAAAACCATCATCCTGGCTTGCAATACACAAGAACGGAAAGGTCCTTCTTGGTACAGATCTACCAGTGCGATCAACATTTACTACCATGTAGAAAAGACACATGATAGGCTGCAGTAGTTCACAGAGAGGGAAGAAATTATGAAGGCAGTTAACCCTGTCCAAACAATGCTTAATACCCCCAGGGACTGAGGCACTAAGGGCAGCAGGGGTGAAGTTCCATTAGGCCTTCTCTTTACAGAACTCTAAGAATGGACTATATTCTTCAATTAGAGACACTGCTGAGGTCCCGTATCATCTGACAGCTACTGGCATTACCAGATATGCACAAGCATCCCTCTAAGATACCTGATTAGACACAAAAGACTACACTTGTTTATTTGTGAGGACTTTTATTTGTACCCCAATTTAAAAGGTTCTGTTTTCCTGGTGACTGTTGGATTTCCACCTTCAGCTGCATGTAGAGGACTTCAATAGGAAACAAGTTGTAAAAATAGTCCTAAAATCAGTTTACTGTCCTTGCCATTTTCCAACTTCCATCAGATTTTTCAAACGTAGGATGGGTTTCAGTCCAAGTCTTCCTTCAATCTTACGGATTAGCCGATAATACATTGCAGATGGTGATGCTCTTATTTGTGGCAGTTGTTCACTTTTCTCTTACTACAGGGATTTTGTGACTTTACACCCCAAGGTTTCTGCACAGACTTTATTTTGTCCTTAAATATCGCACCTCATAGCCCCCTTCTCAGATACAGATTGTGTTAGTGGTTTCTGAGTTTTTACGACATATGAAACCTAGTATACGGTTTGAGCATCATTATACATACTTCCCTAAATGTTGATGCTTTGTGTTGACTATATCAAACATCTGAAGAAGCTGATTAAAGATAAATACTGCAGTCATAGACCTTTAACTAGACTCTGACCACTTCACATGAACATTCTCAGCCGGTAGCCCTTAGTCAGTCGGCACATAAGACACTTATCTCGCGTAAGTTGTCTTTTGTCGGATATAACCCGAGCCCAGCGCTTTCGTTTTATTTACCAATATCTATATTTCACTACCATTATATTTATCCCTTTTTGGCTACAACTTTCTATAAGTGATATTGTACATTTTACACACATCTTCTAATGTGACTTTTTTTCTATCCCATTGTATACCGTCTACGATTGGGGGGTTTATTTTTTACCCTCATTTACTCCTCTGAACAAACATTTTATATTGTAAGGCACATTAAAAATAACAAATACAACAGGCTGACTGATCCCTCTCTATCCGTAATTGTCTAGTTCTTGCTTCAGCCCAACACCTAAGTTTCAAAAGCTGGGGGGAAATGTCCACCTTCTGGTAAATGTAAGTCAGCATTCTATCCCGGGCAATGGGTAGGATTGTACAATTAGATCTTAAAACACTTTTACTTGGGTCTCCAAACACCGTAACCTTCTCTCAAACAGTTTATTATCGGCAATGGGTTTGGGCCCTGGCAGAGTATAGAATGCCCCAAACTCATTATAAATTCAATATCTCTAGAATAAGTGATCGCCATGATCCAAAGTGAATTACCAATATGGGTTAACGCTTGTCTGTGCACCTTGGACTGACTAACTTAAGTCTGGTGGGTGGGTAGGGGTGTACCTGGATATATGGAAGTGCTGGTGATGTTCCCATCTAAATAGAGTAGTTATCGCCACCCCTATAATAATTCTTCTTTCTCCCAGTTTTGTTCATCTTCTACCACTGGATATTATTGTAATTATCTCCCAGGTTTCATTATTTCAGCAACTTAATCCACAAAACCTGCCTTTAATTCTATCTGCTCTTTTAAAGATTATATGTGAATATCTCGCCAAATCCACTCTGAATTAGCTTTGTTTTCTTAATGCTAGTGTTTTTATATCATTATATTTGTATTTACATCCACTTGTGATTTTTTTTTCTTCTTCTAACTGATTTCTCTGAAGGGGATAGGTATGGCTGCTCAACATTTAATACAGTTGCAATGTTTGCCTTTCCCCCCCCCCTCTCCAAAATCCCCTTAGGTCTGTCAATCTAATATGTTAGGTGCACGCAGCTCTCCCTTTTTCAAGCAGAGCAGTGTGAAGCGGGGGTAGGGTCCAGCCACCTCAATTATGCAGTGCCCCAGGCTTGGAGGGGGGTTTCCAGGCACTAGAACACACACACACACACACCCCGCCCCGCCCCGCCCCCCCCTCCCCTCGGTTTGCCTATGCTCAAGCACCTGCTCACTCATGACTCGTTGTCTTCAGCCTTTACCATGGGAATATATCCTGATTAAAACTGCACTCCATATTATATTTCATGTTTTCTTTTTGCTTTGGAGAATAACTATTCTTATATATTAATTAGTTTATAGAGTCAGGTCCATAAATATTGGGACATCGACAGAATTATCATATTTTGGGCTCTATACACCACCACAATGGATTTGAAATTAAACAAACAAGATGTGATTTAAGTGCAAACTTTCAGCTTTAATTTGAGGGAATTTACATCCAAATCAGGTGAACAGTGTAGGAATTACAACGGTTTCTATATGTGCCTTCCATGGACCTGACTGTATATCTGGCTAGGGTATGCTGTAACTTGTAGTTCCACAACACCTGGAGAAGGTTGTACAGGCCCACATTATATGAAGGTTTAGAATAGTCTTTACCTGCTCATATTCAGTCGTTATCCATACGTTGTCTTCCAGCATGTGAAATGGCAAAATGGACACTTATTGCTTGGTTATATAAAGCCTTCCATGGGTTTAAACAGCCCACAAATCTTGTATTGTTTTCATATAAAAATAAAAACACAGGAAAAAAAAACCAAAAACAAAACACAATCAGTATTTGTGAATGACTGGAGACCATGGCTAGGTACACACTATATAACATTTCTCCCGATGAGATATCCTTAACGATTTTACCAAAGATTTAAAAAAAATAAAAAATAATCCCCAATCAGCATGCTTCATGATTCATGTGTACACACTAAACACATTTTACCTTCATCTGTCAACCATCGGCTGAAAAGATTGTGACTCTGCACACTCCACAGAGATCTATGGACACTGTCGGTCGTAGTGCAAACACACTGTAGAATTGGAACGGCATTGTTCCATCGTAGATTTTTAGTCCGGTTTAAAAATCAAACGATAATTGTTCCTCATTGGAGTGTACACGCTAATGCGATATTGGGCCAAACGGTCTTTTATAGTGATCAGCTGAAAACCTTGTAGTGTGTACCCATCCTTCGTACTATAGTTTACCTTTGGTTATTCTACTCAGAATGGGCAAATATTAGTTGAAACAAGTCAATTAAAGTCTACTATCTTCACTATATTCCACTTGGACCAAGTCAGATGTCGGAGACAAATATAAAAGATGATTGATTTGTCTGTAGCCCTTCACTTGGTATGCTGCCAAATACGAATAGCTTGTGAGACGCCGGAAAGAGTGTCCAAGCCTTGGTTCCATACATCAGACACGGAAATGAGGTGATTACAACTACTTATATTCTGGACAACTATGTTTATTTTAGTTTGCCTTGATAAAGACTTATATACAGTCAAAACGCGTTGGTAAAACAGCATTTGAATCGTATTGTGAACAACAAGGAGAACGTGAGATACAAACAGGATCTGTTAAAACTTCCAACGCTCAAGTCACGTCATTCTCTTGTATGAGTCCACCTTATTTTAATTTTTATTGTTTTTGTCTCAGTCCATGAGTCAGTTTTTGTTTTATGCATTTTGTATTAAAAGTTTTAATGCACTAGATCCTATCCACTTCTCTTTTTTTGGTCTCATGACTATTTGGCTGATTGACTTTGATGACTAACTATCGGGAGTGAGGATGATTTGATCTGAAGGCCTGAATAAGCTGACCATCTTGTAAGCATAAACTCTTATGGGCTACAAACATGTGAGGATCACGGGTGACATATTGGGACTTCATAGTCACTGTGGATGGTGGAAAGGACTTTATGTTTGACAATTGTATTCCAACAGTATTACACTATGTTTTAAATATGTTCTCCGTAGATCTCACCTTGCGATACAGTTACCTTGATCAGGAGATCCAACCATTTTTTGGGAAGTCTGAAGACTAATTCTCTCTGTTTGGAGGGAGTGCTTGATGTATGTATATAAGACATCAGAGACACTTGAGAAAATAAAAACTTGGGATAAAAACAATGTGGTTTTTATTATTATTTAAATACAAAATACATCTTTCACAATAAGGTCACTTGCATGATGAGATGGCACAAAATTCAACCTCCCTACTCGTCTCTTTGTCCAAAGGGCTTTACAAAGTCTCATGCTGAACTCATTGGCTTCCTGAAGATCTTCAAAGTTCAAATATTCTAGCACTGACACTGCAGGAGACAATACGGGGTGTATTCCCCCCCCCCCCCCCCAAGAGCATTTATCTTCAATGAACCCTCAAACCTCAAAAATTACAAAACTAAATATCCCAAACCTTGTCCAGCAGACAATCTTAAAAACCAGACACTATTATTAGTGAATTCTATAGATCACCCGTGTACGAGGGCTTGGAAACATACCGAATGACAATATGAAACCAATTCCCTTGGACATCAAGGTATTAATATACTTTCTAAAAACACCTCCATCCACTATAAGAGGGTGAGAGGTGTTTATTGTGTGCAAATGTGGGCAGTAAGCATCAATTAACGTTGACAACTTGTTCACTTGAAGTTAACTAGCTGCGAATTGTAATTTGACAGCTGGCATATCAAGTCACTGTCCCTGCCTTGCGGGACGGAGGCCGAGGCTGGCACATGCGGGCCTTAATTGTTGTGTTTAACAAACAACATAAATCATTACAATTTCCATAAAATCTTTGAACGATTATCATAGGCGACAACCATAAGAGGCGCGTGTGGAGGAAGCACTATTTTTGGTGTATTTAGTTTCACGCTCTATATATTCGGGTGTTTCCAACAAGTTCTTTTGTACCCTTCAGAACAAAATAAAACGTTAGTATGCACACCCTTTGTTCGCTGTAACCTCATTATGCTGCGGAGAGCAGCCAGGCAGAATATTTTCTGGGTCGTTTTATTAAGAAAAAAAAAAAGAACTGCATGTCTAAAATAATATGGTAAAAGCAGCAATGGATGGACTAGAAGGATCCAATGTTCATAGTTTGCCCCCCCCCCCCCCCCCTCCCACTGTCCTAATGAAGAACTGGGACACACAAGGACACAGCTTGATGGACTCTCAAGACACAACATCCTCCACGTAGTTTGCTGGATAAAGTCCAGATTTCCCGGAGACGAGACATCCCCTGCACCAGCCCTGTTCGTCTTCTGAGCCCAGCCTTATGAGCTCTTCTCCTAAGGACCAGAACATCGAGAGGCAATGGGACAAAAGCAGCAATTAAAAAACAGAAAACATTACATTATTAGGAGACGGCATTACAGAACTGAACCCAGTAAATGTACTGATATCGTGCAGAGGTGGTGAATCAGAGCTTACCTCAAACTCCAACACAATTTTGGTCAATGGATGCTGCCATATTTAAGATATCCATACCATAACCAAAGCCACCGACTTAAATACATTGAACACCCAATGGGTGGCAATCTGTGCCACAGCAAATTTTTACCTCCTTACTTAGAACAGGCAGCTTTCAACCAGAAATAGAGGGGATTGTATAAATAAATCTGTATTTCCTGATTTATACTAATGGTCACGTATAAAGACCTACCTTTTGGGTTTAGTTTAACTTTTGCCACAAAAACCACCAGATCTGAGATCTATGTTAAAATCTACTCATCACATCCGCAACTATTTTGGGGCCTGGTCCAAAATTTATGAAAATGTAGCCGGTCAATCCTGTAGGAACTGCAGACCTCACTGAGGCACTCTGGCTTAGCCATCAGTGATGTCACAAGTATAGCTGGCTGCACACTCTACAGATATCGGCCTACGCTGTTGGTCATGAGTGCATGCACACTTACACATTTGACCGACATCGTTGATAATTTTTTAAGAAGTTCAGAAAACCAAAATCAACACATGCGATGTGTTTTGGTAAGATAAAACATGATCGTGGGAGCGTACACACACTTGCAATATCAGAACAAACAGTCATGAATCGTGTGATATACACGATAATTGCATAGTTGTGTACCCGGCTTATATTGACAAGGTTAATATTGGATCAGCTGATAAAATAGTTGCACTGTGTAGGCGACGGCAACAACTTGTCTGTGTCTCAGAATGGACTTATACAACACTTACTTTTCTATATATTTTTACCCAGGTAGATCTATACTGTACATGCACCAAAGTCATTTCATGACCCAAGATTAAAAGATGTCCTGTATTATAGGAGACCAGAGATCTCACCAGATACAATCACTTTAATCTGATAGTCTTGAGTGTTTGTTTATGAGGAATCTTGTAACATTAACAAGTCTGAAGAATATCAATAATTCAGCTGCCCTGGTTATCTCTGGAAATGAGATACATTAAGGTCACTATAAGAATATTAAAGACTTGATCCTGCTACTGTTATTGATACAGTTATGTTGATTTATTCAGTACAATTTAAGAATTGGCTTTAGTTATTCCAGTTACCTATACTTTATAATTTGTCATGCACTTTAGTTTTGTTGGCCACTTTAATTGCTGAGCGAAGGTCATGAAAATGCAGCCAATCAATTCTCTAGAAACTTGTGACATCACCAAGTGACTTCTGCCCACAGAATGACTTCTGCAACCCAGTAGGTCACTATTATTTTGTGGGACATCACCGTGGTCACCTGCATTCTATCCTTGGTCCACTGTATCTGACAAGGTTAGCAATGGGGGATTACACCAGTCCTAGTTTGCCAATAGCCAGGAGGGGGAGGGGAGGTACATTATATACAACATGTGACTAAAACATCCAATGTCCAGTAAGCTGCCTCATATGCTAAATACCCACAGAGACTGGCGTTTCATTCTCCCGGCCACCCGCCACTGGGAAGAGATTGCGGGTAATAGTGGGTGCCCCGGTAGGCCCCATCTGAAGGGCGAGTTGACAACCTACTTCATTTGCATGTATGAAAAATTACATATTATATTCTCTTGAAACTTATGATACAGATCTAGCACACGTCGAATGGTCTATTAACGCTGGGCAACTCTGCTGCTATTGCGTACCCCATACAGTACGATTTTCCCTGTGTAATATTAAACATGAAACCATTACCAAGCTTTACTTTAATTATATGGCTAACTGCACAATGAGTTTTTTAAAATCACTGTAAATATACAGTATGAGGCCGTGGTGAGAAGTTTACACTGAATAATGGATGAAACTGAATTAAAAAAACAAAACTAAAACCTTTTTGCACCCCCCACCCCCCCCTACAAAATGAAAACTACCTCCTGTGCTGTCCACCCTGATTTTCACTATAGCAGGAGTTCCCCTTACTATTGGTCTTCCTGCTCTAGTGGAAACAAGCCCAGGGGGCTATACAGATACAGTGATTAACGAACCCCCATAGCTAAAACGCAGTGGATCTGACCCACCTTTAGAACTGAGCAAACTTGGACCCACCAATCTACCACACATTATGAGCTTGATCAATTCCCCCACCTTATGAAAGCTAGTTCTATTCTTTAATATTAAACTGTTGTGGAGGTTGGGACTCCTGATGATAGAAACACTGCAGTAACAGGTACCAGTTAGATACTCTAGCAGCTTGTATCTAACCAATAGCTAAAAATTTCTCAAACATTTGCATTTTAAAATCAACTTTTAACTCAACCTGCTGCCAAGAAGTCATCTTTTTGTAAGTAAAGCTGCAGAAATTTTATTTTAGCATGGAGTGGCAGCTTCAGGACAGGAGGTAATCATGGACATTTCTGAAAACTGGAGCAAAAAGTAACCGGGGGAATCTAAATTGCAAGTACAAAAAATCTGGTTGCTATGAGTTACCACAATGTCTGCCCCTGTTACCCATACACCGGTTTTCAGAAACACCCTCGACCAAATCCAGAAACCATAAATAATTGAACAGATTCCAGCGTTCAATCCATTGCTTTGGGACACAAAAGGTTGGATAAATACCGGATGCCCGGTTTTTCATCCAGATCACACTTTGTGCGCGTTTCTCCAAGGCATGACCTGTGTCGGTCTCATGCTGGAATTAGTGATGTGTTAATGGTGGGTGGGTGAATGGATGGTTGGATAGGAAGGTAGCGAAATGCGTGCGTCATACACACATGCTAGCCTGCGTGCTCTGCTTTCTGCCAGATTCATGCACTAGGCCTGACAAGGGATGGAGGATGGAGGGTATATGGGAGTGGGAAACGTGCCTGTGGATAGGAAAAAGGAAAGGGAGGTTAAGGGAAGGTTAGTGGTCTGTACCTGCCGAAAAGCTCAGCTCGTCAGCTTCCTGGCCACAGTAATCATATAGTGCTCGCACACGCACGCCCTCTACCTGTGACACCTCCCGACCATTACTGTCCAGTGACTTTTTAGGACTTTCATCTTCTGACCACTCCGACGTGTCATCCTTCCCAGGGCTGCAAGAACCAGACAGATTAATTACACCTCTAAAACATCCACATTTAAAAGGTAACCGAAACACCAGTATACCCAAAAGCATACAAAAGGCTCTACAGACACCACTACATATTTATCCCAAGTACACCTTCCTACTTACAGATACGAGACATAAGAGCAGGGACTATAACCAAGACCCACATACATACAGACTTGCAGAAGATAATCTAAAGACGATAGTTGTTGGTTATAGGTTCACCAGGGGATTAATGGTGATCAAAAGAACCTAACACCGAGAAGGTAGAGTCGCAAGAAGAGAAGGAGAGTGAGACACGTTGTTTATAATTAGAAGAAACTGATCTTGGCACAATTCTTCCTCCAATTAGAAACAAGCAGGTTCTCCACAAAAGCCCATCACCATTATGAACCAAAGACAGTCAATGTCAATGGGGAGAGGATAGGAGGAGCTCAGACAAGGGCACCATGTCTGTAAAGGGGGCTGTACTGACTCTGAACGTGGGGTATCCGTCAGAGTGGCATAGAAATCCTGGTCTTCATCAGCGTAGGAAAACCTGGGGAGGGGGGGGGGGGATGTCAAACAGATTGTGAGCCAACACGAAGCCCAAGCAGTTACTTCCTGGAACACGTTACACTCAACAGTCCCATAGTCTTCTATCGTGTCAAACAGGTTTCCTACCCTCCTAATGATTTTGCATTTACTGGTGTGAATAGGCCTTTATGCAAATTTTACAGTGCGTCTCCTTGATGGTGTTTCTGTGGTTTTCAGCAAGTCAATAAGCTGGTGTATTAGGATAGTGGAAAACTCAAAGCCACTTCCCAAAAATCTGTCACTTGATTATATATATATATATATATATATATATATATATATATATATATATATATATATATATATATATATATATATATATATGTATATATATGTATAACCCCACACACAATCATAATAGCTGTTTCCGCAAGGATTATAGAACACCGGTGATCATGTACATGTTTATTCCCTAAGGATTCTTTGTTGCCAGTGGTTGGATTACCAATAGGAAACAAAACTAACAAGACACCAAGGTGTAATCAGTATTCTAAGGAATAATCCACCCCCTGCTGTAATTTAGTATGGATAGTAGAAGTCCCCTCTGATTTCTGGGAGCTGTATGGAAACATTGTCTTGTGCATTTAAATGCTCACAACACAATGCTTTGAATAGCCATATAATTTACTGCAGGGAGTGCCTGTAAACCGTACGTTCGGATGTCATTCTTCATTGTTCATTAGGTAAACATGTTTACTTAAGGAATTTAAGGTCACCTTGTAGCACATTGTGCATTGGATCAGTATGATGGGTAGACGGCATCTATAATGCAAGCTGCATTTAGGTTTGTAATAGATGATCGAGGAAAAGGTCACTCACCCTCTGTTCAGCTGCTGGGTGGGGCTCCCAGCTGACACTCCATCCTTTGCCGGCACAATACCGGTGAGGGTCACTTCCTCGACATTCTTACTGGTGCGCTCCTTCTTGCTGATTGGCCTCTGCGTCTCTGGAGACCACTCCTGTGATCAGGAGAAGGAGATTCCATCAGTATCTGGACAACACCTCCCGTTCCCTATGAAGCTGCACCTCAGCTGATCCACATCCGCACCCCAACTAACCAGATGCGGAATGGTAACGGATTTGGAGGGACAACAACTATATATTGCAGAGTATTTTCCACTTGCACCCACACACCAGTGGATCACTCCATCACGTAAAACGCAGGTGGGGTTTTAGCCTCTGGGAAGTCTACCCATAAAGGGGTTGACCATGGGATGAAGGACGTTCCCGGCTAATAGTCAAGGAGGGTTCTCCTGCTTGTTGCTGCTGGAAAGGACATTGTTACAAGGGGTGTAGAGTCTGCAAGACACCAGTAAATGATCGTTCAAGGTAGCCATGAAGTGAAGCAGGTGCTGCCTTTGCTCCAAAGCCATCTTCAACAACAACAACACGGCTTCCTTTGGGCACTCCAGTAGAGTTTCCCTTTAAAGTCTGCTGAAATATGGTCAATGAGGGGAACAAAAGCTAAGGTCTAGCAAATCTCATTTCTACCCTAAGGATCTATATCATATATTCAATGACAACGTTAAAGTCTTGTATATCTGGGAATGTAGTTACAGGACAAAGAAAAAAAAAAAAAAAAAAAAAAACAACCAAAGTAAAACCTACTTTGTCATCGTCCCAATCTCCTATAGTGTCTACCAGGACAGATCTAGACCACTACTTGAACACATTTTCTCACCGTGCATGCGAGAATACACAGTATGGGGTTCACCATTTATAGGACAGGATACAGATTACTACAGTGTATTATATTTCTTGGCAACGCTACATAATACAAATAATGTAGATAATATCTATTACCCTTACACAATCTTTTACTACATATTGTATAGAAATATCGATATATGCTAGATATACAAAGATAAGAGCTACGATAGAAATGGGATAAATAGTTAAAACACAAAAAAAGAATGCAAAAGAAATTCCAATGACACTGCATAATTAACAGATGAACTGAGCAGGATATATACACAAGTCATGTTGGCAACCATAATGCAATGGAATTCAAGAGGTCATCCCAGATCTCAAAAAAACAGGTATATACACAAATGTCCAGCGGACAGGTTCAGAGTACACGGGTGAGCGGAGTGCCTCTAAGGTTACCAAAAATATCTTGTAAACTTCAGAGACCATACGAACGCCAAGGATGTTGGGTCACTTAACTTATATTACAATTAGTGGTAATAAGAATTCCTGATTGTATACAGGCATTGTGCATTTTAAGACAGGTCTAAAATTCCTGGGGGCATTTTGCTGTGGGTAAGCGTGGCAGGCATAAAGCACAGATAAGGCATCACGATTACTACATGCAGTTAGAAACCTAATAATGCCTGCATTATGTAACACTAAAGGTAATGCAAACAGTAACATGGGTGTGTGTGCTGGGAGCACAACTCCGGCTTATGAACGGTCTGAAAAAAAAACAAACTACACGGTTTGAAATCATATTTGCTGGTGGTGAGTGCATACACTGCAGAATTAGCCCAACGTCGTTCCATCATTTAGATTTCTAGTCCGTTTATAAAATCAAACGATACGATGTGCTTTGGTACCATAAAACATGATCGTGGGAGCGTACACACTAATGCGATATCTAACCCAACAGTCATCTATCGTGCCATTGGCCAGATACTTGGGTGAAAAACCTGTAGTAGTGTGTACACAGCCTAACTTGTGACTGTAGCTGTAAACTCTGTATATCCTCAAACTATATCCATGGTAGCACAGCAGTTAGCATTTCTGCCCCACAGCATACCGAACATATAGATAGAACAACCCTGGCTCATTATTCACCTTACAGCGAGGAGCACTGTGACATATTATTGTAGATTTGTAAGGTGCCACAGTGCTCTGCAGCGCCGTACAGTAGGGAAAACAGGACATACATAAAAACAGGGACATACAAAGCAGACAAAATAAACGCAAACATGAAAACAAAGGTTATGGAGGACCCTGCTCATTAGAGAGCTTATATTCTAAGTGGAAGAGGGCACATCTGAAACAAGAGGAGCGAGTGTGGCTCAGAGTGGAGATTGGGACAGTTGTGAGGGTGCATTAGTGTGAATAGTGTTATCGGGGATAAGGTCACCTCTAAAAAAAGAGATGGGTTTTCAAAGAGCATCTAAAGATTTGAAGGTTGTGGGAAAGTCTCATTGAATGTGGTAGGGAATTCCAGAAGTGGGGAGCAGCACGGGAGAAGTCTTGTAGGCGGGATTGAGAGGTGGTTACCAGCGAAGGTCAGAGATAGATCTAAGAGGGCGGGAGGGAGAGTATTTTGATATGACATTTGAGATGTATGAAGGGGTGGTGCTTTGTGGATAAAGTTGAGTAATTTGAATTTGAATCTGGAGGACACAGGGATTTGCAAAGTGGTGCAGATGTGGAGCGTTGAGAGAGAAAGACATACAATTCATCCATCTGTATAGAGGTGTGTGCTGACAAATTGGAGTTCTACCTCGAATAGGCAGCTGTAGGGGAATGCAATAATTTTATTATGTACTGCCCACATCGGTCATTTTTGCAGATAAATAGTGAAATTATATCTTGCGGGAGCTTTAGAATCAAATACACAGTATTGGACCTTCTTCATATGCTGCTAATTCACATAAGGGACAGTATAATACAACAGAAGCCATCGACATGAGGCCCAGCGTATGATGTCCAATGTAGGACTTGGCTTTTACAGTGGAAGAAACACACAAAACTTGACAATATCAACTAAGTGTTACAGAAATAAGGTATAATAGTACAGCTAACAGAACACATCTTAAGATGCTTTCAGTTAATTTCTGAACCTTTCATAACTTGCTGGGAAGCCGTCCCCGCGACACGGCGACTTCCCAGCATTTGTTTACAGAAGCAGAGAAAGGGTTCAGTGCGAGTTTATGGAGGAAATGTAGATGTTTATCCCAGAACTGAAACAACTTTTTCCAAGATCAGGAAGGAATTATTTTTGTAGTTACCAGCTAGAAAGATATTACTTGGTTGGGGGTTCTGTTCTTGTTCCTTCAGTTGATCCTCGGGGGGGGGGGGGGGGGGAAACAAGAAGATATAGACTGACCGATTTTAATTTATTTTCCCACTTGAGCAACTATTAACATTTTAACTCCCCGCTGCCTTCTACATTTGCCAAATGTAGCTTGGCCATGGGTAAAGCGGAGCATGCCACGAAACATGGGGATTACTAGACCGTGACGGCCGTGGGGCATTGTGTGGCCTCAGGTGGCGGTTCAAGGTGGAGTTGGTTGGAGAAGAAGCAACAAGCCAACGGACACTGCTGCATAATATACAGTAAATCACGCAGCAGTGAGGAGCTACCTGTGCACCTTACAGCGGATGTTGACACAGTGGAAGCAGCCATTTTGTGAGGTAAACCAATACTCAGGAGAATGCAGCCTCTCAATTACTAAACGGACAGGGTTCATTCACACAATGGCTGCCTTCACTGTGCAGACATTGCAGAGATTCCTATAAGGATCAATTTAGTAGAATCCTTGACACCACCATATTGATACATTATGCAAACCTAGGCCAGCACTAGGCAAGTTCCTAATGCTTGTGCAGATTAGAGATTGACATTTTCATCATGCTCCCCGTTTTTACCTCAAACTGAGGCCAGTTCATGGTGGTGCCTGGCCCATGGGTGTTTCTCCACCATTTCAGATCCTGTTGGTCCTCAGATGCCTGGATTCCCTGGTACAGGTCTCTGTATAAAGCATGGAAGCTGGGGGAGAGGAAACACACGTGAGCACGACAGACATTCCGCCAGCACAGGGCATGTGACATTGGCGGAGGGTAGTGATTGGCTGAGGGCATGAAGATCTCTCTGGCTTGTAGAATGTGCAAACTGCATTCACAGGTCCAAGATGTGGGGACGGACGTTACCTGTCTTTGCTGGAGAGGTCAAGGTGTTTTTGAATGTCCAGCAACATCTCCTTAAAAAAGGCCAGGCGCTTCTGCTCAGCCTCCTGGCAGCTCTCAAACTGTTGTTCCATGTCTTCCATGTAGCGGGGGTTGTAACGATTCAGCTCGTCCAAAGCCTTCTCATACACACCTTTGTCCTGAAATAAAACAAAAAACAAATGAAGTACTATCTATTACTATTATACGCACAAATAAATAAAACTTATTCCAGGTGAAATAAATTTGCAGCACACACAGACACGCATACACCCCCCTGCTCATTCTGCCCCTGTCACCCCCTCCCCGTTATTGTACCGTGTAGGTACACTACCACTACCATCCCCTGTCCCGTCACATAATAGGTGGTCTGTAGTGGGAGAAGGAACCAGCACAGCAATAGCAGCAAGACACCCACTCTTGTAAGATACATATAGATGTATATTATAAAGGACGACACTCACAGGTCTTTAAAGCACTCTGAAAACAAAGCTTCAGCAGCGATGATTCAAAACTATTGCGGTCTCTTTTATGGGTAATTGTATGAAAGGGACCAGAGACCTGATCCTCATCAATAATAATAATCTCCCCCTCCCGAGTACTAGATCTATGCCTCTGTAACGAATACATTTTTTAACTGGAAAACAGTATTGACATGTCCTCTACACTACAGGATAAAGATATTAGAAATCATTTTGGAGTTTTTAACCAATGTAATACACATTTATCAGGTTCCTTATTTACAAACAAGGGTTCTTTTATTCATTATGTATTTTTTCTTAAGATTGAAACAATTCTTAAAATTGATAATACATTGCAACGGTTCTCCTGCACTCTCAGTGCTGGACTCAATGTTTAGTGCAAATAACTGCAATTTTGAGGCATAAATTGCATCAGTATCTTTTAGGTTCCTATTATATTGTGGTTGTAGTGACGTTTATAAAGAGCAGCAGAACCGTTCACAGTGAAGATAGATCTAATACAGGGTGTAACCCAGACGTGAGAATGCAACGCAAATCCGCTTCACCCACTTATATACAAATTTACACAACATTTGTGTCCGACAGTATAGTCAACACAGGAAACGGGGTCTGCCACAACGCCCATCCTCTGACCTTCTCAGCTTCCTGGTTGCACCTCTCCACGCGCTCCTGCAGTTTACGTAGCTGCTCCTGTGAAACGGAGGCATCGGCTTTCGAATGATCCTCTCGCACCTGCGCTGCCCGTTCATCCTTGCGAGCCACATGGTACCGCTTCTTGGCAACCTCCACCTGAACAAGGAACACGAAACAGACATTAAGTATGCTACGTTACTTAACTAACTTCATACAGTGCCCACATATACTGTACTGCATACCCTAGATATAGAAGGGGAGGGAGTTGCAATTTAAAAATAAGAGTCATGGCTCCTCTTTGCCACTATCAGCCGGTCAAGGCGGACTAATGCTGTGGTTAATGCGGAAGCACTTGCACCATAACCCAACTGGCAACAAACTACTCTGCAGCAGGTCGCAGCAATCTGTCCGTGGCAGCTTCAGACTGCTAGAGCCAATACTAAGAGAGGCTGCCGGGACACTAAGAGAGGCTGCCGGGACACTAAGAGAGGCTGCCGGGACACTAAGAGAGGCTGCCGGGACACTAAGAGAGGCTGCCGGGACACTAAGAGAGGCTGCCGGGACACTAAGAGAGGCTGCCGGGACACTAAGAGAGGCTGCCGGGACACTAAGAGAGGCTGCCGGGACACTAAGAGAGGCTGCCGGGACACTAAGAGAGGCTGCCGGGACACTGCTGAAAAGTTACGAACGAAGCACTGTTAATAATAATGTAGATCGTACTCCTCCACATAGCAAATGCAAAGTCACATCTCAAGAACTGGAAAACACATACATATTATAGATTTGCAATATACAAAAGGTAATGTACATAAAAGATTATTATGTCCTTGTAACAATGCAAAGAAAGCAGTAACAGCCAATACTCCGCACCAGCAGTATTGCTCAATGAATGTATTGATTTTCTACTCTGATCCATCATAAATAACATGCTGGAGAATCGCTGCAAAGTTGTGTTTCCACATTCATTAAACACGTTATTATATAATTTAGAGCTGCACATAGACCTTACCTTTCGGGTCTTTTCCCCAACTTCCCAAGAAGCCAACACTCGGACTGGCACGAGAGATACCTGCGCTGGTCTTACCAGAGAATTATACTGTGCCCTGCTCTTATACCACCATGTACCACTTCACAACAACATTAAAGCATAATAATGCCAGTATTAAACACGGCCTCTGCTTTCTGTAGACCACTTACTCTTACGCTGAACAATAACTGTTGTTTTCCAAATCCATTCATATAAATATTTACATAAAAAGAGGAAGATTCCCCCTAACACAAAGTACTGTATTTACTTTATCTATAAACGTTTAAAGGCGCAGGAAGTTGAGAGAGCAACTGTCTGACAGATCAGACAAACATTTCACTGTTTCTACATCAAAAAAGTAATTTGCAACTTGATTTCCAAAGAATACAAAACCCATGACCAATGGGTGGAACACTCAGACATATCACCATATTAAAAAAAAACAACATTAAATAAACATTTTAAGTGTTGTGTGCGTGTAGAGGAAAACAATTACGTATGAAAACGTTGGCAGTTAATACTTTAAAATGTTACTCTCAATGTAGGGGATAAAAGTGATCTTATTTGCATGTACTGATTATATTCCCTGACACATTCACAGAAAATAACGTTCAGGTATATGGGGTGCCCATTTTATACCTTTATATTGTTTCATTGATTTCCCTGGTAAAATCCATCATTAGATCTCCAAGTACAGCCACATTCATTGGTTTTGAACAACAAGAGGTGTGATCTCTTAATACGAAAGAGTGGGGTGATAAAATAGTGTTAAAAAAAAAAGAAAAAGATAAAAAAAAAAAAAAAAGGTACGATGGCTCAGTGGTTAGCACTTCTGCCTCACAGCACTGGGGTCATGAGTTCGATTCCCAACCATGGCCTTATCTGTGTGAAGTTTGAATGTTCTTCCCATGTTTGCGTGGGTTTCCGCCAGGTGCTCCGGTTTCCTCCCACACTCCAAAAACATACTAGTAGGTTAATTGGCAGCTATCAAATTGACCCTAGTGTCTGTCTGTGTGTATGTTAGGGAATTTAGACTGTAAGCTCCAATGGGGCAGGGACTGATGTGAGTGAGTTCTCTGTGCAGCGCTGTGGAATCAGTGGCGCTATAGAAATAAACAATGATGATAATAAAAAAGGTACATACCAGGGGTACAGAATCTTGATTGGCAAGGATATAGATATAGATATATATATATATATATATACATACATACATACACACACACACACACACATACAACTACCCTGTGATCTTAGCATAGAATACAGTTCTCTTCCCACCGCTAAAATTACAATTAAGATTATGTAGTCTGCACCTACTACTTTTGCATGCAAATTATGATTTTGATTTAGCAATCTGCTAAACCTTATGTGAAAAACCCCTAGTATATACAAGGACATTTTTAACATAGCTTTTTTTCAAGGCAACAAACAAACACAGCACATTCAATAATCCAGTCAGAAATGGTAACATCCGTATGACACACTTACATCTTTGAGCTTTTTCACCCAGGGTTTCTGAGCCTTGCTAAATCCATCTTCTGCTTCCTTTGTCTCTCGGAAACCTCCAATCATCTGCTTGTGGTAGGCTTCCTTCTGCCAATCCCGGACCTTCCCGCTGTCTTCATCCCACAGCTGATTCCGCAGCTCGGTGTGAATCTCGCTGAGCTTATCCGCTGCAGTTAGGAAGGCGTGCCAAGCTTTCTCCAGGGTGCCGTATTGAGGACCTGCGGGAGATGAGACGAGATCAGGGCACTGATTAAAGTAAAGCAGCATTATCATCTACAATACCTAGGTATATTGTGAGACTTCACTGTAAAGTTATTGTTTGGCAGTAGTACATTAACTTCATAAGATGCCTGCTGGGTATTGAGTCTGCCCAAGATCCAGGTATCATACCATAGGCAAACCGAGCAGGGGAGAGAGGGAGGTGTTCCTAGTGCCTGTAAACCCCCTCCAAGCCTGGGGCACTGTATAAATTGAGGTGGCTGGACCCTGCTCCCGCTTCACACGGCTCTGCTTGAAAAGGGAGAGCTGTGTGCCCGTAACAGTAGTGCACGCAGCATTGCCCATGTATATTATGGGGATAGGAAGAGTTGGAGAGCAGCCAAAAACTGTCTAAAATTATAGCCACACCCCATGCATGCTGGTCACGCCCACTGGCGGTGTGGTGTGGAAACCCCCCTCTACAAATCCTGCGTTTGCCCCTGCATACAGGACATAGTTTGTAAAGTTATTTTTGCTTTCATTTTACCTTGGCAGAGCAGACAATACTGTGACACTTCGTTTCCATGCACCGTCTCGGTTTAAAGAGAACTATTTACCTTTGTTATGTTAATAAAAGTCCATTCCTACTTACAAACAAAACTATTTACCAGAGTCTGCATTTAAAATTAACCTGTAAACTAACCCAACTTCATAGAATAGCTCTACCCTAAAGCAACTTGGTGAGCAGTTCTGGGTGTGTGAAGTAATGCAGCTGGCACTTATACATGCACACAGCGAGTTCCCAGACCCCGCCATTAGAACAAGCCACAGAAAGACATGCGGGCGCTACGGTTCATGCAGATCTGTAACCGAGTACTGTTCATATGTAGCCCTCTCTGTTCCTCACCGCACACCTCAAAGAGCAGCTTGTCCGCTTCCTGCGACATCACTGCCTGTGTGTATGTATCTACCAATCAACACAAAGCAAGCCATCAAGCCTGTCACTCCTAGGCTTCTCCAGGGTCATGCAAGACAGACTCCCCTCCCTCCTAACAAGGCAACCTTCTACAATAGGGCGTAATACATTGCTTGTAAACACTTCAGCTACAAAAGTTACATTCAGCTTTGTAATGCACAACATTTTTAGTAAATAAATCGCCAACAGCATTCACAGTAAAATCCCTTGTAGGACTAAGTACATACACATATTGCTTAAACATGGACATTGTTACAGGTGGTGGATATCCCCATATGTCACGGAAGGGTTGAGGGAGGTGGAGCTCTCCTAATGATTGCTCGGGGCAGACATCCAGCCGACTATTATTGAGTCATTAAGGTCAACGATTATATTCTGTATTATCAAAACTGTATTATTATTTCATTGCATCTTGAAATTGTGGAAGATGTGCATACCTTGGTTTGAATATCTGAATGTCAATGCTTTTTCTTTTGTGATCCTATTGTGTATGAATACTTGATAATACCTGTAACACTGTGTGGGTTATAATTGGGGATTAAGCCCAATGTTATGGGCTTTTTTGTTGTTTAGAATTAAAAAAAAAAAAGAAAGAAAAATGCAATAAAATTTTACCCAAAAAAAACATGGACATTGTGCTCCTCTATTTCCAATTTTGCTGTTAGTCCTATGAATGCTGGTAACTAATAATTTCAGCCCTGCAAGTACGGCTTGCATAACTCTTCTATTAGCCTAGGGGTGAGCTTCCTTCTCCTGCAGCAGATCACATTACAATAAATAATTCCCTTTCCCACAATTTGTGTACAGCAACAGCTCTGAACATCTGGATCAGTGACAAGTTTTTGTTTTTTTTTTATATAACTTTTATTTCCCTGTTATTTTGTGTTTCCCCATCAACGTTCCGTCAGCAACAGCACGTACCCTGGACTGTTCCGCACAGGAGCTACACGTACCAGTATCAGGTTAAAGTGAGGACAGTGCGTCCCCAGCAGATCTTTATCCCATTTCTATTCCGCAAGCTGCAGCCACTCACCCTTCTCCAAACTGCTCTTCCACTTGCGGCTCCAGTCCGTCAGCTGCTGGGCGTAGCCCTTCTCAATTTTGGCTCTCTCCCTGAAACAGGTGACCAGGTCGTTACACAGCCGGTTCCCGTCCTCGATCCGCTTTACAGTACGACGATAGTTGCCAGCCTAGATCGGAGAGAAGGGGTTGCAGAATGCTCAAATAGTAATTACGCCCAGTGTGTTGCATGCTGGGTCTTGTAGTCCTACACTGCCAGAGAACCACAGGTTGTCCACGAGTAGCTGTTAATAAACTTACTTTAAAAGTAGATAAAGGTTCTCACAAACCCCAATGTGCGCAGTGGAGGGTGAAATGCGGACTCCATATATGAACAGATTGTGGCAGTCCCTACTATTTGTGGCAGTGGTTTAACAGAACCCTTAGATTGCCAGCACTTGCAGCAGGTTGCCAGTTATAGGATACTATTGTATTTGTATAGAAGTCTCATTTCCCTAAATGTTTAACCCCTTACATACAGCTCTGGGAACATGTTGGCACATGACTAATAGTAATATCTTCCGCCCTGTGAGCAGTACGAGTAGGCCACATGTAAAACCTAAGGGATTGGGTTTGTGTATTTAGAGATTCAATCATGTACATGATTGAATATTAACAATAAGGCATATATGACCACATATATTAAACATATTACACAAGGGTAAGAATAACTAAATTATACAGACATGTATGGGCAGATTCCATTACAGCTATGTCCAGTTAGGCACATTTCGGGTACGACGGTACCCAAACATCGCAGTCTATGGGTTGCCAGGAAAACTCTGCAATGTCGCTTAGCTGCAGATTATCCCAGAGAAACTCGCTAGTCATTGAATTGACCCCATAGTGACACAAAGTACAGCAAGTACAGACGATAATGGAAGAAATGCTTCAAATCCCCCCCCCCCCCAAACTTAAATGCCTATCAAAACCTACAAATAAACATTAAAACAAAAACTACTATAAACAGCTGATGCAAGGTACCACAGTACAATTAATATACTTAACTCCAATAACTTAGAATACATTGATACTTTACACCAAGGAGAGATAGAACAGTTTACTAATAGGATTAAACTGTAACACATACAAGTCAATAGTGTAATAGCTGCAATAAACACACAACCTCCTTTAACTATACCGGAGTAACTCAGCTGATAACATCCACACGTGAATGATAAAACTACAGGTGAGCACCACACTCTATAGCCCTCTCTTACCATATACACAAGTAGCCATATTATTCCATGTAACCTGTCTGACCTCCACCAGCTCTAAGGGGGCATTAAGGTTGTGTGAGCAAAGTCTATTCATGGAAATGTTTGCTGAGTGGGGGTGGTAGAGGATTACTGACTACTCACTTCCCAGAAGCTGCCACCGACGGGCCCCTCTCCCTCGTCCGTCATCGTCGTGGATTTCTTACAGCACAGAATGTTTGCAGATTACGCTGGCACTGTAGAAAAAAAAATATTATATATCAATATATCTCACAAAGGGGTGTCCTCCACTTGGGCATAACCTTCCAGTAGACATGGGGCATGTATAAAAGGCGAATACGAGCATATAGGTACAATGAGCATACGTAGAGTAAAGGCATCATCACCATTTATTTATATAGCGCCACTGATTCCGCAGCACTGTACAGAGAACTCATTCAAATCAGTCCCGGCCCCATTGTGTTCTGAACCAGCCCTCGCCAAATGCAGCCTATCCGTTAAATAGCCTCAATATTCTGTGGAAATTGGTCCATTTAATTATAAAAGTAAACACCGTGTTCCACTATGGTCTTCAAAATATTGCCAGAGGAGAAAAGAATAAATTCCTCAGCGTGAAGCAGCCAGGTCAGCACATTCTCCATGCACAACCAAAGCACTTACACACTAATATATATATAGATATAGATATAGATATAGATATAGATATAGATATATAGGTGTTTTGTTCTTTCCCCACCTATAGCCATCTTTTCTTCTCCTTTGTGCCGTTACCATTTCTCTTTGATTGTTTGGTGACGGGGATTTTCCCAGCATTACAGCTGGCCCACACAACACAATCATCTTACTGTGCATTACACTACGTTCTTCAGCTCAACCTGCATCTATTAAATTACAACATAGATTCCTAAACCAGGCAATAAAGATTATCTTTCTACATTAGGGATACCATGAGGGCACCAATTTAATATGTTTCCATACAGACGAAAAGATAAAGTATTTAGGGAAGGTTGCAAGAAGCCATGTGCAAGTCAATAAACTGAAGGGGTTTGAAGTGTCTCAGTAATTTGTATTAAAATACTGCTAACTGTATGGTATAGCTTGACTCAACAATGCATACCCTGCATTTAAAAGGGAGAACACAAGTATGGCTGCCATGCCATGTGACCGGGGTAATAGGGAGAACACATGTATGGCTGCCATGCCATGTGACCGGGGTAATAGGGAGAACACAAGTATGGCTGCCATGCCATGTGACCGGGGCAATAGGGAGAACACAAGTATGGCTGCCATGCCATGTGACCGGGGCAATAGGGAGAACACAAGTATGGCTGCCATGCCATGCGACCGGGGCAATAGGGAGAACACAAGTATGGCTGCCATGCCATGCGACCGGGGCAATAGGGAGAACACAAGTATGGCTGCCATGCCATGTGACCGGGGCAATAGGGAGAACACAAGTATGGCTGCCATGCCATGTGACCGGGGTAATAGGGAGAACACAAGTATGGCTGCCATGCCATGTGACCGGTGATTTCCAAAAACCACCACGGCTTAGTAAGGCTAGACCATGGGAATCTGTAATTCTGATATGACCCAGGAGACTTGAAGGCTGGAAAGAAATTCATGTGACAGAGCAGATTCCTGTATCAGTCTTGGTGACCTTTTATGGGTGAAAAACTTCATGGTAAAGGAGCGTCTCCTAAGCCCTACTAACATGTGGTCTAATTACCCTGCTTTTACTATATGACAAAGATACTTAAAAAAAGTCATTGAGATTGGAATTTACGCTACAGACTTGACGGCAACGAGTGCTTTATGGCATGAGATTAGACACTCCCTGCTATATAAATCAGGCAAACGTGATCTGTGTATAACGACAGATCACGGTGGTGTTCTAGCACCACGTAGACAGAGATGCTCAGTACCCCAAGGATAGATCCCGGTGTCAGATCAGTGACTGGTCTGGGCTGTACGATTCACAAGTACGAGGGACTCTGCGGCCTCCATCCCGGCATGCCTTGTTATTAAAAGCTCAGACAATCCAAGAACGGAAACTGTTCTCACTCCCAAAATAAACATTGAACACAGGCCTAAAATATCAACACCTGCTGCCAGCTATGAGAGGGACCCCTTCCCTCCCCTCCCAAAAAGAAACAAAACTCCAGGGGATGTAGAGACAGGGCTGCACCTTGTAAGATCGAATACAAGATCATGTACTGGACAATCAGAATTAAACCAGAGGGCACAGAGACAGACTCACTGTGACATATAGTACATCCCTGTATTTCACAAGCAGCTCTGAGAACACATTTGTGCTACATCTTCGATGCTCTAGCCATCGTGATTATTAAAATATATAAGGTGAGAAATATTACAAAAGAAAGCAGCAAAGTTCATGGGAAACTTAGATTACTTGCAAAATTTTAGACAAATGTACTAGTGAGCTCTATCCACACACACACTTATAGCTCCCAATGCTAGCTTTATAATTTGTGCATTTAAATATACACTTGAGCCCAAGTCATTGGAGTTTTACCTCTTTTTTTTTTTTTTTTACAGCACTTTTCATAAAGCAAATGAATAAGTGCAACACGTTTGCTAAACTTTTTAAACTCCAGATACTCTATTTTCCTACACCTGTACCAGGACGCATTCATGTGCCCTAATAAGAGTCTTAATGGGTCAAAACAACTAATGGGAGACGAAGGAAACTCTTACAAGAAGTGAAATCAAGTTTTTGGCTACCCTTGAAATCATATTTTAGTTGTAAATAAAACACATTAGCTATACTTCCTTTTGGATATTTAACACGCTCCCATTTGTTTGTGATTCTGCTCTTTTTACAATGCTCTAACAAATGGGGTCTCACTAAAAAAATTAATTTAGGCTGTCCTGGTAGATGTCACAAGGTCGAAGACCACCGTCCTACCCAATTGTTCTGCCATGTTGTACCATAAGCAGAGGCACACACAAAGACACAGGTCCTTGTACAGTAATCAGTTATATGTTTATATTTTACAATAAGCGGTTTTTTAGAAGTCTGGGAAGACCCAAAACACAACGTTGTTTTATTAAAAAAAAATAATAAAAATAAAGCAGGGACTGACTTTTGCAGACTTTTAATGTCATTTTTAACATTCTGCACCTTCAAGCCTTGGTTTCGACTAAAGAAGAATACTAAGCATGCATCAGTTTGTGTTTCAAAATCACTAAACCGGTATAACACAAACACACACACACTATGTGCTTCAGACTGCACCTAGTTTCTAATTAAACAAGCTCTACCTGCATGCATAGGACTCACCAAGACAGCACCCAGCTCCGGAGTGCACAGGACGCCCCGGCAGAGCACCCAAATTCCCTGTATACCTAAAAGAACGTATTCGTGTCACATACCTTCCTGCCAGAAGACAAGCTCCAGGAAAGGGAGGAGGGGGGGAGGTAGCAGACCTGCACAGACCTGTGCTCTTCCAAAATCTGCAGAGAGAAGATGAACAGTCAGAGGCAGCTGCACACTAGACTCTTTCACATGACTCTACTAAATATGGAGACACCAATATAGCACTGTCTAATTTGACGCTTATGCCACCAGCTCCCAGTGATGTCGCTTGTACCCCCCACCCCCCCTTCCCCAAGAACTGACACCAGCAAGCCTTAGTGACTCATACAAATCTGTCAGAAGGGAGTGGGTCGGGGGCACAGGATCTAGAGGACGAGTTGCAGTTGCTATATTGAATTGCATCGACCCGTCCCAGAACGTCACACCTTACAGAGACATCTGAAGAATCAATTAGAACGAGAGAACTTATTCATCAAAAGATTTGGGAGTTAAAGGCCAGGAAGAACACGGGCCGGAGGGGTTAACGGCACGTGATAACATGGGGAAATTTTAGTTGTTCATAGAGACGGGGACTTTTCCGTCATTAATACAGAAGGGTTTATTTCTCAGTATTAAATTTACAAGTCTAACCTGCTCTTTCAGTAACACTTTTTGGATGTGGGATATTTTGGTAACAGATATTACCCCAACTTACTTCCCATTACAGGTGTAGACAGAAGTCAAGGTTTAGTTAAGATTCATAGCAAGCCATAACACTGTAGGAATAAACTGATTAACAGGCAGTTTATATTTTGTGTGTCTAGGTTCCCTTAGTGCTTTCATCATACACACTGCCATAAATCTGCTGGGGTGGTATACCACGATTTCATGCTCAAGTTGTTGCTATTTGGAGGTCGTATAACAATTTCCTCTACGGGACACAGACAGAAATAACTTCTTAAAGTAATACAGTCACCAGCAATATAGTGGAGGCAGCCATTTGTGGGCGGGGCTAATATTCATGAGCAGACAGCCTGTTCATTAGGAACTGGAGTATGATGCAGTTTGTGAAGGACAAATAGCATAGAGGAAGACAATCAGACAATGGTAACACTATGGAGTTTAAGTTGTCACTGCACACTGAGCCACTCAGAATACATGAACAGCAATGGATCCTGTTCTAAAAAAAAATAAAAATTTTTTTTTACAATTAAACAAATGTAACGTTAAAGTGATTTTTTTATCATTTTTTTTTTTATTATTTTAGCAGTCGTTAAGCATTATATCTTCCACTGCAGCAAAAAGACCAATTTCTAAACCCTTTCTTAGACTATGGCATGTAACAAAAGTCATGCCGAAAGTTACAATGTTGGGACAGTGACAAAATGCCCAAACCTAGAAATAACCAGGAACACACACACGTACGTTTCCTGACTAGACACCACTTGTGATGTTAGCACTGTAGAACCATCTGATAGGAGATGGTTTCCAGTCTGCTCAGAATGCTGAAGACAAGAGATAATCCTAGAATTGCCAATTATCCCTACTTTCCAGGGACAGTCCCAGCCTTTATAGATTTGTACCCTGGAAAAGACCTTCAATTTGTATTACTGGTCAACTGCATAATCAGTTCCTCTTTTTCTATATGCTGGATGTATCTGTTCGTACTCACACACACACACGAAGTTGATATTTGATGGGCAGTAGGTAAAATGCAAAAGTTACATCGCAATTAAATTCAGTTAGCGTTACAGGTCAATGAATTCCACCGAAAAACTAAAAACACATTTGAGATAGAAGACACAACTGTCGAAGTCAGCAAATTGGATAAAGTAATTTCAATTAATATCGAGCAAACTTGGTTGTCTTTGTCTGAAAATATGCGTAGAGCACGCTACGGCGTGGAAAGGCGTATCCAGCCGCAACACGTGGCAATAAGTTTTTACACTTTTATACACATTCACACGAACACACACACACACACACACACACCTGTAAATAGTACACATTAATTGTAGTTGCAACACAGTTTATGTCAAAATATAGCAGTATTTATGTGTAATATTATAAGTTATATGCACGTTCTTAAAACTCAAGGTTCAGGTTGCGGGAACTGTGTCATGTTTAGTATCATTTTAATCCCCATATTCATCAGCAGCTGTCCGGTTCATTCGCCGAATAGATCGCACATTGCATACTCTAGTGATTGATGTTAGGGAATAAAGGTTTAAAGTGATACCGACAGTAAAATGCTAATAGACTAGTTGAAACTGGATTCTTGGCGGGAAAGTAGGAGCACATCCCCTGGAGAGATGACCCCCACCTTTGGATATTATGGTTTGAACTGGCCTATGACCTGCAGTATACTGGACCTTCCTGAAGCCTGGACCAATAGAAGCAAGCCACACCATCTGCATTGTTTTACTGTATTTCTGACTGCATAGAAGCAGGAGCATTGGGCTTAGTGAGCAGTCTTTGACCACAGCCTTCAGACCTGAATGACTTCACTGGATCCAGGGCGCCTGCGATAAGCAACGGCTGTACTTATTATTTCGCTTGAATTATTCTGCTACTTTAAGATAATTACTTTGTGCTTTGGAAACACAAAATCGAGATTCGACAATCGTTATTGGATAGCGACAAAACGCTCATGACACAACATAAAAGTGGCGATCAGTGGACCTGGCGATTTGTGAAAGAACATTCCAAGCTGGAGGAATGTTGTCAAAGCCCCTCCTCTGTGAGCTTTCCATTCACACACATGAGAAACACTCAGGAGAGTCTTTGACAACCCAATGCAAGGCTCGCTGAAGCAGGAGAGAGGATATCCCCTGCTCTGACTCATCAAGGGAACAACTGAATCTCCATATTTACTGAGGGCTAGTGACCAACTACATTTTAAAACATTTCAAGTGTTATAGGTATTTCCTATTGTAGACAGCCATTAAATAAAACAGACAGTGCAAAACATCATCAAGTTATAGATGACTGTAGTGGGGCAGATATATTGACATATGTAGATAAACTCCCTTAAAGTCCACCTGTACGGCGATACCACCGAAATGAACAGATAAGGCGTGGTCCCCTAGCCTCAGCTGTACAACACCCAAATAAATTATGACCAGCCCTTCATACCACAGAACAATGCATATGAATTTCAGCAGCGTGCAGACACGATTACCTAAAAGGTCAAATATGCTATTGAACCAAAAATGAAAGGACATCCTTAGGGCCTGTATGTACTGTAGTCACTCTCGGTGCTTGTGGTGTATTAACTATGGAGGCAGCACCTTCTGTTCTGTGCAGCTTCTACTGTGTTCACAAAGTGGGTATCAAAAAAGCTATAGAAATAAGAGACTGTTTAAGATAGGGATATTTTGTTTTGTGTGTTACGTTTCATTGGCTTCTGGCTAAAAGTGTGTGTGTGTGTGTGTGTGTGTGTGTGTGTGTGTGTGTGTGTGTGTGTGTGTGTGCGCGCCAAGGGGCCCTGTGGGAGATAAATTAAGATTGCCAGCTTCACTGGAAAGGGGAATATGCCTGAATATGATTATCCCAATTATACAGCATTGTTGAATACGAAATACCTATCTTTTTTGTATATATACAAAAAAATAATAAATTATGGATATATTTTCTCTTCATAGCATCTCACTGGCCTCTCCCGTGCACTACAAGACATTGTGTTATGACTTACTGCATGAGAAATACTGGCATAATATTGCTACAAACTAACATGAAATACACGTCCCACTGTATCGCAGCCATTATTAATAAATCTGGTTCATCACCACCACACTGTGCAATACTCCATCTAGTCATCCAAATGGTTTAAGCACTAACCTCTGTGTCACCCAACTTACACATGTGAGGGTTAAAAGCAAAGCAAGAATATAGGTTAGGCAAAGTTGCATGATTAAACTTTAATATACCGTATATATATTTATTATTATGATGATTATGATTATGATTATTAACAAAACAAAAAAAAAAAAAACACCTGCCCTTAACAAAATGGAAAAAGAAAAAAAGAAGAATACAGATTTACATAGATTATCTAGATTCAAAAAACAAAACTCGTCACACACTGCATTATCCTAATCATGAATATTACCCATTTATCCTACCCAATGTCACTCAAAGAAATAATTGTAAATTTTGGGCGGTTATTCTTTAAGTACTTTTGTTACTCTGCAGGCTGTTTGTATAGAACCTAAAAAGGGGTCATAATTATTATTGCTAACCAGAAAGTGGTTCAATTCCCGGGGACAGCTTAAGCTAGGTACACACTACTGAAATGTCAACCAACGTTTTATACTGAGCAATTTTCCATGCGATCGATAGTCCGATCGCTCGGTCCATGGACTGCATACACACTAGCCTTGTTTAGGACGATAAAGGGAAGAGCGGACGTCCCTTTAGCGACTTTTTACAGCCATGTTGTCGTGAGCAATGATTGCAATTTCATACACACTTAAGCAACATTTGCGGGAAATGTAGCAAGATACCAAAGACATTAGCATAAAGGGGCAGAGCTTTCGCTATAGTTAACTCCCAAAACAGCATAAAAACAAAAAGGTTAATATGACTTTATAACTTTAATACTTTATAAACTTTATAAAAGGTTAAATGAGAATTGATTGTCAACATAGATGCAAAGGGTAATAACACCCATGCTTTATACACGTGTAATGGTCTGCAGCCAGACAGGTGCAATACACATCGATACAAAACACAAACCTGTGATGTGTGGATACCGCACCACGTGGGACTGGGACAGACATCAAAAATTTACATACATACACACGCCCCCCAGGTCGAGGAAGTATCGGAGGATTGTCGCGGATCGGTAGGAAGTTTATACACACTACACAACGGAAACGAGATTGGAACGAAAATATTAAACGGTACGACCAACCAAATGAGGCGACAATAGTCCATTTGGGCAGACTTTTGACCATCGTGTCACTGCACACACTGACCCGACTTTTGAACGAGCGGTCGTATGTCATCTGTTTGAGCAGATTATTGGACGAAAACAGTGTAGTGTGTACCTAGCTTTAGGCCCAAATGCTCTTTCCAATTCCTAATGACAGCAGAGAAGGGTCAGTGAGCAAAAGCCTGTTTTATGGCACAGTCCTAAATGTGAGCATCCTCCGGCTGCCTCACGACCCCGGGTTACAGTCATGTGTGAGCAATGAACCAAGGGTCCATGCAGCTATATTTCCCAGAGTTCCAGGGAGAGGGGGAGGAGCTCATTAGCTCCAGATGGTAATACTACTTTGAATGAACATTCCTATTAATAGCACATTAGGTATATCTATCTTTACACTCCAGAATTTTGTGGGGATATGGTTTTCCTCGAGTGTCCAGACCTGCACTGCAAACACTGAGCTATATTCACATGCAATCTTCTCCAGGCATAACAATCTGTAGAAGCATTTGTTGTTCTCCTTAGATGCTCTCCACAGAAAACATACCATACGCAACACCACAGGAACAAGACATGTTTTCTTATAAGGTTATATTGCGTAACAAGAAATATAATTATTAAAGAAAACATTGTGATTATACAGAATTCCTTTAATGCTTAGTCCAGGAGCAACTATTTCTCTGTTACACACGATTAATGTCCTCTCACAAGTCCTTTCATGGATCCGTGAGGAATACTGAAACGTGCCCAACTCTACACAACTTCTCTGGGAATACACGCATTGCTACATTCCTTTAGCCTCTTCAGCGCATTAATATAAAGATTTATTGGGAACATGGCAATCTACTACCTGACAATGTGCAAACAGGAAGCAACAATTATACACAAAATAGAATAAACATCTGTTGTTGACTTAAGAGGTCAGTAGAGACCACAAGACTATTTATGTTAAGCATGTCATGCCATAATTTCCATGTCATGTCCAAAACATACAGAAACACTTCTTCAGTTATAAAAAGAGCCTTTATAGGTGGGGGGATTACATTACAAGTGTTAAAATAATGCTTGAGGTGCAGAGCATTAAACTCTAGCATCTGCAGTACCACTTAAGGCCAACAGGGGGAGAAACATCTCCCATTGCTCTTATCACACCTATACATACACTTGTAGCGAGTCTTGACTCTTAACCTATGAGGTTCATATTAGATGTATAGTATGCATACATTGAGACTGATATGGCATTAATGTTCTACCCAAACTCCCAAATAAAGCCTGTGCCTGCAAGGTACAAAACTATAAGCTTCATGATTATTGTATCAGGCCTTCCCATGTCACAATTAAAATTCATGTAAAATAGGGAAGTGTCACAAATTTTAGATATATGTACTCACTGGAACAGTGTCCTGCGTGGTCAAAATTTAATGAAACAAAACTTACAATGTTGTTGCCTGGTAAGTTTCTCTCAATTATCTGTCAGGTCATGTGACTGTTCCTACATAGGTCTAATATGAATCAGACATTGCTGCCTCTATTAGGCAATGAGTCAATGTTAAAAACAAAAAACAGACAAACATACACTTTATAACTCAACTAGAGAAAATGTGAGAAATTTAAAAAGTGTGATTACAATGATGAAGGGTAAATTGGGAGAAATGTTAGGAGAGAGGCATCACTTTAAAATGTACATTAGAATTTCTGCTGCACCTTAGAATTAAACTCATGATGGGACAGTCAGACCCCCACAGGCTTCACATCGAAACCGCTATATCCATTTTTAGCACTTCTGCCTCACAGCACTGGGGTCATGAGTTTGATTCCTGACCATGGCCTTATCTGTGTGGAGTTTGTATGTTCTCCCTGTGTTTGCGTGGGTTTCCTCCGGGTGCTCCGGTTTCCTCCCACACGCCAAAAACATACTAGTAGGTTAAGTGGCTGCTATCAAAATTGACCCTAGACTCTCTCTGTCCATGTCTGTATGTTAGAGAATTTAGACTAAGCTCCAATGGGCAGGGACTGATGTGAGCGAGTTCTCTTTACAGCGCAACGGAATTAGTGGCGCTATATAAATAGCTGGTGGTGATGATGAAGACTCACATCAGCTGTTTTTGGGCCCATCCTACACGAATGTCAGAGGCTTGTAGTTTTTCATATCTCTTCGAACACATGTAATAAAACTGACAGCAGAACAATGCAATGTACCCAGGATGAGTAATACATGTATAACAATCAGTGTGGATTAAAGGACACGGTAGAAACGAGTTGAGAGAAGATGTATAAATACAGGTTTTATATTCTTGCTTTCTATAAAAGGATAGGACGACCAGAGGTCCTCGGTTTATAGCGAGTCGTGTTTTAACTGGACAGTCCCAGATCCTGACAGCACAGAGTAACTGATTGTTGGTGCCCAGTTGCTCTATCTACAGTGAATTCTGGCAGTCAACAGAGTTTTGTGCACGAAAGCAAACAGGGATTTCAATTACCAATAAAAATGATATAGGATGATAGAGTTCCTACACTTAACAAATGGGGCAGAGCTTGGCATAATGTGAGGCAAGTGAAGGGACCTGTATAGAGCCTTAGTCACCAGGGTTATGGTCTGTTTTGTATACTAGCCACCAAGAATGGAGGGGTGCTTTGTATACAGATAATCAGGGGGAGGTTGGGGTAGCAGATGTGTGCACTAGCCACAAGGATTAAATTCCTTTTGAGGGATAAGTTATCCATAACAGACACCAGGAATGGGAGTTGGGGGAGGGGGCTTTACCATGTACGCTAATCACCATATTTGCTGAACGCTTTTATATACCATCAGATTGAGATCTGTATTGTGTAATAGTAAGCTTAAATGTGAGCCCATACATACTTTGGTTAATATTCTAGGGGTTTTGTCCCATGTTAATGGGAGCCATGAAAGTCAGCACATGTTCATTGTACCATTTTGTCCTGTACATCTCTGGTTCCGTTGGTGAAAACGGCTGATGCAGATTATTAAGACATTATTAGATAACAGAGTCTGGGATCTTCTGTAGAATTTATCACTATCCTAACTTCAAGGGCAAATGGCACTTGAGTATGATTATTGGGCTAATTATTCTGTTCCCTAGAATGGATGTTGGGTCACACTACAATCTAACCCTCTATGTGTAATCCTAGTTGATATCTAGCTCAGCATTCCCTTGAACAGACAGCAGGGGAGGAGCCAGCAGCCTCAGCAGGGGAGGAGCCAGCAGCCTCAGCAGGGGAGGAGCCAGCAGCCTCAGCAGGGGAGGAGCCAGCAGCCTCAGCAGGGGAGGAGCCAGCAGCCTCAGCAGGGGGAACTGGGAAAAGGTGAGCTGCCTCTTCTTGGTTTCTCCTCCAATGAGGTTCTGAGGTGTTGAATTCTATGGTTAACGCCATCCACAGATGTTAACTTCAAGGGGCATAATTAATTGGTTCCGGAGATGGCGGTTGCATTACATAAAGTAATATGTTATAGCAACAATGCAAATGTCCCTTTGAAACTCTATGGGGCAAAGGGAAATCCCTCGCATGCGGTTCCGGAGCGCAACTGCGATTTCCAAACCTAACTGAATAAACCCACAAGAGAAAAATTTCAGTCACATTTTTGCCATCCCCATAGCGTTCTGTGGAGCAATTTCACCGGTGTTAGCGGCTTCATAAATAAGCAAAATGAAAAATAAAATAAACCTCTCTCTGGTGAAAATAGCCATTTCCACAGGAATGGAGGCTGATCATTAGATAAATGAACCCGAAAGGGAGACTCCTCTTCACACTAACATAGCACAATAGCAACAAATCTTATGAAATGCTGCCCTTACTTAGCTGAAAAAGTATTGAACAAAAGTCACAGCAACAATAACCCCTGAATTTTAATAGTAAAAATACACAAGAACATGAACCTCAAGTGGACGTAGGATTTCTGTGTTGAATTCACTTCACATTGAAAACCCTCTTGAGAACAAACCTAGTGCATCTGTCATTGCCTATTTGCAGGTGAACAAAACAGTTATCTTTTTATTCTATAAAGCACTTAAACCAGTTTCAACAACTTGAAAACATGAAACAGTCAAACCTTCTGTGCCGATCTAGCACTCAGTGCTGTATAGCACAATATCTTAAACATGACTCAGCTGTTGGTCACGATATTGGAAACCATCTGCGGGGTGTTCCGTGATTCTCTGAATAGTCACTCGGACGTCACTGTGGGTCCAGGAATAGCCGATATCATCATCAACATGAACAGTCACCAATGACCGTGCAGGGCAATAAGACTCCCTGCACTCGATGGTGAGGTTGACATCGACACAGAGGGCAGAATGAGTGTGGTGGGAGGTAAGTGATGGCCGTTAGTCACCAGAATTAAGATCTGCTTTGTAATCTAGTCATCATGAGTAATCACTATGGTCATTAAACAATACTGTATTTTAAATGTTTAAAAAAAAAAAAAAAAAAAACACCATCTTCGTCTAGGAAATAGCTGCTCCTTAAAATTATGGATAACTTACAAACTTAGAGGTGCAGTGCACAACTTAAATTAAACCAGCTCACCGTTGGCAAGAGATTCAGTATGTAGACTGAGCACTGAATGGGCAGGACCTGCATCTGCTACACACCCCAGACCTAGATACTTTAACAGCTTTCAGGAATTGGGCCTATGGGCGGAGCAGAGCGGACAGCATTCCCCATTCTGGTTGTCAAAAAACAAAAACAAAAGTGAAAATAAAATTTAAAAAAGCATACCATGCATACGTTAAAAAAAAAATAGATAAATAAATGATCTCCTTGGTGTTCAAATGCCTGAATATTCGGCGTAGGGTTCTCACTTGACACTTGAACAATTCGCACTGCAGAACAAACAAGGAAACATTTCACGCAAGTTCCCTTTAAAAAACATTCCATATCCTGAAAAGACTTCACCAAAAACATATTCCTAGTTGTCAGCTGGATTAAACACACACAGCTGTTCACTAAATGTCTTACACCTAAAATAAAAATAACACCCTTTATTTTATATATCGCTATGCTGATCTTCCCCTTTAACTAACGAGCTGATAATTAGTCATGGTTAAGAGGCATCAGATCAATTACAGTCCCCACCCTGGTTCCAGATTAGAGACTGAATTCCCCTGTACCCAGAGCGGCTGTTCCCTTCTCTCCCAGTGTGCTGAGCCTACTGAGGGCGTACGGCCGCCTCTCCCAGCATATATAAATAATCCATGCAGGATCCCAGTCCCTGCACGGGGGCGCACTGGGAGCACTGTGCCAAAGGGAAAGGGGCCGAATTGATGACATCAACATGCTTACTGTTAATCATTGGCAGCCTCTGGCTTGCTGGCTGTTGAACCAAGACTGAGTTTTAGGTAACCACTCAAATAGTTGCAATATCTATAATATATATATATTCCAGGTGAGGCGGCACTCAAGGATTTAAGACAAAGTGGAGTATTATCAAAAGGGTGTATTTAATCCAAAAGGATGTATATAATAACATTACTTTTCTCAGGGACATCATGTGTAATTATATATAGACATACACACACACACACACACACTATGATAGTTAAAAATGGATGCGACTGCTTTCCAGCTCAAAAGAAAGTGTAATTAAGAATTCTGTGGCTGAGCGTCTGCAATGTGTGGTTGGCGAAGCGATTCAGTAAAATATGGCACTCTCAGTATGTGCTGTAGATCTTGCAAGGCTCCGTGCCAAACATTAATCCCAGATATTGAACAGAAGCATTCATCAAAAAAAAAAAAAAAAGAAAAAAAAAAATCTCCCGGACATTTAGAAATGCTAGTAAAGTGGACTTATACTAGAGATGCTCACTGACCCCCGTGAACTGGTTTTGGATCTGGATTAGCTTCGTGTTTTGGCAAAAACGCCCTTGTGCGTTTTGGATTTTCTAGAAAAAAAATCCTAAAATATGCTAAAAAAAGAAACAAAAACATAATTTTGCTCTCTCTTTTGTTCCTACATTATTAACCTCAATAACACTAATTTCAAGTCATTTGCAGTCAATTTTGACCACCACCTCAGGTCACAATATTATTTTCATACACTTTCGGACAAATACTGCAGCGACCTGGCTGGATGGTAAGCGACAGAGCAATGACACAAACACACGACAGTTCCTACCACATCTAGGACACATTGGCACACAGCAGTGGCAGAAAAGAAAAAGGGGGATCCACCCGTTATTTTGCATCTTAAAAAGGAAACAAAAACTTGTGAGATCCAATGACATAACAATGATGTTTTGCCTCGTTTTCAATTCCGAGGGAGCGCGACAGTACCGAGCCGGCTCCGCTCGGTACTTGGATCTGCTAAGTCCGAGTATGTTCGGTTCTCTGGGAACCGAGCCGGAGCATCTCTAACTTATACCTGTATACAATTAAACATCCATTTTTGGGATGTTATGTAGCCTGCTGAGAAGCAGTGAGGTCACTGAGATACTGCCTAACATTCACAAGACCAAACTTCAATTCACAAGTTACTGGTTTCTGGAATTGGGGCTTAGGTCTCTAAACCAACAGAAAGCACCAAACATTTTACAAAAAGCATCAAAACAATTGCAAGAAATGTGACCAGTTTCTCACAATGTGCATTAAAAGTAAATCTGTAATTTTATCAAAAAGGATACAACATACACCATAGAAGAATCCATACAGCTGATCATAAAACGATCAAGATCCATAGCAACTATTAGCACACAAGACTAAACTGGCCAGTCTATACCCTATGGCAGTGGATTCCAAACTTCTTCAGTTCAAGGCACCCTTAGGGTCTCCATAATTTTTTTTCAAGGCACCCCTAAGCCAAAATTATTACCAAGTAGTCCTCAGCCTTGCTTACCACTGGTCCTGGCCGAGGCACCCCAGGGAGCCTAGACGCACAGTTTGGGAACCACTGCCCTAGGGACCTCATGTCTGCTACAAAATCAAAATTAAATGTAATTTATGCATTACCCTGTAAAGTCATATCAGATTAAAAAAAAAAAATTAAAAAAAAATCCCTCAAATTATTTTCTCAGAGTTTTAAAAGAACAAATTTGCTTTTATTATACTCGTTTTTATAAATTGGACTTGCCCTTTAGTAGTAGACGGTGGTACATCCCGAGAGCCCATTCTTCTGCCCTATGTGGACCCCTGATGAACGCTAGGCCACTCAATCTCCAGAAAAGGCCACATCACGTTGAGCTGCCCACTCGCCACTTTAACCAGCCAACATAAATGACTTCTAAAGGTCTCACCACAGATGACTTAAGGACACGAGTCCAAAGACCAATAGCAGCCAGATGAAGGGACATAATGACATTCGCACGTGTGTGAGTGCGCTGGTACAATGTGCCACACTAGCTTGGTGTATACTATGATGGTCATTTGGACTGTGCAATAAATTCTGCACTAATCCTCCTCTTTAATTGGCATATATTGTATACCAGAAAAACACAAACAAAAAAACACATCCACCCCTTTTCTTATAATATTGCCTGCTCCAACGCTTTGGATGAGCTCTGTCCGGGCCCGAGGTAAGTACCTATTGGGCACACTGATGGACTACTACGGTGCACATTAAATATTACACGGGATCTCGTCTGGCCTATCTTGCTGGATATACAGCCGGCATATCCTGTGCCTTGCTTAGCATATTATGTGTTTGTGAGCATATTACTGTACATCATGATGCTGGGAGTTTTAGTACCATGTCTGTGGTGATATTCTGTGGGTACTGACCAAGTAACTATATATGGTGGGTATTTAAGGTTTATATACCAGTATTTACTTAATTAGCATTCCTTATGTGCCAAGTATTAACTTTCTTTGGCCATATTGTGCAATAGCAGCAGACTGAATATACTCTCCTCCGCTCTACCACACATGCAAAGTACACACTGTGCCAACTATAACTATCCTGTTTTTTGCTATGCTATTCTGGTAACTGCTAGATTAGTGCACATGCTTCCATTTAAATTACTATTTATATAACAAAAAAATACCCAAACAAGCCTTGCAGTGAAATCACACACTCCCGCTACGCATAATCCCCCCACTCCTCCAAATGTCTCATCCCTCAAACTTTACGGCAACCTCAAATTTTGACAATTTAGTTCTGCTCAGCTTATGGAGCAGCAGCTCACCCACAATCCATGCCACAGTGAGGTCTCTGGTTTCTAACACATCAATAAGCTGCAGCCCAATATCAATGCATTCAGACAACAGAACGGCGGCCTCCATTGTGTGTTGGTGTTAGAGCAGGAATATATATAATAAATGAAAACAAAGAAGTTGCATAGAGCAGCCAGCAGGGATATGCAGTAATGCAAAAGAATGTTAGAAATTTAATGTGATGGGGGAGGACAGACATTTCACATTATTGGTCAGTCACTAGAGCAGGATAATGTCAAAGTCCTTTATCATACAAGGTGACTGCACATCTAAGTTCGATCTCATGGAATACCAGATATTCCTTCACGTTCTGTCTGTATTGATGGCAGACAGGGCACACTGTACACAGCGCCTATATCAGAAGCCAGAAGGCTGCACATGCACAGAACAATCACAGCAGAAGAGTTAAGTGCTTAGCAAAGTAAATGCTAAAAAGGTCAGACCTTTGGGCCGCAGTGGGAAAAACTGTTTCTTTTGTAATTATGTTTCCTGCTGTAATTCCCTGCAGATATAAACCAGCCAATATTTAAGTGCAAGCACAATATAACAGACACCCTTATAATAGTTTCACACAAATCGCATGGAGGCTGGATTGCAATGCTGTGACACCATTACTGAACACTCCTGCTGGTTCTAATGGGCATAAATTAAAGGGGGCAGGTGACCGCCTTATTTTACAGTTGCACTTGGCGGACTGTTGCTATTACCCACTTGAGGAGGGAAGGGCACTGTACGCAGCAGTCAAACATGGCAGGAGATATGCTAGAAATTCAATCTAATTTCATTGGTTCAGTGTCCCTGAATATGTTCATTTTATAAATGGCTATGGACCCAGTTTCGAACTTGCAATTTGAAATTAGTAGTTCCCATTCAAATTACTGCTTTGACAAAAAAAAATAAAAAAAAATAAAAACCCACTACTGTGACAAAAGCCACAGTCCAAAAAACTAATTGGGAAGACGCTACTGAAAGCACGGTTTGTCCAAACATGTGTAACCCCTTTAATTTAATAAGCCACGAAAAGACGAATAATTATACTTGCTAGTAATGGTCAAACGTAGACCTCACATGGATATTCTGAAGCAGGAAAACGTTGTATTAAATGCTGGACTTGCACCTCCAAGAAGCTGCCCTTTGTACTCATCACAGACCTGCAGTTAGACATCTCTTCCTAACAATTGCACACACAGAATACAGCCCCATCACTGTATCTGACACTCTATAGGACCCTGGTCAGACCTTACCTCTAGTACCAACTACCTTACTGTGAACTTGAGGCAGCCTTTCATAGGGCCCTCAAAAGAATTGCATATGCATGAAAGATCTACAAGCCCAGAAGCCAAGAGGAGTGAACATGTCAAAACTGTCCTTCAAAATCCATTTCTTTCATTCCACATTCATTTGGCCACAAACTTTTGCACAGTGGAATTTGCCCTTAAGTGCTCCAAGTCTTACCCAAAACACAATAAGTTGACCGTCGTCCCTGCTATATTCATAGAATAGAAACTCTGAAACGTGAATTTACAATCATAGCATGGAATGTAAGTGAAATAGTGAAACGCGCAACTTGAAGATTCTATCACTGGAACTTCCCAACCAATGGTCCGCTTATACAAGCCCCTTCTAATATCATATGGTGATGGCCACGATCCAAATAACTACAGTTAATGCAGCTTCCACTCTGACTCTTTTTGGACGGGCACAAAGCTGGCAGAGCATAGATGGTAGTGCCACCACACCTTATAGTGAAGAATAGGAGTACAATACTTGGGGTCATGGGAAAAGTACGTACACGGACAATGGAACCTAAGGAGAAGCAAACAAGTATGGCACAACTATATCACTCCACAAAGAGCAAGCTGAAACCTGGAGAATAGGTGTGGTGCTTTCAGCACTAAAACTTAAAGTGGGAGAGAGTGTATAGTTTGTCTCCTGGAAATTAAAGCAGATTTGTTTCTATAGCAACGGAAAGTCTCATGTCACAACCGAGCTCATATAGAACCTATACACTATGTACCAGCAGGGAGATCTGACAAGTAATTATAGATCTGCCAAAACGGTCACACTGATGAGCCTTTAGGTGCCAAGTTTTATTATAAATGAGCTTGTGGATGATTCAAAATGAAAAACAATTACATAATAAAGACTTTATATGTACACACATTATGTATGACACACCTATAATAAATATGGATGAGGTGTAGCACCCACAGATCATATATAAACTTTAGTAGTGTTGATTATTTAACAGTTTGTCTTATGCCAAAATGGAAAACATTTTTAAAGCATGGTATGCAATTCCCATGAAATAATAAATAAAATTTACATGCGGTCTAAAAACAAAACCCTGGTGAAATTAGATTCACATCCTGGGTGTAATGTTTATAGCTCTTTCAGGAAAAAACGTAGCGTTGTTACCAGCAAGATGATATCACAATAGGCACATAGTTTGTATGGAAATCTTACCCTAGAAGTCTCTATACATAGGTCCTGGATTCTGCTCCTTGTTTGCCGATTCTCGGCATCCACACTCGGTGTAATGAGAGTCCTCATCGCACCTGGAACGCGGTAGTGACCTATGGAATACAAACTATGCTGGCTGGTGCGTCAGAAACTACCAACGCGTTTCATCCGTGTCTTGGGACTTTTTCTAGGCTATTGCTCAGTGCGATGCAGCGGTTATAAATACACTGCCTCTTCCGCTGATTCCATAAACAATTTCATTAATTTAAACAAGTAAAAACTAATACACTAATTACCATAAGTTCCTCTAATCAGAAGACTAAAATTGATGTATGTGGGCAGCACGGTGGCCAAGTGGTTAGCATTTCTGCCTTACAGCACTGGGGTCATGAGTTCAATTCCTGACCATGGCCTTATCTGTGAGGAGTTTGTATGTTTTCCCTGTGTTTGCGGGGGTTTCCTCCGGGTGCTCCGGTTTCCTCCCACATTCCAAAAACATACAGGTAGGTTAATTGGCTGCTATCAAATTGACCATAGTCTGTCTGTGTTAGGCATTTAGACTGTAAGCTCCATTGGGGCAGGGACTGATGTGAACGAGTTCTCTGTACAGCGCTGCAGAATCAGTGGCGCTATATAAATAAATGGTGATGATCATGTGTACCTATTAAAATAAACTGGATAAAATAGCTGTTTAAGTATTATATGTACAAAAAGGCATGTATTGCTTCCATCGTATCAAAAGGAATTGAAAAAGGAGTGAACACTAGCTCTCACCTAGCATGCTTCCATAACAATTGCAAATTTATGGTGTCAAAAAGGAATCCAGGTCAAAATCAATATTAAAAAGTCCATGTGGCATAAGAGACTTCATCTGATAGATCCATTTCACTTCTATTTGCAAAATGTTTTCCATAAAATTCCCACCTCTCCAAAGTTTCTTGACCCATTGGATTCCCATAAACCTCAGTCCTTTCGGTCACAGTTGTGCATATTAAAGGAAGTGGTTTGAAACACTATAGGTAGCAACACCTCTCCGGATATTGTTCATACGTTCAGCAATCCTGCTTTTCAGTTTCCGTTTAGTTCTACCTATATATTGTAGTCCACAGGTACATTCCAACATATACACCACTCCTGTGCTACAAGTTGATATTAGCTTTAAGCCTAAAATTCCTTCCATTGGAATTGGACTTGAAATGATTAATGGGTCTTGTTGAGGACATATCACTACTCTTACAACGCTTACAGTTCAGGCAGTGGTAACATCCTAACTTCTGCAACGACTGCAGAAGTTTTATAGACTGAAATGCTACCAAGCAAACCTCACAGCTTTAATATTTAGAAATCAGAACATTGCGCACGAGAAGGGGGACAATGTCACGCTACAATGGGGCGATGGAGAATCACTGGTCCACCTCAGCCCCTCCAATGCGGTACACACCCACCGCTGGTACGCGCAGCTTTGAAAAGAATCGTCACAGACACCTACCAACTGCCCTGAAATTATGGGGGAGTGGGGGTCCTGATCCGTGGGGTGGAGAGTCCTCTAAAATCGGGGTATCTCGGGTATCTCCCTCCCCCCCCACCTTTACAATCGGACACATGGGAGATATGAATGATATCCCCACAATAAGAGACGACTGTGTGTGTGTGTGTGTGTGTGTGTATATATATATATATATATATATATATAATAGATCGCTACCCTACATTGTCCTTGACAGAAGTCAGCAGTGAAATTGGATAAGTCAGGTCAGAGAATTAAAAGATTGCCAGTGTGGTCCTGTATACAATGTACACAATGTCCCCACAGAACACTACAGGAACAGAGGTCTATATTTACAGGCTCTCATGTAGAAACTCAGCATATGGAATAGAGATCAAAGTTCCGGAGCCCAAGAGCTGAGGCTCTGACTGAATCTACCCGCTGTGTACACAAATCTTTTACTAAAAGCGACGATTGTGCCACCAGCGTAGTGAGAATTCCACCCGAACATGATTTTTAAAACAAAGTTGTTGTTTTGGGGTTTTTTTTTCGTTGCGTTTGCATATTTTGTCCCCCCCCCATTATCTTAATCCTTGTGGACTACTTCTAATCCTACTTCATTTGTACTGAGATAGTGCACTCCTGATTTGAGGGAACTGCCTTTGCCATCCCAACAAGAACGCCAGAACTGTTCGGAGGAATATCCCTCACAGCACTGCAAGTGGGCGCCGTAGCAATGCAGGGATGTTTTTAGGGGAGTAATGAGGGACAGCATAGAGTTCAGATGACCTAGGCCTGCCTTCAGGGTCATGCCATGGGCCCAACATCCATTGTGACCATACATTTCTACAGCGACACTTGGTGACGCGTTTCACTGTGTCAATGCTGAGAGGTATGCTGCTAGGAGTGTTGCTAACTCATCCATATACCGGTAAAAGAGCTAACATGATTTACACAGGTTCTGGAGCTTGCCCTGTGGGAGTAGATGAGACTATTACCTCACGGTCTGCATCTCACTTGGCCCATGTGAGCAAACCTCAGATCCTGTTTAAATCATAGTACAGCCAATCTGGTAACACTAGCTGCTGGTCCTAAATATTGGCCACTGCTTAAACCATGTTATATTTGAAGTGTAATAATGGTGCCTTAACTGGATTTTTTTTCCCCCTTAGCTGAAGATTTGGGCAGTATTCCTTACAGCTTCCAAGGCATTGGAGAAGCTGTGCTTTACATGATTACTAATGTAGCATTGTATGTTTTTTGCTTCTGTGTTTGAGAAAAACTTGTATATCACATTGCTATCCTGGTGTTATAGAGGTTGCTTAAAATGGTACAAAATGACACCAACAACAGTATTACAAATACACTGCAAAATCATTAAGAGCATCTACAGAAGCCCAGTGTGGCTGATGAAATTGCACGCGTTTTGTGATATTGGGGGGATGGAGACTAATCATTTTAAAAACAATGCAATGTGATAATCAAAAGTTACACATGAATGAACCCCCCCCCCCCCCCAAAGGACCACCAAACAGTTAAATATCTGTGCACTGATGGTGTGACCATGAAGCAATATTCATTAAAATGCAGTCACATTAGGGACCAATGACATCTGTAAGCATACCACCCAAAATTTTAGTACCTGGCAGTGGGTTAGGGGGTGTGGCCATGTCATTGATGGTGTGGCCCCGTCATGATGGGGGCGTGGCCACACACCAAGACATAGCTCCCTTGCCTTCTCAACACTGCTGCACCCTTTCACCACTGCTCTGCGGCATTCAAAAATCGGGACTGTCCCGTCGAAATCAGGGCAGTTGGAAAGTATGAGTAGGGCATGAGGCTGCATTATCCCGAATACTGGTTTAGCCCACAAAAGGCCGACTTCATGTGTAACAAATGCACTTTAAAAAGCGAAGCCGACAGAACATGTAATCAATGTAAATTGCAAAACAAACCAGTACTGGGCTCCTGAAACAACCGAGTGGATAAATTAGCAATGGAGAAAGCTTGTTGCAAACAGTATTACACAAACCATGTAATTAGTCCAATGTAATTTAGCAACTTTTCAATAAAAGGTTCCAAACTGAAGTGGATGAGAATTTTATTTTAGCTGACATTTGCTAAGGGCAAATAAAGTCAGCGAGAGGCCAGACGTGAGGAGCTCAGTCAGAGCAGCTTACTATGAAGACAGTTTGGCTTTACCGGTCACGGGAGGGTAAAGAGAAAACTACAACCAAATCTCTGCCACCTGGAGTACGTGACAAAGTAGTCCTATTTTGAAGTAACCAATCGAAAAAAATACAGGATATCTTAAGTGCAAAAGTCATTAAAATTTGTATTGAAAATATATTATATATTAGACATATGCAATAAAGTATATACAGTAAAGGAAAAAAAATAAGAATAGAAAATAAATAAAGCGCAGGGGCAAACACAGGATTTGTAGAGGGGGGTTTCCACACCACCAGTGGGCATGGCCAGTATGCATGAGGGCATGGCTATAATATTAGACAGTGCTTGGCTGCTCTTCAACTCTTCCTATCCCTATAATATACATGGGCAATGCTGCATGCACTCCAGGACCGTGTGAAGCAGGGGCATGGTGCAGCCACCACAATTATAGTGCCCCAGGCTTGGAGGGGGGTTTCCAGGCACTAGAACCCCCCCCCCCTCGGTTTGCCTAATAAGCGGTACAATAATGAGTGTCTACAGGCAACAGTGTAGCATGGTGGAGGCTCTTTGCAAGTTTCTGGCTACATTTCAGCAAATGTAGTTAAAGTTATGGTCAGAATTAAAGGTGTCCTCAATGCTGAGAAATACAGGCAGGTACTTATCATGCAATACCATCAGGGAGGCATCTGATTGGCTCCAAATTTAATCTGCAGCAGGACAAGGACCCCAAACTTACAGCTAATGTCATTAAGAACTATCCTCAGCGTCAAGAAGAACAAGGAGTTCTGAAAGTGATGATATGGCCCCCACAGAGCCCGGATCTCAAGATCGAATCTGTCTGCGATTACATGGAGACAGAAGGATTTGAGCAAGCAAGCCTACATCCACAGATCTGTGGTTAGTTCTCCAAGATGTTTGGAACAACCACCCTGTAGAGTTCCTTCAAAAACTGTGTGCAAGTGTACTCAGACTTTGGACAGTAGTGTGTGTGTGTGTGTGTGTGTGTGTGTGTGTGTGTGTGTGTGTGTACACACACGTAAATACACACACACACAAATATATCATAAAGATGTATCTTGCGTGCAGATTATTTGAATGTCTAGTAAAATCTGAGATGGCCATGTGCCGCTTCCAAACGGAAACGTCCTAATTCCCTCCCTTATTTGTCAGACACACCAGTTACCAAACACTGAGAGACACAATGAGAGACACGGACACACAGATCTGTGCTAAGGCTGGGTACACTACAGGTTTTTTCCACCCGATAAACAACCGTTAGGTCCAATATCTGATTAGTGTGTACGCTCCAACGGTCACGTTTTATTGTTCCAAAACACATCGTATCGTTTCATCTGATTTTATAACCGGACTAAAAAAAAACTCTATAGGCGACGGAACGATGTTCTGCAGTGTGTACTGTAAGCACTCACCACCAGCAGGGTAGGCAGATCTCCATACAGTGTGCAGAGTCATGATCTTTTCAGCCGATGGTTATGACAGATGAAGAGCACAGATCTGAAGGTAAATCTTGTAAGACATGTATAGTGTGTACACATCAATAGGCTGCTGATTGGGACCTTCAGTCGTTGGTAAAATCGTTGCATAGGGAGAAATTTTCTGTAGCGTTTACTGAGCCCAACTCATTCACTTGCCTTCCCCTGGTTTACTGACACAGTAAAGATAACATTCATTCACTGCCCTCTCAGCAACTCAGCAATTCTCTACTGCAGTTCGTGACATGAAGAGGCAACGCGCATTCACCTCTCCGATAATACTGCAATGGCTGCTGTCTGTACTTAAAAAGAATTCTGCAGTCACGGATGTTCTAGATACGTGTGGAAATGGGAAGCAAAACAAGGTTATGTTGTGGATAGTGGTCAATTCAGTGATTGACATCCTCACTTCAAACGAGGAAAAAGAATTATAGGTGGAGGGGGGAGACAAACAAACCCCAAAAAAATAAATAAATATTATATATATATATATATATATAGGTTCTCTACCCAAATTAATTATGTCTGTCCCACCAAAAACATTATATATCAGTGATGGCTAACCTGTGACACTCCAGGTGTTGTGAAACTACAAGCCCCAGCATGCTTTGCCAGCTATCAGCTAGTTATCTACTGGCAAAGCATGCTGGGGCTTGTAGTTTCACAAACACCTGGAGTGTCACAGGTTAACCATCACTGTTATATATCCAGCGATAGGCAGAACCTTTACACTTCTAACCAAAAAAACAAAATACACATCCCAGCTTTTATAGTAATATAATTTTTCACCAGTGTATGAAACATTAGAATAACTTTGGGGAGAGGCACAGGACCGTCAAAAAACGCTTTAAATAATTTTATTAGAATAAAGGTCTAACGGTTTCTTAAGTTTCTTGGCTACAACATGCAACTCTTTATCGTATGTTTATTTGCTTTATGCATCCTAAGCAAGGATGCCAATTATAATGGAAATTTATAATAAACAAAATAAATACTCCACACACAATACCAAAAAAATGTGCATTTTCATCAGTCGGCAAAGTCATTCCTTGCTCGTGAAATAAAACCAGGCAAATCCGATCTCAATTTATATGCCAGGAAGCAAAAGAGCACACTCAATAATGGGTTAAAACAAACTATATAATCTTCTTACAGCTGTGATCCTTAAAGCTACAGCATTACTTTGTACCGAGATTGAACGCCACACTGTCCTTTGTGCACCCACAGATCAGCACAATGACACAGTGTGTTCTGTATGTTCAACCACTCCAATGGAGTGTAGCCCTCAAACACTGCTTTTTGAAGAAATATGTACCACCAATGACTATTTCAATCATCTAAAGTGGAAGTTTCCACCCCGCCCCCCAATCTCAGTTATTTTCTCAAATGAAACCTACAGACTAGTAGAAGGCTTACTAACAATATCTAACAATTGAAAGAATGTGTCTGGGCATTTTTTTTTATTCAAGTTAAGCCGTGAGCCATTTAAGACATTTATTCTCTCTATGCAGTATGTATTGCACCATAATAGAAAATCATTTTTTCAGTCATTATATGGAAAACATAATTAATCTAGAGTAGGAGCAGCTGTAGCAGCAGCTTGCACCATAGACAGCAGAGATGCCAGCTAACAACAAAGCTTCTATATTATGTTCCTCAAGTGTAAGTGATGTCATTACTTGTGAATCCATAGGCTGAATAGAATTATTAGTTTAATATACAAAATGGCTGCCTCCACTATGAGGAAGTGACCGGGACACTTCCTGGTTACCAGGTAAATAACGGCGTTGTTCCTTCCCGGTCGTGGAGCTCTAGGTTCTGCATGCTGAAATGTTTTCCCCCCCACTGGGGCTCCTCCTCTTCTGTAGTATACCACATGCAAATGTTTAATCGTTCCTCTCTCTACAATGGCTGCCGAGATGGGTGTGAGCAGAAGGACCAATAAAAAGCTGCAATCTGAAGCTTGTGAATTTGTATTGTTCCACCCTCCCAGTTGTCGACCGGGGTAGCGAGACAAATGACCGAGCCCCGCGAAAAACAGCGCGGAGGAGCAGCCACCAGGCCTCGGCTCAGTGAAGCCGTGGGTAGAGCGATTTCTTTCACCCTTGCAGGGAATTTAGCTTCAAAAAGAACCACTAAAATATATAAGCCATGGGTTTATTTATACTGGATGACTAATACGGTTTACAAAAAAAAATAAAAAAAATAAAAAAATGATATTTGAGCTACAGTCATGACTGCCAGGGGAGATCTTTCCCCCCACACACTAGGCTTCCTGTCAGAAACCCAACTAAAGGACACCACACTTGGCCTCTAACAAAAAGTGAATAGGTAGCAAGGTTGGACAGCTATCTACTGTCATGGACCCCAAATGTGAATTTGTAGAGACAGCCAGTTTGCCCAATCGCAAAGCATGCTGGCACTATTTTATATTATATTATTTATAAAGCGTCACAAATTCCCTTGCGCAGGAAAACCGTACAAAATATGCCCCCGCAGGTATGCCTTCTGTAACGATACCGCTACTATGCAAGCAGTCAAGCCCCAGCAAGGACAAATAAAGGGGTTCCATTAGTTGCAGAAAGGGGTACAGAACTTTAATATTTTTGTAGGGTTGCTATGCACACTCCTGCATATAAACACCAATGTGTATCCATAATTACAGTAAAGAGGACCACAGCAATAAAATAAACACTGAAGTTTTTTTGTTTGGGGTTTTTTTTCGGGTCTACAGACTGCGCTGGAGTGTAAAAAACAATGCAGACATTTTCCAGTGAAAAAATATATAAAATATAATATATATTCCCATTGGGTGAAACAATGTATACCATGCTTGCCTACTCTCCCGGAATGCTCCCGAATTTCGGGGAGTCCTCCCGCATGAGTAGGCAAACCTCCCGGACCCTGTAAAATGTCAAAATTCACGACATTGACTAACAGCGGGGAGTTTAACCACGTCATTAAGCCCCACCCCGTTATTCAATATTGTTAATTTTTGTATTGCGGTGGGGGCGGGGCTATAGTGATGTAATGATGTTGTCACGCCTCCTACTACCCTCTGTCAGATAATCTGTACTCTGATCTCCAGGAGTACAGATTGAAAAAGTTGGCAAGTATGATGCATACACTATACATATTTTTGGCATAGATTTGCTTTGTGTGGCTGCCTGCTTGAGCACAGGTGTAACAGAATGGGCTTTAACTGACCAGCATATAAGTGGACAGAGACTTTAGATACAGCCAATTAATCATGTCACAGACTGTCATTTGTATCTCCAATTGTATAAAACATCTCAAGACAAAATGCCTCTAGCTGTAGGCTGGTCCAAGACAGCTGGCATGAGAACTGCCCCGACGGGTTTATGGGAGATGGAGTCAGCTGCAAGTACCTCCCTGATGCCCACACAGTACAAGCTGGGAATAGCTCTTCCCCAGGTCCCCTCCTTCTCCAGCACCAACACGATGAGCAGATACAACAAAAGTGTCTTTTCATCCCTTCTCTTTAAATGACCAACACAAAGCTGCCAAAAACCTCAGTGCGCTCCACAGAAATACAGGAAAACCTCCTTGGCTCGCCCCTAAATAGGTCTACTGTCCACAGGCAGTTGCTGTCACTGCAGGATGCCATAACCAAATCCAACATATAACAGGATATATTGTATATTCAGCAGCTCAGCAACAGGACTGGAAGACTGGAGTTTGTTGCAAATTCACAAACTGATAGAGAGAATGTTTCTCGTTACACTAAACCACTGTACAGCACCCTTCTATATAAGCAGAATTACCCTGGAGCCCTGGCATGAACACAGCGCTCTGGCAGAGGAAGGGTTACGGTGCTTGGAGAGTCTCAGGTTTCAGAGTGGCATTTTCTGAAGCATTTTAACCTTTACAGAAAGAATGTTGCAGCAACACCTGGCCAGAAGCCTCCATGTACCAGCCCTGTACTGCACACAATCCTCCCTGAGATCTGTAACTCACTTTCTGCAGGGAAAAAATAAAAATCTTGCAGCTAAAATAGGTCACATTACTGCAGACAAATTCATGTACAGGCTGCTGAACTGTACACAACACAGAAACCCTGTTGGCCGTTGCCCTGCAGACGGTCTCTGTTGACTGGTACAGAATTTGCAGACTAGGAACGGATAGTGAATTTCAGAATCAATGCACAGCCCCCCCCCAACAACTTCTAGGTTCTAATTCAGAATCTTACCTGGTTGAGAAGCAGCGAGGATGCAGACGGGGACTGCTAGGGTAAACACTGCCCCAGGAGCCTTTGGTTTGCCTGGCAAGCAACTAGCTTGGAAAATTTCAATCTGCGTTGGCACGAAGCAGCAACAGCACTGTGTGAGGGAGCTGTATACAGACACGGATTGAATTAATCTACGTAATGCAGAGAGATGCCAGAGCAGCCACAGACCGCATATAGTGGAGGAGCCCCCTTGAATTCGTTAAAGCATCACAGTGCTGAACTGGACAAAACAAGCTTTGTTCTAGAGGGGGAAAAAATTAAAGATAGGAGGGGGGTGTGGTGGGAGCCAACATAACCTTATATGCCTAATATACACAGAGCTGAACATTACCATGTCCTTATATAAAGGGGGGGGGGGGGGGGGGGGAAATCACACACAAAGCTCTGGTACACAGGGCATTAAACAGGGGAGGGATGGCAAATTTTAGCCCGAAGGCAAGACGACCCAGCAGCCTATTAGGTACATTTTAAAGGAGAAAGAAAAAAAAAAAAAAAATGTAGGTGGGCCACTGATCCAGCCCAAGGTAGCCCCCTACAGGACTGGCCCGGGGGGGGAAGATGACCCCCTGGCCCCCAGCCCAGCCTGGCCCTACGTATAAGCCAGTAACACAATGTCAGTAGAACCCATCTCTTACTAGATCTCAGTCCAAAACACCAACATCAGGATTAATGTTCCAATTTAAAGACAACATATTAGGAAAACAGCCTTTCATTCATTAACCAAAGCAGAACTGTAACCGCCATCATTTCCCATCAGATACGGACGATGATTACAGATCTAGCTCAGGTTCTGTAGAATGCCAGCAAATATATTTTACATAAGTGAATCACATATGATATCCACATTATCTGGGTACACTTGAACTGACAATACTCAGAAGGGATTGTTGGGATTGGCAAATTGGCTAAAGACCATTCAAAGTAAGGCTTTATAGGTCATTTATTTTGTGGAAACAGCTGACCTCAGGTGCTTCCATGTCTAGAGCGATATCAGGAGACTCACTGCCAATCTAACATACAGGGGGTGGGAAATGCATTTAGGAAAAATAAAAGTGGGGTGTAAATATACTTCTCTCACCGCTCCACATCTACAGCACCCTTTGCAAATCCCTACACTGGTTCCCTGTGTCCTCCAGAGACCAATTCTAAATGCTCAACCTTACCTACAAATCCCTCAACACCACCCCTGCATACATCTCAAATCAAAATATTCTCTCTCTGACCTGCGCCTTATCTCGTCTAATCACCTCTCACTCCCGCCTACAAGACTTCTCCCATGTTGCTCCACACTTATGGAATTCCCTACCACACCCAATCAGGCTTTCCCACAGCCTGTACACGTTCACTAAAAACACATCTCTTTTTAAAAAGCTTACCTTATCCCTGAAAACACCATTCACATTAATACACCCTCACAACTGCCCCAATCTCCGCTCTAAGCCGCATTTGCTCCTCTTGTTTCAGCTGTGCCCTCTTAGAATGTAAGCTCTCTAATGAGCAGTGTCCTCCATCGCCCTTGTTTACATGTCTGCATTTATTTTGCCTACCTTGTATGTCACTGTTTTATTACTATATATGTCCTGTTTTCCCTACTGTACGGAGCTGGGGAGCACTGTAGCACCTTACAAATCTACAATCGTAATACTTATAGGCAAACCGAGGGGGGGGGTTCCTAGTGCCGGGAACCCCCCCTCCAAGCCTGGGGCACTGTATAACTGAGGTGGCTGGACCCTGCCCCCGCTTCACACGGCTCTGCTTGAAAAGGGAGAGCTGCGTGCACCCAACAGTAGTGCACGCAGCATTGCCCATGTATATTATAGGGATAGGAAGGGTTGGAGAGCAGCCAAGCACTGTCTAAAATTATAGCCACACCCCCAGGCATGCTGGTCACGCCTACTATTGGCGTGTTGTGAAAACCCCCTCTACAAATTCTGCGTTTTTCCCCTGACTTACCCCCACAAACCCATACGGCCTATATCAAACAGAGCTTGCTGAACTTTCTCTCTGTGGGCAGAAGCAGGTATTCACTTCAGATGCAGACATGCTTTCACTTCATTGTCCGTGTCATGCCTACCACAAAAAAGGCCATCACATACAGACAGCGGCAGTGTATTGCACATACACACAGCAGACTGATCTAACAAATGCTATAGGCATTTTTAAATTTGTCAAGGGAAGCGATGGACCTATAATGTGTAATTTTATGTAGAATGACCCCATGCAAATTCCATGGATAAGGAAATCCGGATTAGATCATGTTTTTGCACAGTTGATATTACGGATATGAATGCTATTTTCAGTCAAAGTCGGTGAATAAATTCCAAGACAACAGGTCTAACAAGTGCTAGACTACAGCACAAAACATGATATCATTACAAAAACAGAAGCAGTCTGTCTGCTGGGCTACCGGCTCCACACAACAGAAATTGTACTTCTAAGACTTTGTATAGGTTCCAACACCTTTAGCCCAACAAGTGAAGAGCCACTTGGTGAGTTTCACACCATTGTCAGGAGATTGACCTGGAGACGACCAGAGATTCAGACGTCTGCAACATCTGCCCAATCACAATTCAGTTACCTGGAGGATGATTGCGTGTTTCTCATCCAATCACAACAGGCATTCTCCTCATGGGCCCCCTCTAGCATTAAACCTTCTTTGCAGGAAGGTTAGGAATGAACAGATCATCACTACAGTTTTAGGTAGCAGTTTACATAAGAGGTATCCCCAGATTTAGGTTAGAAATTTTAGTATTCAGAATAACCAAATTTCTTTCAAAAGAATAATATGATCAATAATAAGGTATACATTAACATTTATTATTAATTACAGTAAGACTTTCCTCTAGTCTTCAAGCGTTCTCTGAAAACCAACCTCTTCAGTCAAGCTTATAATATTCCTCAACCAGCATCTTAATCTCCCTAGGTTACCCTATTACCACCCTCTACACAGCTAACAAGACAACAACCCTCTGACCAACATAGTTGTGTGACTGAGCATACACCACTAAATATTTAGCAAACTTTGCATTCTAGCTGGACAAATATTGAATATGATGTAACACTTACCCTTGTGTATCAAACGCCCATAGATTGTAATCCTACGAGCAGGGCCCTCTTACCTCTCTCTCTGTATGTATGTATGTATGTATGTATGTACTACCTAGTATTGTTTTATTGCTCTTTGTTCCCTATTGTAAAGGGCTACGGAATTTGCTGGTGCTATATAAATAAATGATAAGCATAGTATATAATAAAAAGGTAAACTTCTAGTGTGTCCATCACCTACAGCCAATGGGGGCAGACATTTTGCAGGCTGAACCAATATTTAGCATATCGATTCACTACCAACATGACTGATGCAAAAGACATTCATTATTACCTCATTTATATAGCACCAGCAAACGCTGTAGCGCTTTACAACTGGGAACGAACACCATAATAAAACTGGGCAACAACAAACAGACAGGTAAGAGGGACCAGCTCATCTCTTACTATCTATAGGACAATATACAATTCATTCAGGAGGCCGCAGATTCTACTCTGTGCCAGGCAGACTGGAAGAAGTGCTTAGTGGGGCTATAAGATCCAGTCACACAGCAATACTGGTTTGAAAGTCAGTAGGTTACAGTATAGAAAGTAAAATGTAAATTATGTGTGAAATGTGTAGAGGGGTGGTAATTAGGCAGCACAGACTAGGGAGGTTCAGGAGGCAAAAACTACTGCATGCAAGAATAATGGTGGAAAGGCACTAATGGGGGAGGGAGATGTTGTTAGGAAGTTGAAATTACCCAAAAGGATTGTGAAGATGTCAGATAAGAAATAAGGGAGCCAGGCCGAGAATTGCTAGTGTGATAGATCAAACCAAAACTCAGAGAGAAGAGTTTGAAAATCTGGATAATAAGGGGGGGAATTCAATGCAAGCAAGGAAAAATGAGCAGAGATTTCTACCGTAATTGCCAACAAGGTGCGCGGCGCGATGTCCGAGCGCAACATTGACGCCAACTGAATTCCCATATAAGAATCCAAGAGATGGGAGTGTTAGTGAAGGAACAGGTTGAAAAACTTTGAATGTGGATCATGGGGAAAGAGTCCAATCCCACCTCCAAGGGTCAAGCGGAAGCCGTATGTGAAAGTGCTACGGATGAGGCCGTATCTGATCATATTTTTGTTATTTCCAGAAGGTTAATGTTTAGGAGGAAGAGGTTATAGATGGAGATACATTTGCTATTGATAGATAGTGAATTGCAAAGGGCACATTTAAAGGCTCTTGAAAGTGACAGGAGACAGGTGATATCTTTGAGATTTGATGGATTTCTATAGTACACAGAACGAAGGTTATGGGAGATGTGGGAGGGTTGGAGGTGCGGCTGGATATTTTGATATACCCCCGGCTACTAGAAGCCGAAAGATTGAGAGGTAGATGAGTAGGTTGTGAAATGTATTTATTTTGTACAAACAGGTTGAATTTATGCAGTTATGGAATAGACAGCAAACAGATTCATGAGTGTTATTTGGTGGGCAGTGTGGTAGTGAGGGGAAAGATTGATAAAGGGGTGTGATCACTGGCAGATCCAGAAGGGGGCGATCGCCTCCCCCAGAAGCAATCTTCATACCCTTTTTAAAATTGCTGCAGAGAAGTCTGATTATCGGGAAGGAAGGGGTCAACCAATCAGAATGAAGGAGGTGCATAGCTATGCAAAATGCCCCCACCCACCCCACAAAAAAGGTCTAGGTTTGCCCCTGGGTCTGATGCAAGTGTGGGGTTGGGTGAATGATGTAGTTATTCAAAGAATAATGTCATAAAGGGCTAGAAAAGAAAACAATTTGTTAAGCATTGTGCTATTCAATATGGGTCTGAGAAGGAGGAGTGACAAAGTACCAAGGCACAAACAAAATGAAAGTGAGAAATAAAGTGTTTCATTGTCCAGGGTAATGCCATAGTGAATGCTAAACATTAAGATAATTGTTTGTGGTCCTCAGATGTTATTCAAAGCTAGTTCAACTGTCTTATTTCAGTGACTTCCCATAGACTTGTAAGATCCAGTCATGCCTCAGATGTCATCAGACCCTAGCTAATGAATAGGCTGCATACTCCTGCTCATCCCACATAAGAGCTGCCTGAAGGGAACAAACACATTTGTTGCACAAACTGAACTAATTTCATGATTCAGAGGTGGGACAGGGAGGAGCCCAAAACTGCCTCCACAACGGTCTGTAATTTCACGTAGGGGGCAGAATACAGTGACTCAGGGAACCTAGTGTAGGACAAAAGGAAAATTATACTAAAATAAGCATTTAATCCAGTAAATTGTAAAGAAAAAAATCCAAATCCAAAAAATTGATTTAAATGTGTTACAGTATTACATTCAGAATATCCACAACTTTGTAGAAAGAAAAATAAAACCACACATTCATTGAGAAAATTAAATCCATAATGTCATTGAATAGATGCAGCAGGTGCATGTAGATAAGATTCTTGCAGGTAAAGGTCTCCAGACTTTGATTTAGAACATACAGAAGAATCTTAACAGGTACATTATTAAGAACAAAGTAGTAAAGAGAACATTGTGGAAAATAGTTGCACAATGGATAGATTTTATATTATAACAGTTATACTTCTCTTCCAATTAGTGTCAAGGGGAAGTTTTAGAGAAAACAGAATCAAACGTGCTTGGGAAGGGGGTCCCCCTTAAAGAGTCAGGGCTCATTCACAAATATGCACTAGGTAAATGGATACAGCCACATGCATTTTAATGCTTTACATGCGCTTCTATCAATATAATCTATTGTACCGATAGTGTCAGGTAATGCATGAGAAATAGCGCATACCGGGTTCTAACACTTTTTAATTGCAAAGTCCATAAGAAGCCATTTATCCCATTTTTGTTGTGGTTTTCAGATTTTTGTGAATGCAAAGTACATGAACACCAGATAGGTGTGAATGAGACCTTAAAATGATGCTTTAATTAAAAGCAGTAATATATTACACGTGTCCAGATATTTACACCCAACTGTCCCAAACGCCAGTCGTTATCTTATAAGCAGAGACCTTCCTACTCTTTGTTTTCACATATGCATCCATTGTGCCCACCTTGCACCTTCCTGTTTTATTTATTCTGAGCACTGTGACCCCTCACAAATCAATAATATGCATTCATTTTATTTTTATTTATTTTTTTATTTTATTTTGGGGGGGGGGGGGGGGGGTCTGCCGATGTTAAAGGCTTTTAATCTTCATTCAATAGACCCAAATATATTCAGCTATAAACACTAAGCCAAAATGCCCCCCTCCTCCAGTCAAACCCGTAATGCTCTATAATTATGTGGTGGCAGTAAAGGTGTATAGAAACTTCAACATGGGCCTAAAAGACATTCAACAAAATTGAGCTGATGGGGAAAAAAATAAAAATCCTCAAAAAATTCCACAAACCTTCTTTACAAAACCAAGACTTGAAGTTAGCTGAACATTACACCCAAACAGATGCAAAATGCAGGCCACAAGTCACACTGAAGGCAGACCTCTGTTTTTTTATTTGGTTAAACACCAAGATTTCAGCCAAATCATTAGGATTCAATCAAGCAAATCCACATAACGATGTCCCAGCAACTTTACTGTGTATGACACAGGGGCTTATTGAAAAAGTTCAAAGACAAGCAATATGCTACAACAACTAAACACTTAGCAATAGAATATGTTCCGGAACCCAAAGTCAATGTCTGATTGGTTGCTCTGAGTTCCAGAACATAATTACTGTTTGCACCACGTTACCGAATTTCCTGAGGGCCTTATTTAGGATTATTAATTTTTATATAGCGTGCTGACGTATTGGGCAGCGCTTTCTGTACCACAAAACCAAAACCACCAACCTACCAGCATGTTTTTGTACTGTGGGAGGAAACCAAAGTTGCCTTTATTGAGTCCTCTTCCATATACTGTTAATATTCAAATTAAGGTGCAGTGTTCATCAAAAGCATTATGCCGCCTGATCCTAAAAATGCATTCGGTGCATTTCTATCAAGAACACATGCATGATGTGGAATTTATTTATTTTTTACATATACTAAGAACCGGTATGCTAAAAAGCGAAACTACTTCTCGCGTTTATCTATGTACATATACACACTACCATGTGAGGTAATCTGTGTATATAAACACAAGTTAAATAGCAGCCATAGTAATTAGATAAAATATCTATAAACTTGCACATACACACAAGACACCTTGTAAAACAATATCCTCAGCTGATAGCACTTAACTCTGTTCATCCAGATTACACCACTGTCAGCCTGATCTCACTTTCCATGAACTTGGCATCACACACAAGCCACCACTAACTACTCCTTAGCTTAAAGGACCACACAAACATAAAAATAAAAGTTGGTGTACATAATAGAGCTATAAATAATATTCACAGGTATATAGGTAAAAGTTTCAGAAACTTATCAGGACTGAAATTATTTGAAATAAAGTTATGATTTCATAGGGGGTGGGAGGTATTTCTCTACACACAGCAGACGTCCTGTCAGTAACACCATTGTTATACACAGCAGTTGTCCACTTTTTCAAGAAGTTGATATTTGAGAACAATGGCTTGTACTCAGCTATATAGCAAATGCAAGTTGAATGTCAAAGAATGAGTTATGTGTAGATGTGTTAATGTAAAAAGTGGTGACAAAATCATTGTTCTAAACGAGTCCTTTCCAATTTGCATTTTTAGGAACACTACCAATTCCATTTCCATGCGTTCACCTCACTTACATGCATTTGGAACTATATAAAGAACTCTAAAACATTAGCAAGACTGCATACCAAACAAGGCTATTTTATATGCACTTTAAAAAACCCATATCAAATGTCATTGGGCATGTAGCCTAAATCAACGTAGGCTGGGTACACACTACAGAGTTTTCAGCAATCACACGACTGTTCGGCCCAATATCACATTAGTGTTTACACTGCAACGATGAACGGTTATCATTCCAAAGCTCATCGTATTGTTTCATTTGATTTTTAAACTGAACTATACAGATCTATAAACAATGGAACGATGTTGTTCCAATCCTGGAGTGTGTATGCACTCAGGACCAGCAGTGTGCAAAGATCTCTATGGAGCGTGCAGAGTCGTGATCTTTTCAGCTGATGGTTATAACAGATGAAGAGCACAGATCTGAAGGTGAATCTTGTAAAACGCGTATAGTGTGTACACATGAACCGGCTGCTAATCAGGACTTTTTTCTTTTTCTGTCGTTGCTAAAATCGTTAAAATTGCTGCAGCGGAAGAAGTTTTCCGTAGTGTGTACCCAGCCTTACAATACCCTGCACTGTACTTGATAGTAACAAGGTGGGAAAACAATGCCTTAGACCAGTGGAACCCAAACTTTCTTTGTTCGAGGCACCCTTAGGGTCTCCATAATTTATCAAGGCACCCCTAAGCCAAGAAAATAATTACCAAGTAGTCACTCGTCTTGCTTACCACCAGCCCTGACCACGGCACCCTAGGGAGGTTGCCGTGGCACCCCAGGAAGCCACGGTACCCAGTTTGGGAACCACTGCCTTAGACCCTACTCTACTCCTTTTATCCCCTAGTGCAACATTCAGGGCTGCAAGTAATGGAGGATAGACACAAACAGGAACTGTAAGTAATTGTCTTAACAAAGTTCCATTAAAGCTTCCATTCAATTTAGTTTTGACAACATCCCTTCCCTTACTCTCTAATTAGATTATACTAGATTAAAGGGTTACCTTGCACCCTAACTAACTCAGACTTGACTGTACTGGACTGTGGGTTAATTATTCACCGACTTAGACATCACAGCACTTAACTGGTACTCCCTGCTTATCCAAGACCCCATTGTTGTCACCCTTTAATCTACCTGCCTTTACTCATTAAGCCAGACCAGTGATGGGTAACCTGATAAACTTCAAGGGCTGCATGTGTGGCCTTGTAACCTTCAACAGCCTGCACATTACCTTTAATATTTGTAACAATCATTTAATCAAAGAGACATCACATTCCCTTAGACTAGATCACATATATACTGCAAAATACCCATCGGATTTCTACACATACCACTCGCCCCAAAACACCCCTCAGACTTCTCATGATTCCTACTCACCCAAAACACCTCCATACACCCATTAAACACCCGTTTTCAAAATAAAATTGACCCTCATACCTCCCAGTTGCTCTAGAACAACCTGTAGCCTCCTTCTTTAATAAGAGTTGGGGCGGTGAGTGATGCTCGGTGGTGATAAAATAAAGAATAAGAGCCGGGGCAGAAAGCAGGGATAGGAACGGACACGTCATATATCAGGAAGAAGCTGGGGCTGCAGGTGAGGGCTCAGCAGGCGGCATGTGGGCCTTTCCAGAGTTACAGTACTAACCCAGGCCCAGAAATAGTCACTCACTTACCAGCCCCCAACTACTACCCTAGATTTCTACTCATTTAGTCCTTACACTTATTCATTGCTCCCTAACCTAGAGCCCACAGCAATCACACCTAGCTCCTCACCTTGCTACCCTAGCCCCACTTTTCTCAGCCTGTACTTACTCTCTAGACCCCACTGCACTCCCCAGCCCGTCCCTGGGCACTAGCACAGCCCTCCACCCTCCCCAGCCCGTCCCTGGGCACTAGCACAGCCCTCCACCCTCCCCAGCCCGTCCCTGGGCACTAGCACAGCCCTCCACCCTCCCCAGCCCGTCCCTGGGCACTAGCACAGCCCTCCACCCTCCCCAGCCCGTCCCTGGGCACTAGCACAGCCCTCCACCCTCCCCAGCCCGTCCCTGGGCACTAGCACAGCCCTCCACACTCCCCAGCCCGTCCCTGGGCACTAGCACAGCCCTCCACACTCCCCAGCCCGTCCCTGGGCACTAGCACAGCCCTCCACACTCCCCAGCCCGTCCCTGGGCACTAGCACAGCCCTCCACACTCCCCAGCCCGTCCCTGGGCACTAGCACAGCCCTCCACACTCCCCAGCCCGTCCCTGGGCACTAGCACAGCCCTCCACACTCCCCAGCCCGTCCCTGGGCACTAGCACAGCCCTCCACACTCCCCAGCCCGTCCCTGGGCACTAGCACAGCCCTCCACACTCCCCAGCCCGTCCCTGGGCACTAGCACAGCCCCCCACACTCCCCAGCCCGTCCCTGGGCACTAGCACAGCCCCCCACACTCCCCAGCCCGTCCCTGGGCACTAGCACAGCCCCCCACACTCCCCAGCCCGTCCCTGGGCACTAGCACAGCCCCCCACACTCCCCAGCCCGTCCCTGGGCACTAGCACAGCCCCCCACACTCCCCAGCCCGTCCCTGGGCACTAGCACAGCCCCCCACACTCCCCAGCCCGTCCCTGGGCACTAGCACAGCCCCCCACACTCCCCAGCCCGTCCCTGGGCACTAGCACAGCCCCCCACACTCCCCAGCCCGTCCCTGGGCACTAGCACAGCCCCCCATACTCCCCAGCCCGTCCCTGGGCACTAGCACAGCCCCCCACACTCCCCAGCCCGTCCCTGGGCACTAGCACAGCCCCCCACACTCCCCAGCCCGTCCCTGGGCACTAGCACAGCCCCCCACACTCCCCAGCCCGTCCCTGGGCACTAGCACAGCCCTCCACACTCCCCAGCCCGTCCCTGGGCACTAGCACAGCCCCCCACACTCCCCAGCCCGTCCCTGGGCACTAGCACAGCCCCCCACACTCCCCAGCCCGTCCCTGGGCACTAGCACAGCCCTCTACACTCCCCAGCCCGTCCCTGGGCACTAGCACAGCCCTCTACACTCCCCAGCCCGTCCCTGGCACTAGCGCACAGCCCTCTACTCTCACCTTCATGTCAGGGCCCTAACTAGGGCTGTACGACAGGGGCGCAACGCTGGGGGGGGTTCATTTTAGGATTATTTTAGGTTCATTTGGTTAAAAATGAGGGCTAGGGGGGCAGCATTTGTATTTCTCGCCCCAGGCGCTAGAGTTCTAAGTTACGGCTCTGCTCCATGTTTCTGGGCACTACTAGCACAGCCCTCTACCCTCCCCAGCCAGTCTCTGGGCACTAGCACAGCCTTCCCCAGCCCATCTCTGGGCACTAGCACAGCCCTCTACCCTCACCTTCATGTCTCTGGGCACTAGCACAGCCCTCTACCCTCACCTTCATGTCTCTGGGCACTACTAGCAAAGCCCTCTACCCTCCCCAGCCCGTCTCTGGGCACTAGCACAGCCCTCCCCAGCCCATCTCTGGGCACTAGCACAGCCCTCCCCAGCCCATCTCTGGGCACTAGCACAGCCCTCCCCAGCCCATCTCTGGGCACTAGCACAGCCCTCCCCAGCCCATCTCTGGGCACTAGCACAGCCCTCTACCCTTCCCAGCCCGTCTCTGGGCACTAGCACAGCCCTCTACCCTTTCCAGCCCGTCTCTGGGCACTAGCACAGCCCTCTACCCTTCCCAGCCCGTCTCTGGGCACTAGCACAGCCCTCTACCCTTCCCAGCCCGTCTCTGGGCACTAGCACAGCCCTCCCCAGCCCATCTCTGGGCACTAGCACAGCCCTCCCCAGCCCATCTCTGGGCACTAGCACAGCCCTCCCCAGCCCATCTCTGGGCACTAGCACAGCCCTCCCCAGCCCATCTCTGGGCACTAGCACAGCCCTCTACCCTTCCCAGCCCGTCTCTGGGCACTAGCACAGCCCTCTACCCTTTCCAGCCCGTCTCTGGGCACTAGCACAGCCCTCTACCCTTCCCAGCCCGTCTCTGGGCACTAGCACAGCCCTCTACCCTTCCCAGCCCGTCTCTGGGCACTAGCACAGCCCTCTACCCTTCCCAGCCCGTCTCTGGGCACTAGCACAGCCCTCTACCCTTCCCAGCCCGTCTCTGGGCACTAGCACAGCCCTCTACCCTTCCCAGCCCGTCTCTGGGCACTAGCACAGCCCTCTACCCTTCCCAGCCCGTCTCTGGGCACTAGCACAGCCCTCTACCCTTCCCAGCCCGTCTCTGGGCACTAGCACAGCCCTCTACCCTTCCCAGCACGTCTCTGGGCACTAGCACAGCCCTCTACCCTTCCCAGCCCGTCTCTGGGCACTAGCACAGCCCTCTACCCTTCCCAGCCCGTCTCTGGGCACTAGCACAGCCCTCTACCCTTCCCAGCCCGTCTCTGGGCACTAGCACAGGCCCCGGTGCAGTCATCCTGTCTCAGCAGTCCAACTCAGACCCCGGTGCACTCACTTACCCAGGCACCACCGCACTCATTCTACTTTCCAACTCACTGTACCACACTCACCTTGTTCACTCATTCCCTGCGGTCTCAGGATGCCTGCAATGGGGAGGGGGTCCGCTCAACTCAGTACAACAGACCCGTAGACCCCGGTACCCTCACTCTGCAGTCCCAGCACACTCACCTCCGGGCAGCCGTCCGAGAGTCCAGGCGGGGCGGTCGGTGTGTCTGACAGCTCTCCTGGGTGTATATCCCTTACAGCTCCCTGGTGTGTGTATATTCCTTACAGGCACCCGCAGCGCTTCCCACGCAGAACTATGTCCCCTTCCCCTGTGTGTAAATTACACGAACATCTCCTTCTCTCTCTCCCTGGGTATATCTTCCTCCCCCTGTGTATAATCTGTGTATACGCCCCCTCCCTGTGGTAATTAATAGGATCCCCCTCTCCCCGCCTCTCTATGGCGCTGGAAGGTTCTTACACAACACTCTCTTACTCCCTTTTTATTATTTATTTTGTATCCACACAACATGTCCCCCTCACCTGTGGCTGCTGTGTGTTACTGACCTGTACTGGAAGAGGCTGTGACTGACAGCTGGTCTCAGGCTCCTCTCCCAGGTGCACGTCACCTGACCGCTATTAGCTTAAGGGGGGGCAATTAATAGCCCCCTCCCCCATTATTGTTGCATGGAGGTAACTTGTCACATGACACACCCCTGATCATATTTGGACATGGACTATAACTATAGCATTTAGTTTCTGCTTTCACACATTATTCCTGACCGTATTAAGGTACAAGGTTATTTGGGAGGCTCATAAAAGAATCCCAATAGATGGGGTGGACAGTAGAAAGTACACTGAAAATGTAGGTCATTGGAATAATTGATCCCTATGACTACCACAAGGTCTGTTTCACATGAGTGCATGCCCATATGACAGTGTGGCTTGCTATTCTGACAGGACTGGAAACAGAACAAAAAGGGATCATGATCCCTACTGTGGATGAATTATTATTATTATTATTATTATTACTAGGGTATTTGATGCAGAGCCTAGATATCCCCATACAAACTCTGTGATGCAAACATGTGAACTTTGCATTGCTGTGCAATTTTATGTTGCTGTACATTTGAAATTGTATCAGATTTTTAAATAGATATTAACCCCAATCCCCCAAACACACTGGAGAAGCTGAATGCAACCTTTGACGGCTGTTGGACATTAATGCAGCAGTGGGTATACAAGGATGCAATGGTATAGGAACATTGGGATCAGTGACCCTGAAGCCTGTTGTAGTTTCAGTGCACTGGGCATGTGCGAATGAGCCCCAACGCTTGCTGCGTATTAATTTACGGTGTGATGCTTGCTGCCTTTTCTAATAAAAAAATAATTTCAGTAATATGGAAAATCATGAGCATTTCAGTTGAGGTATTCAGGCACAAAATATATATGGAGTCGCAGCCTGCAGCTTTACGAACACCTGTGGTAGTTGTAGACCACCACTGGAACTCTGTGTGTGTGTTTTTACAGAGGGGTTTGCAAAATATGCACCCACATAATATACCCAATGAAATGGAAACACAATCAGTTAGAGTAAAGAGATGTCAACATCACTCATTTAAATTATTAAATACATTTTATGATAAATTCCACGAATAAGTTACCACCTGTATGCTTAAAAAAATGCCCTGTCCATTGCCATTTAAAGCTGCTCTACCACTGAGGAAAATATTTTACTAACACAGCCCCTCAGCGAAACCCCAGCGGCTTCTATAAGCTGCCATTTTTTCCAAAGCTCATCTGTTTCACTCAAAGCCTCAGACAAAAACCTAGGGGGCAGGGTTTTAGGCGGGATGACCAATCACAAGCTGCAATTCAGAGAGTGTGGGGAGCAGGTGGAGGGGGGGGGGGATTTATGATAGTCAATGATTCAGTTCTGAGCAATTTTTAATTCACAATTGCAGTTACCTAGGTAATTTCACAGATTTATTTACTTTAATTTATTTTTAAAAAAACAACACCTATTCACATTAATTATTTCAGTCCACGTAACTTCAATATTAAATTAAGTGGACAGTTCAGGATTATTGCATTCTGTATCAGGGGTCATGTTGAAGGGTCTCTGAACAACCCCTTAAGTTGGTTCGACCATGACTCTTGTGGTCCAACTCATTTTGCTGTATCATGATACATTTATAGGTTAATATTTTCATGCATTCTCAGAAATTATATTTTAAACGATGTGTTGTTGATCTGTGCATAGGGACGCAATTGTCTCTGGTGCTTTTGCTAAGCATCCAGTCCAAGCACTTGTATGCTGAAACTAACTGTACAGGAGCTAAGGGGTTAATCATTTTCAAACCACTGGATCTTTGTATCGACCTCAAAGGATTATCAGTGATCATCGTTGAAAAACCAGATTAGCCCTTCACTGACAATAGAAAAACACGGTTTCAACACATTTTATGTTCAGTTTTAGATGGTGATGTATCGTGAATTATTGTTAATGGTTTGATCATATTGCCCTGTTATATTATTTATAATATGTATACCCTACTTTCATCCTAGCATTTTATTAATTATTTTTATTTGTTGTGGTAGATTGTATGTTTAATCCGGATTATACCCCAAACAAGGCTTTGTGGATGTATTATCTGGCTAAGAACTAAAAATCCACTGACTATGTTTTAAAATGCAAACTGTTCAAAGAGATTTTAATAATCCTTTCAGGGCGGTGAGGATCTTTAACATGAATAATCGTTAAAACTTGACCCATATGTGTGAACTTGAATCCTTTGAATTCTGCAGATAACTTTCTAACTTTAAGTGGTTAGTTCTGCAATTTCCTTCATTCCTCACACCTGCCGTCTCTGTGTGATATCTGGTTTGTGGTTAGTGGATCTATGATGGACTAGGGCTCTGCAGGCTGCACACAATCCTGTCTCATTCCCTTATGTAAACGTATTATATATGTGCGCTTCTTAACTTCAATTTGGTTTACCTCTGTTTTATTACTATAATTTCACAGCAATAAATGTTCTGAAGATTACAGGTAGACATAGAGGGCCTGATTCATCAAAGAACGCAGTATGAACTCAATTTGTGTTATTTAAAATTACACGCAAGTACACCCGAATTCAAGTGCAAGCGGATCTCAACAAATATTTTTAGTTGATTTTGGGTATAAATATGTTCTGGCTATACAATACTTGCTATATACAGACAGATACAGCACACTGCAGGATACGCACAATGCATATGTGGAATAGAAAGTCCCAGAATGTATAGATTAGATAAAAAATATTAAGTACGTTAACAACTCTTAATATTATAATCATTAATAAAAATACATTAAAAAAAAAAAGTATCTTTGTTTTACATGAAATACATAAATCAGGATGTTTTTAATACTGTACTGAACATAAAATGCATTTTTACAGTTTGTCTTAATTGCAATCACATGTCCTGGCATACATAAGCTTCCGTCATCACTATCAATCAGCACTTACACCTGCGCTATAGCTGGTGCAAGTGATACGGCTAAAAGTCAGGTACCAAAGAGATGCCCACGGACGGGCACCCGCGCCGTTACCTCCCTCCTGTAAGCAGTGATTCGGGTGTTCTGGCCACATCCTCGGATGGCAGCCGCCATCTTGCTCCTGGGTCTGCGCATGTGCAGGTCAGCTCTCCCCTCTTCAGAGCTCCCACTCGCTCCTCATTGGTCACAGCATTATGGAGCGGTATTTAAACCTCCTAGTTTCTCCTGTCAGATGCCTGTTCTTCGTGTTCACTTCGCTTGCTATAAGGATCTGGCTCTCTCCTGTCTACATAGATCTCCCGTTGTTCCAAAAACTCTACTACCTCTCCCGAGTTACTCCCGCATTGCATGCTCGGATCTACCTCTCCATGCTGTGATCCGCTGCTGAACCACCGCTGTGCCTGAGACTCCATTATTACTCCTGAGTACTCCAACGTGCCTGCTTCGGTCCAGCCTCTCCAAGCCACAGTCTGTATTGAACTACCACTGTTCCAGGTACACTACTGCCGTTACCCTGAGTTACCATCATCAGGTCAGCTATAGTTCTCTACATCTCCATTGCTCTTATTGAACTACCACTGTTCCAGTAACTCTACTGTCGTTACCCTGAGTTACCATCATCAGGTCAGCTATAGTTCTACATCTCCATTGCTCTTATTGAACTACCGCTGTTCAAGTAACTACTGTCGTTACCCTGAGTTACCATCATCTTGTCAGCTATAGTTCTACATCTCCATTGTTCTTATTGAACTACTGCTGTTCTGGTGACTCTGCTGCCATTGTCCTGAGTTACCATCATCTGGTCAGCTATAGTTCTACATCTCCATTGCTCTTATTGAACTACCACTGTTCCAGTAACTCTACTGCCGTTACCCTGAGTTACCGTAATCAGGTCAGCTCTAGTTCTACATCTCCATTGCTCTTATTTGACTTCTGCTGTTCTGGTGACTCTGCTGCCATTGTCCTGAGTAACCATCATTGGATTAGTTATAGTGCCGTACCTCCGCTGCTTCTATTGAACTTCTGTTGCCCCAGTGACTCTACTACCGCTACTCTGAGATACCATTATCGGGTCAGCTACAGTTCTACACCACCGTTACTTTGAACTCCCGCTGTTCCAGTAACTCTACTGTCGTTACCCTGAGTTACCATCATCTGATCAACTATAGTTCTACATCTCCATTGCTCTTATTGAACTACCGCTATTCCAGTAACTTTACTGCCGTTACCCTGAGTTACCATCATCAGGTCAGCTATAGTTCTACATCTCCATTGCTCTTATTGAACTACTGCTGTTCTGGTGACTCTGCTGCCATTGTCCTGAGTTACCGTAATCAGGTCAGCTCTAGTTCTACATCTCCATTGCTCTTATTTGACTTCTGCTGTTCTGGTGACTCTGCTGCCATTGTCCTGAGTAACCATCATTGGATTAGTTATAGTGCCGTACCTCCGCTGCTTCTATTGAACTTCTGTTGCCCCAGTGACTCTACTACCGCTACTCTGAGATACCATTATCGGGTCAGCTACAGTTCTACACCACCGTTACTTTGAACTCCCGCTGTTCCAGTAACTCTACTGTCGTTACCCTGAGTTACCATCATCTGATCAACTATAGTTCTACATCTCCATTGCTCTTATTGAACTACCGCTATTCCAGTAACTTTACTGCCGTTACCCTGAGTTACCATCATCAGGTCAGCTATAGTTCTACATCTCCATTGCTCTTATTGAACTACCGCTGTTCCAGTGACTCTACTGCTGTTACCCTGAGTTACCATCATCAGGTCAGCTATAGTTCTACATCTCCATTGCTCTTATTGGACTTCTGCTGTTCTGGTGACTCTGCTGCCATTGTCCTGAGTTACCATCATTGGATTAGTTATAGTGCCGTACCTCCGCTGCTTCTATTGAACTTTTGTTGCCCCAGTGACTCTACTACCGCTACTATGAGATACCTTCATCGGGTCAGCTACAGTTCTACACCACCGTTGCTTTGAACTCCCGCTGTTCCAGTGACTCTACTACCATACTGTCCCAACTCCCGGTGTCAGTCGTCATCTCTCTCCTCCGCTTCTGGCTCCTCCTACCATTCTGCCCAGTACTCACTCAGGAGACCGCAATCTGTGGAATAGGGGCAGCTAAGACCATACCTCCTTGCGGGGGTCCCTGGTAAATACCACCTATCCGTTAGACACCACACCCCAGACTGAGCTGAGACAACCTGGCAGATACAGAAGATCTGTTTAACACCCTTGAATTTCGTGATATTGCATCTGACGAATGTGCGTGCGCTTGACCTCAGCACGCACTTACTGTACATTGCCTACGTGCATACGCTCCTACCCTTCCTGTTCTGCCCTTGAAATCATAGGCAGTAAGAAGTGTCATTTGCATTTGAACTTGTATTGCATGCACTTGCGTAATTTCACTCAAAATACACCACGAAACAAGACGTACATCAGAAGATGAATCAAGCTCAAAGTCTCTGTAATTCATGGACCTGGATAGGATTCCAATTTTCTCTAAACAAAACTAGGACACCCCTTCTTGCCATTAAATTTTTGGTACTTGTTAACTATATGGGTGCCACTCTGATCCTTACATTCTAAGCAGATCTTAGCTCAACTGATTTCAAATCTCCCTCTGCAGAGTTAAGCCCTACTAAACCCGAAGTCAATGCCTTCCTTTTATCCCAAACCCGCTATCTGCCTGCCACTCACCCCAAACCTTCTGCCTGTCTGTGTTGAGCTGAAGTGTAATCTGATTACAATGTAAGGGCAGAGTGGCGCCTGTATAACTAACAAGTACCAAATATTTATAGAAAGCCACTCCCTCTAAACCCAGTAATCCAATAAGTGTATAAGCATTCTGAACAAGAAAACATGACTGTCCTGAGAAACCCAGGACAAACTACAGTACTATAAGTGAGGTGTTGTAGCTTCCTCCTATTGCCTGCAATTAACCTTTGGGCAGAGCTGCCAACTTGAAGATGTGTGGTCATCTGGTGTGGTACAGAAAAACAAAAGTAACCTAGTGCCCTGTATGTAGTGCAGTATATGTTATGGTGAAAAAAACACTTGACATACCTGTTGTGCCGAGAAAGGACACATGCATGGCACTCAGTACATAAATAACATAAATAATCATGCCATTCCATGATGTCATGATGGAATTGTGCTGTATATACTAACAGCCTCATGATGAATATACAACCCAATGCCACCATTAAAGCTCTATTATATCATAAAAGTTTATGATACCAGCCCAATGCCACTATAAGTACATGCCAACATAATAGCCCTGTGCCATCATGTCCAGCAAGTCTAGGTACATCCAGGCTGATTTTTTTTTATGCTTCAGATACGATTCTAAAATGCCCCTGCATTCACTTGAGTAGAATTCTACAAAAAAAGACAAAAATGCCTATGACATTTCTTAGAACACTGATCCTTTTTCCTGACCATGTGTGAGGGAACACAACGCACGTTAATTTTAGAAAGATAACCAAGGGGTATATTTACTAAACTGCGGGTTTGAAAATGTGGAGATGTTGCCTATAGCCACCAATCAGATTCTAGCTGTCATTTTGTAGAATGTACTAAAAAAATGATAGCTAGAATGTGATTGGTTGCTATAGGCAACAGCTTTACATTTTCAAACCCACAGTTCAGTAAATATACCCCCAAATGTCGAATTGCACCCTACTTAAACAGTCTGCACTGCTGCTGTTATCGCTCTAAGGTTGTATTTCCTAGATGGTGAACTCTGATTAGCTGTGGTTCTCTACAGCAAGAGCAACCAAGGAGCTATAACCAATAATGGTTCTGTGCAGTAGTCATCTGATTACTTTCTTCCTTCTTCCGTCATTAACTTTTCCCATACATAGTTTTAGAGCTTCTCTAGCTCTGTACCACACCTACTTGATTCATTTCCACAAATTTCAACCCCTTGCATCTTTCGTTGAGTAATCCTTCAAAACATATCTTTTAAGAGAAGCCTGTCCCAAATTGTGTTCCTCTGATCTTGCTCACCATTAACACATTCTAAAACGTTCCATTCTACTAATAGTTTGGTATTAACCCTGTACAGGGCAGCACAAGGCTTAGGCAGAAGATGTATCTGTCCTGTGTGCAAGGTTTGTTCTTGTGGGTCTGAAGCTGTCACCGGGTTTACTGGCTGTTAGTCTGGTCTAGTTTTATTGTAAAATAAATAAACTATATCAAACCGCCCCTCCCATCACCAGCACTCATAGACTGGGAAGGTTGCAGCTAATGCTGGTGGACAACAGCTTGGGGACCCCCGCGAAAGCCGTAAATATGTAGCGTGAGGTCCCGCTGTCACAGAGGAACCAGCCTCAGCCAGATCAGCATGGGCTGAATACCCCAGGTGAACCGAGCCTGCAAATAAAAATGTGAGTAACCAAACAAGTGTTTGTAAATCAAATAATGTAGCACCCCACCCTTTGCACAGTAAATGCCCTCCTTCCTCAATCACAATAAATGCACCGCTCCCCCCCTTCCCTATCACAATGAATGTTCTGCATACCCCGTCACAATAAATGTTTCCACAACACGCCGCCAATAGGTGTAACCATCATGCATGGGGGGTAGCTATAATTTTAGACAGTGCTTGGCTGATCTCCAACTCTTCCTATCCCCATCACAGTGTCGAAGTCAGCAAATTGGATAAAGTCATTTCAATTAAAGTCTAGCAAACTTGGTTGTCTTTGTCTGAAAAGATGCGTACGGTACGCTATGACGTACAAGGGCACGCTACGGCGTGAAAGGGCGTACTCATCCACTACACGTGGCAGCAACAGTAATTGGTCTTTTACCATACATTCGCACAAACACGCATACTTATAAAATAGTACACATTATTGGTAGTTGCAACACATAGTCAGTTATGTCGAAATATAGTAGTATTTATATGTTATATCAGAGTTACATGCATATTAGTGAAATACACAGAACGGGTTAAAGGAATAACATCATGAGTGGTATCATAATGAACCTTGTTACATATCCTACTGTTTGGTGCGCTCTGCGAGGGAATCGCAGAGTGCGTACGCAAGTTATGAATGATAGGGAATTATGAACTACTTAAGACTAAGGAATTCTGGCGGGAAGAGCAGAGCATACCCCCTGCAGAGATGACCCCCTCCTTTGGATTCCTTAGGATGAACCAGCCAATGATTGACGACCCCTTGGACATTCCTGAGACCCGGACCAATAGATGCAAGCCATACCATCTTCATTGTATTACTGTACTTGATTGTGTATATAAGCAGCAGCTTGTGATCCAGAGGGCAGACTTCTTGTCCCCAGACTTCAGGATTGAATGACTGCACTGGATCCAGAGGGCCTGCGTTAAGTAACGGCTGTATTTACTATTACATCGCTTGAGCATATTTTTTCCACTTATTGCGAATAAATCTTTGTGCGTTGGAAACACAAATCGAGGTTCGACAATCGTTATTGGTTAGCGACAATACGCACATTACAACAGACACGGGCAATGCTTAACAGTAGTGCATGCAGTTCCCCCTTCAACAGCAGAGCCGTGTGAAGCGGGACATACATCCCAATTTTCTCTACAGTCAGGACAAAGTCCTAGATGCGTGTATCAGTCCCCAAAATCGAGACTGAATCACCAGAACCAGGACAATTGGCAGACTGTTCTGCTCTCTCCTACCTGTTCTTGCTGCTTTCACTACTTGTTGCTTCTGTTCGTGTCCTAAGCTCAGTTGATGCTTGTCTGGATCCTGGAATGTTGGGTCCCTGTTTGGAAAAATGACAGGTACGTGATATAGAAACCCCAGCAATGAGTGTAGACAGTAGGCCTCCCTCCCCCGAAGCAGCCCAATATTAAATTAAAAGCACCTATTGTTAATAAGTAGGCCAAGCAGCAACCAACCTGGACAGTAAATTAATGGCATTCACCTTTAATAAAAAGATCCATTACCCCCCAAACACACCCTACCCACATCACATAAAATGCACCCCCTACACTTACAGTAACCCCCCCTACTCCGTCCTCCACACTTATATTAAAAGCCTCTCCAAATTTTATGATCATCACACTTTTGTCCGATATGTAAATGGGGTAAACTAAAGCAGTCTTCTGTAGCATGCAATGCAGACCATCTTATATATAGGACCAAGTCAGTCAATTGGGGTGTGGGGTGAGCTATTATGGAAATATGGCAGTGGACATTGAGCACTGTCTTGATGATTTTCTTCATCAACAGAACATATCTGACATTCAAGGAGAGGCCAGATCATACAGGTCACCAAAGCATCATATTGAAACTACTTCTTGGAGGAGGGGGAGTTAGTTTCACTATAAGATAGCAAAGTGACGTTATGTTATCTAGAAAGAAATTTGCAAGGAATTAAGAAAAGTTATGTTTGACAAGACAGTCAGGATTTACAAGCTTTGTGCTCTTCTGGAACCTTACAATACAATACAGAACAGGAAGTATTGTCACCCAAAATTGCTTGGATTCCATAAAAGAAAAGTTGTTTGACGGATTATGCTGGGGGTAAGGGTATGTAAAGAGTGGCATAAAAACAGTGCAAATGAACTGATCTGCATGCGTTCTTAACTGTGCTCCAGTGCGTTCTGTTTAATATATAACTGTTTAAACAAATATCCAAGAGGATGATACTAAAGCAGTCTCCATATAGATATGACCCCTATAGTCCACAATGCGTGGCTTGTGAAACCTGATCCATCTTAATTGGGCCTAATGAACATCAGTCCGACCTATGACCTCCACCATGTGTGAGATCAATGGCTGAGCTGAAAGCAGAAAAGGCTTCCTGCGTTAGGTGATCTGATCATTCAGGCCAATTTCTAATCTAATATAATTTTGCTCTCAAGGTGTGTGGCCAAATTAGCCACGTGTCCCGTTGCCCGATGATCGGCTCTAACAACCAAATTGTGGGCGCTTGTGTAATGTGAGCATGTATGAGGTTTTCTTGAGTTAACTTTCTTCAATGAAGTTTTAAAGATAGAATATAAAAACATGAAGGTAAAATACATTATTCTATGTTAATCTAACTTACGATCTCATCCCAGAAAAATAAAGTTGAAGTTACTCCCACATCTTTATGGCAGAGCCTAATGGGTTTTGATGCAGGTAACAAACACTACAATCTCAGATTGCAGTCTGTTGAGCTGCTGTAACATCACTATCAAGTTTGTCAAGATGTATGAACAACCCTGATTCTCAGACCTACCTGCTCAGAGAAGCACTCTCCTAATATGACAACCTACTGCAGAGTGGTGTAAAAAAGCATAATATACATATGTAACCAAATATACACATATCAATAATTTCATGTATATTATTCAGCTCAATAATATGCAGTCACTCTTTAATATACATTAACTTCAAATACAGACTTTAATTACTCTTGTGGCAGCACGGTGGCTCAGTGGTTAGCACTTCTGCCTCACAGCACCGGGGTCATGAGTTCAATTCCCAACCATGGCCTTATCTGTGAGGAGTTTGTATGTTCTCCCCGTGTTTGCGTGGGTTTCCTCCGGGTGCTCCGGTTTCCTCCCACACTCCAAAAACATACTGGTAGGTTAATTGGCTGCTAACAAAAAAAAGTGACCCGTGTTTGTGTGTGTTAGGGAATTTAGACTGTAAGCCCCAATGGGGCAGGGACTGATGTGAGTGAGTTCTCTGTACAGCGCTGCGGAATTAGTGGCGCTATATAAATAAATAATAATAATACTCTTTAACAATTAATTTCTAAACTAGCCATACACAGAGAGATCAAGTTGGACAAGTTTGTTGTTCTCAGCTGATGTGTGGGGCCAAAGCAGCTAGCCAATCAAATCAAAATTCAATCAGGACTGATGGGATAATTCTACTTCCCAATGGTTTCTCATCTCAATGCTCTAAATCAGGGGTGTCCAACCTTTTAGCTTCCCTGGGCCACATTGGAAGACGACGAGTTGGTTTGGGCCGCACATAAGATACACTAACAATAACGATAGCTGATCATCCAAAAAACCATAGAAAACATAGTTAACATATATATATATATATATATGAGAAAAAAAGTGATATATATATATATATATATATATATAATCACTTTTTTTTCAAATCCCCCTATACTTACCTTTCAATCGCCCTGTGCAAAAAATCCTCTAGTTATTCTACTATAATTACTTTTTGTATTGTTTCGATGCAATATCAATAAAGTGCATTTAAGCCAGGCATTGTATATCAGGGTGCCCTGACCAGGGCTGCGGTACCTGACATATACACCACTGTGACCCCAAATTGTGACCCGTTTTGATAATTACACCACTATGTTAGTTAAGGGATAACAACTTATAATGGGCCAAAGAGAATAATATATAATGCCCCATTAGTATTACAAGTAGAAGTATGTAGTTGGGAGATAAGGTCCATGATGCTCCAGGACCAGGTGACTTTTATTCACTGGTCAGCGTCCCTTGAAATAATAAAAAAAATCCCCCTTAACTTACCTTTTAATCGGCTTGTTCTCCTGTCCTCTTCTCTAATTCTGTGCTGCTGATTGTTCTTCTCGCGCGGGTGACTCCTCTGTGCTGCGCTCTGCAATGTATGTTGGGTGTGATGACATCACGCCCGACATTCACTCAAGGGAGGGAGCCGGAGTACCAGCTGACGTGACCACGTGACCGCAAGGTAAGTATTTTCTTTTCTTTTTTTTGCAGGATTTTTTTTTTCCAACAAAAGTGCTGCCCCCTTGCCACAACCAAAACTCCTTCTGGGCCACATTTACAGGCGTGCTGGGCCGCATGCGGCCCGCGGGCCGCGGGTTGGACAACCCTGCTCTAAATCATATTCAGGGAACACAATAGCTTCACTAAGCTGGGATGAATCAAGCCCACAGGAAGCAATCCGGTGTCATTTTGGACACACAAGGGCTCTATGTGTTCAGGGAGGGTGTGATATTGCATATCCGGGTTTGTCTGAAACCGACCATAACCATGATGTCATCACCGGGGTTTTCCTGCTAGTAAGAAAAATGGAGAATTAAAAGACTCAGATTTGATCTCCCACTGCTCCTCTAGTAATAAAAGCATTATTTAATTTACCTGAAACCTACACTATACAAACGATGACTGGTGAAGTTGCATTGAGACATCACTGGGATCTCCTGTAACAATGCAGTCGCACAGCTTGTATTTAACAGTATTATCCGCAGATATAAAGAATGAAGATATAGCATTCAGTCATGCAGCCTGAGACAGAGCCATAAAGTCAACTTGAGATTGGTGTTTTATTCTTATTAGATCTCATTAGTGCAGGATAAAAACCAGTGGCCTAATTCATTAAAGCACGCAAAACAAACATATTGTGCATTTTTTTAAAAACTGCACATAAGTCGGGCATATGCATGTCCCGTATTCAACAAGGAGCGGATGTGAAGATACATCTGTTGATGAAAACGGGTGTAGGTCTGCTCTGCGCTAACAGGCAAGACACTGTCCATAACCCTCCCTGTTGCGCCTCTGAAATCATAGGCTGTACTAAGAGTCCTTACCACTCCAAGATAAATTAGACGTTGCTGCTGATTTGTTTCTGGGCACGCACAGAGTTTTTTTACACAGAATACGGCTCGTATCGCCATTTTTATGTGCCTTGACGGATCAGGCCCCAGAACTCCACTTGGGGGTATATTTTCTATGCAGAGATTCCGTAGAACCCGGCGTTTTGAAACCATTTTTTAAAACGGCACTTTTATTAAAGACAAAGCCCATCGGTTTGTCTTAATTAAAATTGCCGTTTAAAGAAAATGACTTCAAAGGGCTGGGAATCTGCAGTTCCATGGTAAATATACCCCTTGGTATCTGATGCTAACTTAAAGATGACATTGCACTGCATTAAGCATTCCAATTTTTAAATCATATAAAACTTTCTAACGCATTTTAAAGTGTATTTTTGTATTGTATAATGGCACTTCCTTATCAAATAAAGAAATGTTTGGCACAACATAATGAATGGGCTGGACTAGCTTTTCAGAAAACAAGGGAAGGTTTATGAAAGCAACAACTTGGAATCTGGCCTATCATTCTTCAATGTGCAACATGCAGTTCTTTTGTTGACATGTTCAAATTATTTGTACTATAAGGTCACATTACTACACATAATGCTCGGCCTATGCCGGTAGGCCAATGGCATAAAATATTATTGGGTTTAATGTTGTCTATGCAGTGTCAGCCTGAACAAAAGCATCCTGCATGTACCGCATAGCCACAGATATGTTCAGGGGCGGATTGGGAACTTAAAGTGGCCCTGGAAAAAATTATTGAAGTGGCCTCATGTCGGCGGGACCAAAATACCTGTAGGTGGGGCCAACACAAAAGTAGGCGGGATTTAGAACTACAGGAATTTGGTTGTAGTAACATTTAGGAAAACCTAGATGTGATGACTTTACACACAGTGGGTCATCTCTAAAGTCATGCAGGGCAAATGTATAGTATACTATAGGCAGCCCCCTCTTAGTATAACCTTCAGTTGCTCTGAGCAGCGTCTCTTCTCACATCAGGCAGACAGGAAGTGAAGTCAGACTTCCTGTCTGCCAAACAGCACCGTGGGAGCCTAGCAATTGGCTGCCTGTTGCTGCCCACTGAACACCAATATTTTAGATTGCTTTCCTGTACGTGCCTCCCCCCGCCGCATCCAAACGCGCCCCCCCCCCCCCCCCAGGAAAATCCGAGGTGGCCTCCAAGTGGCCTCGTTAGGCCATCGGCCTACCGGGAAACTTCCCTGTAAGGTCTATGGCCAATCCGCCCCTGGATATGTTACTAGATGGTCTAGTGGGATTATGGAGTGGAAAATAATAATATAAAGAAAAAACTTTTATTATACGAAATATTTATTTTGAATAGCAGAAATATGTTGAAAAATATAGTGGAAACTCTTCTGCCATCCTCAAATGATGTGAATGATTAAATGATCTCTGTAAAGCACTGCGTAATATGTAGACGCTGAATAAAAAGAAATGAATCCAAGTTGGAGATGTAAAAACCATTCGTTCTTTAGAAAGGGACAAATGGCAATTTATAGATATATAAGTACTTCTATCTCAGCTCTTAATGACTGAGGTTAGCCATTATGACCTCTCAAATAAAGGCAATGTTTTGTTAAATACACTGAGCATAGCTGCCAAGCGTTAGTACATTTACTAACAGCCAGTAAAATGAGGTGACATTGTCATCATGCTTTTTTTTGTTTGCTAGGTCTGAGCGCACGAGGCCCAGGTAGTGTAGTTGGCCAATTACCACGAACACTGGACGGTTGCACCCATTCAAAGTTTGGCCTTGTACCATCTCAGTCATAGCCTGTCCCACTCTTAGGTGGAAAATGATCGTACGTTATTTGTCGCCCGCTCCAATGGCGTTGCCCGTATGTTAGAACGTCTATTAAAAGGGACGCATACGGCTCAAACCTAAATAATCTCTTGGACAACCAATCCTTAATTAGACACGTTGGAAAAACAATCTTGTAGAGATCGCTATCTCCATATGAAAACACACAGAAACCACAAACTTTATATATATTTTATTATAGCTTAAAACACAGACCAGACCGCCAATAAAGTACACATATTTAGAATCTCTGTAAACATTAGAACTTAAATATGGGGTATATTTAATGGGTTGAATTAACTTAGTAAAAGTAGCTAAATGGAGGACTTGCAAAAAATTACAGTTTTGAAAACATATTTGCTCAACAATGGTACCAAAAGTAAGCTCCCCCCCCCCCCCAAATAAATAAATAAATAAATAAATAAATAAGAAATTCACCTGGGGAAAAAAATAAAGTTATTCTGACCAGTCCTGCTCAGCTCGGAAACGGCTACCTCCACTGTAAACAGATGAGGAGTACACTTTAAACAGCTGCTGTTTTTTATGCTAGTATCTCTATATCGGAGACAATTCTACAGCCATCTCTACCCTTTACCTAAATACTAACATTGTTTTTGATGTTTAGTTTTTCTCATTTTCACGCTCTGGAACTTCTGTTTTCATTTTTTGTTATTCATACCTAGCAGTCATTTCATGCACAGGTATGTGTATATCTCACTTGTCTTTTAGGTCTTTAAATGCTTAAAAACACAAAGCAATGCCTTCCAGGTCACTGTCACTGTGTTACGCAAGAGATGAGATCTGTAACGTCAAGGCTACTCAGTGGTTGCTCTGTTTCATCCCATTATATATAAATGCATGTCAATGATCCATGACTAATGGAGCCCCTTGTTAAATATTTACAATATTTCATTGTTAAAAAATTAATATGCACAGAGTTAAATACATTAAAATAAATATAATTAAAAGTAAACAGTGTCACTACATACCTCTACCCATCTTGTCCTAGGCGTATATGTAGCCTTTCCATAAATCTGGGGAAGACCGAATAGTTAGCAACATTTTATAATAACTTCCAGTGATGCTCTATGGCTGAGTAGCTGCATTTAACCAAGCCAAGAGTGTTAATAAATAGGTAGACCTTAATGTATAGCTCCATTTCTTATATGCTTTCTGTACCTGGTAATAATGTGGTATTTTTGCATTTTAAATACTCCATAAAAAATTTACTGACCTGGAGAATCAGAGTTTATACTGTTAATTGCATCTAACAGGGGGTGTGGTGGCAACAATTTTAACATTTGGTTTGGGCGACATGGTACAGTTGTGTGTATCTTTTTATGTTTCTTTGCTGTAATATGTTTTTATTATTGCCATCATTCTGTAGCAAGAAATAGTTGTGACAAACCAACCAGTAGTAGAAACCTGTGTTCTAGCATATACTGTACATTGCATGATGAGCTTAGGAGAGAGTACTGTGACTGCTGTTGTCTGCCTGCCAAATCTAATCATCTGGAGGAATGCCCAGAAACCAGCAGTCATATTCCATTGGTATTCACCTGAATACCGCTGCTAGGAAATGCACGTGATTTTAGTTTAGCTACGAGAACTATGGATTACGTAAACAAAGGTGTGTGGCCTTAGCTGTTAACAGTGCAGGTTTTCAGCATCACCTAGAGGCGAACTAGGACTCATAAAATGAAAATAGTTGTTTACTTAGAAAATAATAGAAATCTATTATATGCTGCCAAATCTCTGAACAGTCCAAGTCAACAAAATAATTGTCCCATAGATTGTAAGCTTGTGAGCAGGGTTCTCTTACCTCTTTGTCTGTATGTATTACCCAGTATTGTTTTATTAATGTTTGTTCCCAATTGTAAAGCTCTACGGAATTTGCTGGCGCTATATAAATAAATGTTGATGATGATGATTGTGCAAATCACTAATAGTTATTAGTGGCAAGAAATTAACATTTTCCATGAATATTAGTTTAGTTTATCAATAAAGAGGAATTATTTTGTGAAAACTATCAGGGTTTATTTTTTACCATGTTTTTTTGGATGCTTTTTTAATTCAGTATAGCAAAAAAAAAAATATTAACAAAAGAGGGTCAATAGAGGTGAGATCCAATAAACCGTATGGTTCCGTATGAACCTCGCATGATGCGTGCGCATTTGTTATGTGATTTATTTAATTGACTTACTTTCACCATGACTTTTCACAAATTGTTAATGGGCCACCCAAAATAGCTTGTATACATGCCAACCCAATGGGCACTGCACTGGTGTAGCAGGATAACCACTACACTGTATACGTGATCAGGGGCAAACGCAGGATTTGTAGAGGGGGGTTTCCACACCACGCCACCAGTGGGCGTGGCCAGCATGCATAGGGGCGTCGTTATAATTTTGGACAGTGCTTGGCTGCTCTCCAACTCTTCCTATCCCCATAATATACATGGGCAATTCTGTGTGCACTACTGTTAGGGGCACACACCTCTCCCTTTTCAAGCAGAGCCGTGTGAAGTGGGAGCAGGGTCCAGCCACTTCAATTATACAGTGCCCCAGGCTTGGATGGGGGTTTCCAGGCACTAGGAAACCCCCCTTGGTTTGTTATGGTGATAGCCAAACAGGCTCTACTTGTATACTTATGACTACCATAGGTTCTGCTTTACATACTTGAAACCAAAATAATTTTGCTCTGCACAATGGGTTGCGTATTAAATGCTGGTTATCACATGTATCTTGCATTATATACTGATCATGAAATATATGTTATTAGTATGAATTTATATGGTGCCACATGGTGTATGCAGCACCTTCCCAGAATAAGTAAAACATTACAATATTGTGAGACACGGAGAAAAAAAAACATGACGAAAAAGTACCCTGTCCCAAAGAGCTGGTAACCACCTCTCACTTCTGCCCTCTTAGATCTACCTGACCTGCGCCTTTTCTCATCTCTGGCAACCACCTCTCACTTCCACCTACAAGACTTCTCCCGTGCTGCTCCCCACTTCTAAAATTCCCTACCACACCCAGGCTTTCCTACAGCCTTCAAATCTTTAGACACTCTCTGAAAACCCATCTCATTTTTAGAGCTTACCTTATCCCGGATGATACTATTAACACTAATGCACCCTCACAACTGTCCCAATCTCCACTCTGAACCACATTCGCTCCTCTTGTTTCAGCTGTGCCCTTTTCCACTTAGAATATAAGCTCTCTAATGAGCAGGTTCCTTCATACCCTTTGTTTTCATGTCTACATTTATTTTGTAAACCTTGTATGTCCCTGTTTTATGTATGTCCTGTTTTGCCTACTGTACAACACTATTGTACAAGACTACGGAGCACTGTTACAATTTAAATGGGTGATGTGGGGGTATAAAAGTATAAGGAGTTTCTAGGTTATGTGGTCGCCTTGATAGTAGTTTGAGAATCCTAGTAGCAAAATTAAGAAGAGGCTATAGAAGGGGGAGGATTGAAGCAGGTAGGCCACATTACAGGAGGTTACAACAGTCCAAACAAAAATGAAGTGCATGAATCAGTGTGTTACTTCTGGCTTTGGACAGAAAGTGGTAGATTTTTAAAATCCATGTAAAAGTAGCCTCTAAAAAATTATAAATTGTTGACTGGATCTCTGGAGCGATGTCTTGGTACAGATAGGTAGACTAGTGTCAGGGGCAAACAAAGGATTTGTAGAGAGGGGTTTCCATGCCACACAGCCAGTGGCGTAGCTATAATTTTAGACAGTGCTTGGCTGCTCTCCAACTCTTCCTATCCCCGTCATATACACAGGCAATGCTGCGTGCACTACTGTTACGGGCACACAGTTCTCCCTTTTTGAGCAGAGCCGGGTGAAGCGGACATACCTCCCAACTGTCCGTACAATCAGGACAAAGTCCTGATTGAGTGTGCCAGAACAGTTGACAGACTGTCCTGCTCCCTCCTATCTGTTCTTGCTGCTTTCAATACTTGTTGGGGAGAGATGGCTGTGAACAGTGCAGACAGAAACGATCTGCACACAAGCTGCAAAGTGGCTGGTCCCGGGGCAAGGTCCAGCCACCTCAAGCATACAGTACCCCAGGCTGTGAGGGGGGTTTCCAGGTACTAGGAAACCCCCTTCGGTTAGCCTATGAGTGTGTCATCTGCATAAAGATGATAATTGAAGATTATTACAGAACATGTATAAATGAAGATGAGCAGGAACACAGGGAGATCCATGAAGAGCAACAAAAACAGCAATCTGATAGATAAGAAGTACAATATGCAGTCACCCAATTGTAAATACTCAATGCATGAACTATTTGAACAGGATTAGAGTGATTACCAGTTTAAAAAGTAGCCTAGCAATATAGTAGGACGAGAATTAAAAAAATGACCTTTGCACTTAGCAGAGTGCAGATCATTAACCAATTTACAGAGGTCAGTCTACACGAAAACCAGACTGCAACGGGACAGATCATGGGTGCTGAGATAGTTAAAGAGTTTAAAATAGCATTCTAGTATTTTAGACGTAAACTGTAGTTTGAAGACTTGGCAGAAGATGGACAAGCAAGATGAGTCAAGACTTGTGTTTTATCTAATTAAGGATTTGGTGTAAGCAGTGTCTGCTTAAAAGAAGCTGGTACAATGCCTGCAAACAGATGAGTTTAAAATGTGAGCAAGCACAGGATTCAAAAAGAAAGTTAAATGCTTGAGTAGGTGAGAACGGACAAGGTCAAGAGCACAATTAGTAAATCGGTGGGAGGAGAGAAGTCAAAAGTGGATGTTGAAGGTTTAAGCAGATCAGAGTCAGAGTAGAGACAAGCAATCTGTGAATGTGGTTCTATAGTCAACAAAGAATTGTGGATTGAATGAAATCAACAGCAGCAGTTTTGCATGGGCTTAGCAAACAGTCAAATATGGAGAAAGTATGAAATGGGTTTCAGTTATTAATATTAGTTGATTATCTGTTTTCACATTAAATCAAAGCAGCTCAAAAGCAAGAAGGGAGATTTTAAATTGAGAAAGTGGCGTGTGTAAATATGATTTTCTCCTGTCACTTTGTGATGGATATAGGAGCAGAGAGTATGAATATGAAAGATATGCCAAGGACTGGGATTTACTTGGCAGGATCGTAGCAAAGTTGTCAATAGCTGAAGACAGCAGAGAGTTTTATGAATCCACCAGGATGTTAGGGTAAGAAAACAACGATAGAGTAACAGTTGAATGGAGATAGTATTATAGACATGTCTTGCTGGAGGAATAGTAAGTTAAAGAAAGAAGTAATCATAATAAAGGAAGTTAGTTGGTAGAGAACAAAAACTGATTTAATGTTAAAAAGAACAAGAAATTTCTGATAAAGACAAAGGGCCAGATTTACTAAAGGGCGGTTTGGGGAAACCACCAGTTTTTAGAGATTTTTTTCTGTCAGTTTTGAAACCGCCAAATTTACCAAAACCCAAACCGCTATTAAAATGGCCAGAATTGTCTTTTTTCAAAACCATCACTTTACAAATAGCCATCCTGATTTTAACAATGATGAACATACAAACCACTGGATTCACTGAGCAAGGGTTTGCAAAACCGCCACCCAAACGGCCAAAATAAAAGAGGTGGTTGTGAGTGGCGAGATTGTTCAAACTGCTGCTGTTTGTGCTACCTGCCCATTCAAAACATAAGAGGAAGCACCATTGACATTTAAATTATTTGGGCAATTATTATTAAGGCGCAAAATTAATTTAATATCAACTTATGGGGGGATTTTTTGTTACTGTGAGCATTATATTATGGTGAAATGTGAATATATAATAATATTAACTCATTATTAATGGTGGATATAATTATTTATGTTGTACAATGTGGCATTACATAGTGCCTGAATAATATAATAATGAAATCATTTTGTCCCCTTAATATAAGAAAAAAAAATTCCCCCATCAATTAATATTAAATTAATTTTGCCCTTTAATCAATAAGGATTGCCTAAATAATTTAACTGTCAATGGGGCTTTCTCTTATGTTCGGAATGGCAAAATAGCTCAAACAGCATGTCTGAGCTATCAAGCCATGCAGAAGTAGGTATTAAAACTGTCCTGTCCCGTCTTTTGAATGGCGGTTTCAACAAAACATCATAAGAGGATGTCAAGGTAAGAATAGAAGCTCAGGATACAGAGGGATCAGCAGCAGAAAGGGAAAAAGAGCCATGGTTTGGGAAGGAAAGTATACGAAGGAAGATCTGTTACAAGGGAGTACGTATATGATGGAAGGATGTATAGGTCAATAGCATGCACTTCAAAAGATAAGATGGAAATCATGAGGGGCATTAAAATCCATTTAAAGTGACATTTTGATGATAGGAGTTCTACACCTCCAGCCCTTAAAATAAAGTATGGGAGAGGGACAGACCACCATGAGAAAGAGCATCTCAAAGCCAGGTTTCAATGAGAACAAAATGTGTGGAAAATTTGACAGAAAGGTGAATTACTTCAATGTTGAAAAGAAACTGGGTAAGAAAGAACAAGGAGGAATAAGAATGAAAATCAGAAATGACTGGTGACAGAGAAATTCGGATAGGAAGTGGGAGAACAGCTACGTATTGTTATGTCGGTGGGTCCAGGATCAGGAACAAATGTATATTTATGTTTTAATTCTGTATTCTAAATTTTGTTGTCAAGTTTGTAGTTCTAGAGAAATATGAGGATCATTGCTGGATATGTTAGACACTGATGTTTATAATATGCTTCTGGGTATAATGTATTTTTTACAAAATGAACAGAATTGCTCACTGGGCAGCAGGCCCAACATTTTACTTCAGTCTTAGGCCCCACATTTTGCCGTAACAACGTTGTGTTGGATTGGTGATTTGTTCCTAAAAATATATATTTATTACCATTTTAATAACCATTATTATTATTTTACAATATTCTATTTCAATTAATTTGAAGTTAAATTAGCCATCAAGTAGTTAATTGGTTATAAGTCATCATTTTGAGCTGTGCTGGATTTATGTGGATGCTGTATGGGCATGCTAAATAATTAAACATTGTTTATTTCATGTCCCACTTGACCCATTAACGTAAATATCTTTTATGCTCATTTGGAACATCCAGGCAACTACCGGGCAGCACGGTGGCTCAGTGGTTAGCACTTCTGCCTTACAGCACTGGGGTCATGAGTTCAATTACCGACCATGGCCTTATCTGTGAGGAGTTTGTATGTTCTCCCCGTGTTTGTGTGGGTTTCTTCCGGGTGCTCTGGTTTCCTTCCACACTCCAAAAACATACTGTTAGGTTAATTGGCTGCTAACAAATTAACCCTAGTCTGTCTGTCCGTGTGTGTGTGTGTCTGTCTGTGTATGTTAGGGAATTTAGACTGTAAGCCCCAATGGGGCAGGGACTGATGTGAGGGAGTTCTCTGTACAGCACTGCGGAATTAGTGGCGCTATATAAATAAATGATAATAATAACTACCGGATCTTAAAAAACATATGTTTGATGACCAATCAATCGCTAGAGGTTTCACCTTGATGCCATACTAATACTTGAATACATCAGTATTACCACCTTATGGTCCACAGTGCAGTAAATGAATCCATTAAGATGTTATTTTCCTCTAAATACTTTGTGACTGCTTTACATGACTTTTTAATCAACTATTACATGCTAGAATTTACTCCATCTTCTCCAACATCTTTAGGTTATGGCCTCAAAATTATTTAATGTTTATTTTACTAAAGTTAGGTTCATATTTCATGTTAGCTTGGCCAAGATTAATATACCATAGACAATAATGACAGAACTGAATCTCACTTAATAGAAGGAATGACAATAATACACCTGACCTCCAGAGGCAAAACCTACATTATTTTCTTCTCATGTACTTTCCCTCAAGGCACAAGCTTTTGGTATTTGTTACTTAGATTGCTGTTAATTGACAAGTTTACTATAATCTTGATAATTTATAGCCACTGCCCCATGGAAATATTGTGTGATCTACCCATGTCTTCAGAGATACTGCAAGCGGTCTTAGGTTAGAAAATTGCACTTAGACGTCTTCAACAAGAAAATATATCATAAATCAAGTCTTCATTAGGTGCTGTTCAGACGAAACCTGATATCACAACAAAGTGAACAAGAAGTTTAAAATCGCTTAAACTGAAAGCCCCATCGCTGATGGCTTCTCGACACTTCTCTTACAGCCCATATCGCAATGATCCATAATCCCACTGAAGACCCTCTAAATATCAATATAGAAAGGCCTATTTCTCTCCTTATCTGGTTGATGTTATCATCGGGGCTGCCAATGCCTCCAAGATTCAGTCAGTAACCAATAAATGGTATTTTTAACAAATCAAAGTTGCGGTCAGCTCTTGTCCTTACAATGGCGAATGTGTATGTATCTAGCAAAATTAAAGTATGAGGTATTGATTAATATTTTGATCAAAACATTTAAGCTTGTAATCTAACATCAAAGATCCTAATTTTTGTATCAAGTGCTAAGTGGCTAGTCCACTGCCTATTAACACAAGGGACCTATCATGGTGCTGGTTTGCTCCCAGGAGAGAACCACTTGGCAAGAGTTACTATCAAAGACACACCACGACTGTCCAAACCATTTAATCCTGAGAGGACGGGTTGCGAGGGTCAAAGTTGAAGTTAACGCATTGGTGAAGGTAGATTCATAAGGGACAAAGTCGATGGGTTGGAGGATGTAGAATCATGAGGGACAAAGTCAATAAACAGACAAATAAAATAAGACTCTTTGAAGCAGCAGCAGCAGAGAAACAAATTTCCAACTTTCCTTGTGCAAAAATTAGTAGAATTAAACGCTTTATGAAAGCTGCAAACAGGTGAGGTCTCAGTATTAATTGACTTGAACTTTAGCAAATTGCTAAATGCAGTAAGTCCAATGCTGAATCAAGCCCTAAGTGCAGAAACATGTACCTTTAAGGTTCAAAGAGCAAGAACTTTGCTAATGCCCTCATGAAGAAAATCAAGAATATGTGAGATATTGACCAAAATTAGATCCAGTTTAGATTCGCACCAAATGATAAACATCTTCCAAAATTTTTAATAGATCACAGATGAGTTATTTTCCATGCCTGCCCTTATGTCTCAACAGTGACCACTCAATCTCTATAACATCAAAACTAGCCCCTCTACGTCTGTACGAAAAATTCGGCCTTTGTGTGGAACATCTGGTAAAAGAGGAAGAGGTTGTTCCAGAATCATCTCTCAGGCCTTTGTGAACTAAAGGCCTGGGAGATGGCGTGGGCCAAGAGGAATTTGGGGACCCGGTACAGCAACTTTCCACTCCCTCCTCCACACAAAGCATGAGAAGGGATGTGCGCCAAAGGGGGCGTGGTCGCATAGTGATGGGGACATGGCCAACATGGGCTGTGACTGCACCTCTTTAACATTGTGGGGGGAATTCAATTAGCCGCAAAGTTTGTCCGGAACGTCCGTGAGACACTTTGCAGCAGAGATTTTGACAGAAATCTCTGCTCGATTTTCTTCGCACCTGATAGAGAAAAAATGACTGGGGATTTCTACTGTAATCGCCGCCAATAAGCACGGTGTGCCACCCACTGGACGAAAAAAAAGTGTTTGTTTTTTTTAAAACTACCTGGCTCCAGTGCCCGGGCACCCCAGGGCCTCTGTAATTGTACCCGCCCCTCCCCCCCTCTTGGCGCTCCTGAGCGTGGTAGTCAGAATGAAAGAATTGCTATGACTTCTGCTTTCTCTTTTTTGATATCTTTTAGGCGCCAGCAATGAGGGGAAAAGGAGGAACATTACCCTAGCTGGGAGGTCCATAGGATTAACAGGGCATCTATTCCATTTGTTTATGGAACTTTGTGGGGGAAAAGAAAACGGACTATCTTGGTTTTGATCTATAGAACATTTGGTGTATTTGGGGAAGAACAATGACTTTTTTGGCAGTAATTGAAAGATTTCCTGATGCAGGGTTCACACTCTGAACTTGATTTCAGGCAGAGATAATCTGCTATGACATTTTTCTGGCTTGCAACATGGAGGGTCAAGAGTCTTCTGATTTTCATTTTGCCCAGGACATGACTTTTATTTCTGCCATCATAGTGCTGGTCTTGGACCATCCTTGATAGTTTATGAAGGTGACTACTGTTCTGTTATCTAAGAATATCCTGAGATTATTACCTTGCAAGAAAAGATGAAAATGCTTAATTGCCTTCTAGAATATCTACAAGTAGTTTCCTTTCTGTCTGTGACCATGTTCCTTGAGGCAATTTTGACTTGGATATCAGAGGCTCACTGGAATCTGTCATTAGAATTGTCCATTATGGTTTTAGTAGAGCTAATCCTCATTCTTTTAAATTTTGGATCCTGTAACCCGTTGAGATACCCCATATGGTTCTTGTTCATCAGATGACTTGATCCAGAGAGTTTTTTTGCTATCCAAATTATTAAGTCTACCTGAAGGTTTGCATGTGCCACCTTGCACAAGGGAGGATACCTATGGTGGTGGAGAATATTCCTAAAAGGCAGAGTTCCACTCTTATTGGAATCTGTTGTTGAGACTGTAGCTGACAAGCCAAGGACTGGATCTTGATGGACCTTTCTTTTTGACACATTGGTCCTCACAGTATCTATTTTACCTCAGTCCAGGATGCTTCTCATTTTCTTCCTAGCAGCACAGCCAGGTTCTCTTCAGCCCGGCGGCAGCGGCTCCCAGAACTGTAGTCCATCGGGCACGCCGATCTCTTATAGACTCAGTCACATGACTGATTGTGCCCTCAATACGCCCTCCTGTCCCTCTCTTCTCTATTTAAACTTGCTCTGTGCACCGTTAGGGTGTCAAAGTGTTTATATAAGACCCTCAGTCTAGACTTTGTTTCTGGTTCCCTATTTGGAATCCTGCTGGCACCTTTTATATTGTTAAATCCTATTGGCATTTTCTTGGTGCGTATACGGCTGGCATATTCCTGGTGCTGAACCCTGCTAGCATTTTCCTGCTGCTGAACCCTGTCGGCATAGTCCTGGTGCTGATACCTGTTGGCATAGGCCTGGTGCTGTATCCGTCTGGCATATCCTTCATGTTTTGCATTCTGGCCATGGAATCTTTAGGAAACCCATCTCCTCCAATATCTTCTGAGTCGAGTTGAGAAATAAGAGGCATCTCAGAAGCAGCTGATACAGTGTCTTCAGGGTCTGTCGACTCATTTGGACATACTTCAAAATACTCTGGCTACTTCAGCGCTTACTGTTTCTTCTTCCCAAGCCACACCTGCTCTAGCAACTCCTTCCTAACTATGGATTCCAACTCCAGCCAAATATTGGTGGTCCTAAAATTTGTTGTATTTTTTTTAAACCAATGTGTCATACAGTTCAAATTACTCCCAGCCAATATTCCTTCTGAAAGGGCTAAGGTGGCATACGTCATCTCCCTTCCCTTGGCACAGGCTTTGGCCACACCTCTTTGGGATCTTGACAATCTGTTGCTTCAAAACTACTCTCTATGTTTGAAATCCTTTCAGAAAATTTTCAATGATCCAGGATGGGCTTCTTCCATTGTGGAAGGTATTCTACATCTAAGACAGGGATCCCAATCAGTTCAACAATACGTGGTACAGTTCTGCACTCTAGCCTCTGAGCTTCAGTAGAACAATACCTTGGTGGAAGAATTCACCACACAAGAATTATCATCTTCTCTTGATGACCTGATTACGCTTTGCTACTAGATTGATATCTGCTTCTGTGAATGTGTCTAAAGGGTATTTTTACTAAACGGCGGGATTGAAAAATTGGGGATGTTGCCTATAGCAACCAATCAGATTCTAACTGTCATTTTGTAGTATGTACTAAATAAATGATAACTAGAATATGATTGCAATTGATCTAGGCAACATCTCCACTTTTTGAAATCTGCCGTTTAGTAAATATACCAAGAGAGAGCAGTCTCGTTAAGCACCCATCAAATTAGTTCCCCATTTTCATTCTCCCCCACAGCCGCAGGAGGAAACTATGCAATTGGCAGCTCCCGTTTATCTGCCGAAGAGCACAAAAGATTTAAAAACAATTTATGTCTGCATTGTCTGGAATCCAGTCATGTCATTACTAAATGTCCCAAGCACCCGGGAAACTTCAAAACCTAACCTGTACCGTAGAGGCTGGATTTGGAGTTATGAGAATCTCTACTGTTATTAATCTCAATGATTTCTCTATACCAGTTACCATTGTATATTCTACTGGTTTCATCTCTTTGCCTGCATTTGGACTCTGGTGCTGTAGGTAATGTCATTGTTCAGGACCTGGCTTCCAAGTTATCTATTCCAGTAATTTCTTTCAAGAGTCTGATCTTTTTGACCGCCATTGACGGACATAGAATCCCTGGAGCCACTATTCGATTCCAGACCAACCTCTTAACATTACAGGTAGGGGCTTTAAACATGGAGACTATGTCAATCTTAGTCATTCCACAAGCTTCATGCCCAATCATCCTGGGCTGCAGCTCCACTCCCCTACTCTGGATTAGCGTACTGCACAAGTTTTAACCTGGGGCTTTGATTGTCGGAGTTCTTGTCTGAAGAGAGTCTTTCCCCTCAACAATTCTACTATTCATCCCATTCGGAATACTCTGCCATTCCTCCACAATATTTTGCTTTTAAGGATGTGTTTAGCAAAGAGCAATCTGAAGAACTACCTCTCCTCCTCAGATTATGGGAATGTCCCATTGATCTTCTCCCTGGGAAGCTGCCTCCTTGTGGTAGGGTTTACCCCATCTCAAAGCCTGAAACACAAGCTATGTCAGGATACATTAAACAGAGAGCTTTCATTCGGAATCGTCTTCACCGGCTGGAGCAAAGTTTCTTCTTTGCAAAAATACAAAACAGTAGCCTAAGACCCTGTATTGAGGACTCCATTCCATTACTATTAATAACCGATATTTTCTACCTCTCATCACAGAATTATTTGATCTCATTAAATAATATCAACTGCATATGTATCAAACTCGATCATTCTGGTTCTAATAACTTAATTTGCATTAGAACAGGAGACAAATGGAAGACTGCTTTTAACACCAGAGATGGCTATTAGGAATATCTAGTTATATGCTTTGGTCTTTGCAACGCTCTTGCGGTATTTCAAGTATTCGTAATTGAAATCTTCCAAGACCTTCTATCCACTTCGGCAGTGATCTATCTTAATCTATTCTAGGATTCTCTCTGGTCATTGTTCCCACGTAAAGGAGGTACTCTCTCGCCTTCCAAAACATTACCTATATTGTAAACTCCAAAAGTGTATCTTTGAACAAATAAGCATTTCCTTTCTTGGATATATTGTCTCGGACTGGAGTGAATATGGATTTGTAAAAATTCAAGCTATTATTAATTGGACCCATCTGGTTTGAAGGTGACACCAATTTTGGGGTTTTGACAATGTCGCCAATTTATTCAAGGCTATTCTACCACAGTGGCTCCCATTACCGCTCTCAACAAGAATGTTAAGGAATGGTTCTCTGAAGCAGTTCAAGCTTTCAATTTTCTAAAAGAAGCCTTTGTCTCTGCTCTGTCGTTCAGACAATCCGATCCCTCCCATTCTTCATCAAGGTCGATACCTCTTTTGAGGGTGCAGGTACTATTCTATCCCAATGTTCTTCTTTGGGAAAATTCCATTCATTGTTTCTACTCCAGAAAATTTCTTCCTGCTGGATTTAATGTTAATCTTTTCCACCGTCTATACAGACCACAATACCTTTTGTATTAACCGCTGTCAAGCAGGTTGGTCACAGTTCTTCTCTCGATTTGATCTCTGTGTCACATTTCGCCCAGGAGATAGGAATAGAAAAAGCTGATGCTTTTTATTTTTTTTAAAGCAAGGACTGAGAAATTTCTGATACACATAATTTCATTCTGAGTCCAGACTCTCCATTTTGCAGAGTTCTGTTCCTCTCAAAACCCTACACCTGGCAACATTTTTATACCAGAAAATCTTCACTGGGATCATACCTCCTGACGTATTTTTTTGTTATGACAGTTAAAATGACATGTGAACTAATTGCTAGAAGCACTTGGTCCCATATCACAATGGACTTAATCACAGATCTTGCTAGTAGTAAAGGATTTAATACCATCTGGTAGTGGTGGACCGATTTTCTAAGGCTGCTCATTTCATTCCTCTTGTCAACCTTCCCAATGCCTCAGCACTCACTGAACTTTTCATTAAAGAGATCTGTCGGGTACATAGCTATCCAAAGGAAATCATCTCTGATCGAGATGTGGAATTTGTTTCTAGATTTAAAGAGCCTTATACAAACAACTCAGGATTCAGTTACAATTTTCTTCTGCCTACCACCCGTGATCTAATGACCAATCAGAAAGAGCAAACAAAGGTTTTGAGACTTTTATAAGAATTTATTAATCTGCTAGTCAGGCAAACTAAGTGGATCTGTTACCTTGGGCAGAATTCACCTACAATAAACCATTATCATTAATCATCTTAATTTTTTCCATTTATTTTTAGTCTGTATGGATGTCATCCCAGGCTTCCGTACTTTAAGTCATCTTCAGAGGTACCTGCCGTGGATGACCTAATTCGCAAATGTTCTAGTAATTTGTCTACTGTTAAGAGGAGTCTCTTGAACTCTTCCAGTTACAAATTCTTTTCTGACAAATAACATTGATCAGTTCCTAACCAGGAGATAGAGTTTGGCTGTCCACTTAAAACATTTATCTGCAACTTCCCAGCATTAAGTTTACTCCAAGGTTTAAAATGCTACAGGTTATCAATCCAGTGGCATTCAAACTAGTTACCTTCTACCTTGCAAATACCCAAATCATGTCTCTTTGCTGAAGCCTCTCATTCTCAACAAACATTTTTTTCTAAGCTTCCGTCTGCTTCTGTGGCAGATGCTCACCAATCCAATATATTTGGTAAAACAAAATTTGGATTCTCGCATCTCCAAAGGGACACTTCAATTCCTTATTGATTGGAAAGGATATGGTCCTGAAGAATGCTGTTGTTTAAAATATGAGGCTGTCCAGGCCCCCCACTCTTTATAAGAATTTCATAAAAAAAATCCCTCTTAAGACATTCATAAAGTGTTCAGAGTCCACCTCTAAAAGGGGGAATAATGTAATGCACTAGACTTAACACAAGCCGGCGTGCTGCTCATTTAACGCGTGCATGCCGCTCTCTTATGGACTCGATCACGCACCTTTTCTCTATTTAAGCCCGCTCTGTTCACCATTAGGGTGTTATTTATTTAAGACCCTCAGTTTAGACTTTGTTCCTGGCTCCCTATTTGGAATCCTGCTGATACCTTCCTATTGTTAAATCCTATTGACATATTCCTGGAGCTGAACCCTACTGGCATATTCCTGGTGCTGTAACTTGCTCATATATTCGTGGTGCTGTATTCTGCCGACTATAATATGTTTCGTATACTGCTGGCAACATACTAGGTCTATATTCTAGTACCAAATACTGCGGGTAACTTATCCAGTTGCTTAACCTCAGTACCCTCTCCACCTGCTATCATATTTCAGTGTGGCATACAGGTGGCACCTCATTTCGGTTAACTCCTTTCAGGCACACAAGCCATGCTCTAGACCTACCCCAGGGGGTGCGACCTTCAAATTCCATCCTGCTTTGTGGTGGGCTCTGAAAACAGGCATCACGTTAGACTCCGAGTCCTGGGAATAGATAGCTTAAACTTGACTTGGACAATGTGCTCTGACTTCTCCGTCACTAGGAAGCCATCCAAATAAGGCCGGAGAATGATTCCATGCTTCCTCATTTCCACTACAAGCATAATTAATACCATGGTGAAGGTCTTTGGATATGTTGCAGACAAATGCCAGACAGATGAACTGGAAGTGATGACCCAGAACAGAGAAACTGAGAAAACGCTAGTAGTAAACTGCAACAGGTATATGAAATGAAGCATTCTGAAGATCTAGGGATATCAAGAAGTCTCCTTCGACTATGGTGTCAGAAATAGAATTTATGGACTGCATACAGAAGTGCTATGTTTCGTTTGGAAACCCCCAACAGATTTTATGACCTGGAAAAGTTTGGAATAAAAGCCTACACCTCTGGGAACAAGTGCTGTCTAGCTTGTCACCAAAGAGCAAGAAACTTTCAAAGAGAAGAGTAGCTAGACTAGTTGTCCATGGACTCTACCAGAGAGCTCTACTAGCTGTTGTTGAAGTCATAGTTCTGTCTGAAAAGGCATTGGTTTCCCAAGATGCCTCACAAAGGAATTCCATTCCTCTCTGCCTACTTTTAAGCAAGTGTTGTCTACTAATTTTCTATTGACCATCCACACAAAGAGATTCTCCCCATAGTCTGAGTGCTGTGGATACTGAAGTCATGGCCACACCTGCCTTTAAGGTAGTTACAGAAGAAATATGAACTTTCTTAAAACAACTTTCCATCTTTCTATCCATAGGATCCCTCAAAGGACCACCGTTTTCTAAAGGAATAGTGGTTCTAGCAGACAGACTGGCTATTACTGCATCCACCTTTGCAACTTTCTTTCTTCATCCCTAAAAGGGATGATCTTATTCCCTATGAATAAAGACCTTTAATAGCCGCAGGAAAATCTCTATTCGTCTTACTACGATCATCAAACAGGGAATTGTGGACTGTAGTAGTAGTTGAAGCTTCATTAATTCCCATAGTTTTATACTCGTGCTTAGGAATCTCCACAATAAATAGTCTAAGATGCTCCAGACTCACTACTAGAATACCCATCTAGTACCTCCAACAAAGCCAATTCAGAATGACTGGGTCTATCATCAAATTCCATACCACTGCATGTTGCAAAAAAAAAATCCCTTTATAATCCACAAATAAAGGTTTGTTGCAGGCGCCACAAGTCCGACTCAGGACTTTATTGTCTTTCTTCCTTTCCACAGGCTATGAAAGATTTCTGAGAGGGGAGAATATTACTAAATATCTAACGAATGACCCAAAACAAAGCACCCCTAACTTAGGGGCTTACCTAGGACGTGTACTCTTCGACTGTTGGGAGTGGACTCAGGTGTCATGCTGCTGACATGTATCTGGTGTGCCTTTTTTTCCCATCCAGGAGAATTCCAAAAGGGCCAGCAGCGCTTTCCAAGGGTGGAGAGAATGGCAGCATACTTGTGGTTCCGAGGCCCATCACTTTGCTTGGTCCGTCCTCTATGTTGGCGTCTTTTCACTTGGATGTGGTGCGCGCGTACACTCAGGTCTTCCTGTCTCTACCTAAGGCTACAGGGGACTAACCCATTGTTAAGGTTGCCTTGGAGGATTGAAGAGGAAAGAATGTGCAGTTGTCAGTGTTGCTGGTGTACTACCACTTGTCTTCGGTAGCTGGTATTGTGATGAATCCACACATTGTAGTTTTCAGTGTTGATAGTGCACTGCCAGCTATTGTCTGAAGCTGGACCCTGGAGCTTTTGCTGGTACTTAAATAGCATCCACCCCCCACCCCATCCCTTGGTAGTAATAGATTCAAGAAGGATGGGGCAGATCCCACATGACCCCCTCTCTGGGGGGAGGGTCTAAGCCCCATCTCTTATATTGCTTTAGGCCTAGTTAGCCTTCTGTCTCCTTTAAAATCATACACACTCACCTCTCAGGCAAGGAGGCTGAAACGTAACAAAAGGCTGTTTTCTAAACCACACCCAGTAACAAATCATCGTCATTATTTATATAGCGCCACTGATTCCGCAGTGCTGTACAGAGAACTCACTCACATCAGTCTCTGCCCCCATTGGAGCTTACAGTCTAAATTCCCTAACATACACACACAGACAACAAATGTGAAATCCCATGAATTTCAGGAATAGTGGTACTATAAATTCACAATACATCATAGGAAAGAAACAAAAGTCCATCTCTGGTTCAGTAGTTTTGTATATATTTAATATAATAAGGGGGGTATTCAATTGTCGGCGGAAACGCAGAAAATCCTGCGGTCCGCGCACTATTACGGTAATAGTGCACGGAAAAACAGTTACTACGGTAATTTTCTCGCTGGATTTCAGCTCGCAGCTCCCTGAGCCGCGAGCTGAAATCCAGCTAACTACTACCGTAATAACGTTAGTAGTTCTTACGCGGCGGGATTTCATAACAATTGAATACCCCTTAGACTTAAATATATACATGATAAAAAGTCTGTGTAAGCTTATCTGGATGACAGTAAGAATACGAATAGGAGGTCCTGTATGGCTGCCGACAGCAACTCCGTTCTCTGAACAGAAGTTCAATGATCAACTAAAGGTGCCTTTTACACCTGACTGCAGAATGAGCGATTCAGGAAACAGCGTTTTAGTTGCCCCCTAACTACTGGTACCCTAGGCAACCGGCTATGTTCGCCTAATGGTAGTGATAACCCCTTGGTATTGCTTTCTGCATCAAAGCAAGCGCCCTTACAGCAACCATTGTTAATTCATCTCCTGGAAGTGATGTAACATCTCCGATATTTCATTGCACCCAAAAATGAGTGCAGCTAGTCATCGCTGTGATGTCACAGAGGACTGAATTTCCCCCCTATTGTGCCACGTTTCTATGGGATCTTGCAGGAATTCAATTAGCCGCGAATTCTCCGGAGCGTCCCCGAGGCACTTCGCGGTGGAGATTTTACAGAAAGCTCCTCTCATGTTCCTCGCACCCCTAAAGATTTCTACCGTAATTGCTGGCAATGTGCGTATGGCAATGTCCGCGCGCCACATCGCCCCTTAGTCCTTTGGTTATATCCCAGTCTTGCTTATTACTGTATTATGTTCCCAGTTGTACAGAGCTGTGGAGTATGCTGGCGCTATAAAGATAAATAATAATACATAATAATAAATATATATATATATATATATATATATATATATATAACATATAATAATAATAATTATTATTATTTTTATTAATAATAATAATAATATATATAAATAAACAAGTGTCTTCTGTATTCCCTGACATAAATGAACTCCATTTTGCTGAAGAACAAACCACCATTGTTAAGAAGTGACAGCTAACCACTGCTCGGAGATGGGCAATCTGACCTAGTAATGGTCACAACCTGGGGCTCTGCAACTGCTTGTGAAGTCCTTGTATGTTCTGTCAGCCTGAAAATGGCGGGAGCCGGTAAGTATTGTAATAGCAGGGCAGTGGGATAACTGATTCCTATGTCCATACACCGAACAACCCCACTGGTCGGCTCCCCACAACGACACAGACGTCTCGCCGTCAGCGCCGATGACGTCTGGGCAGTTTGTTCTTTCGAATTCGCAGTCGGCCAATCAAACAGTACAGGCGAAACGAAAGGGGCGTGATTACGAGACAATAAGGTAATTTGCTCCCGGGACGCGCATGCGCGTAGCCGGAGCGACATCTTGCTTCTGTGTCAGTGGTAGTAGACCGACATTTGTCTAGTGGACACCGGGATTGACAGGTAACCGGGAGGAGGGACAGATGGGGGACACGGTGCTAGTTAACATGCAATATTGCAGTCTTAAGCTGTAGCAGATTAGTGTTAGAATAATGTGACATTTTCTATTGTGGTTTCCTGTACCCACTCTTGCTAATTGCTAAATATCTAATGTCTATCTATGTTACATCTATTTATATTACATGTGTGTGTGTGTCACCTGCATATACATTTACTGACAGCTAGCATTGCTACATTATTATGGTAGTAAGCAGCATCCTTTACATGAAATGAGGGGCTCTTATTGCTGGGTATTTGACTTGTGGTCTCCTAGTAAAATTGCCCTCCATCCGGGCTGTGCATTGTATGGTGCCACTGCCATATGAGACAGTAGAGATGTTTTAGTAGATGCAATTAGCTTTGTAGTAATCTAGCGTTATGTTATGGTTTCTTTTTGTGCTTTACTGCACTTAGCTATTAATACTGTAAAATATATAGTGCAATATGTATGTGATAGTTAGGGCATAAATGATATATACAGGCCCATCTGGGCTCTTAGGGGGGAAGTCAATCATGTGCGAAGTCCCATTGGAGTCGTGCGTGATGCACGGCTACGAGCCCTAAGTAAGGCTGCTTATTTTTGCTTACACCTCTGAGTATAGTACTGTAATGTCCCACGGCTCTGAGTAACCTCATGCACAATTAAATTATCCCAATAGAATGATGCACTGATAAACACCAGTGCGGTAGGGGGCCTATATGTTGACAATCCCTTATTGATGCCTATTGTTACAACAAGTCATTCACTTGAAAGACCCTGACTGCACTAGAAAAATTACAATCTGATTATTATGTGAAGCACTATTGGGCAGATTCATTTCCCAGCGGTCCATGCACTGTTACCGTTACTACAGTAATTTTAACGCAGATTTTTGCTCGTAGAGCTGCAAGCAAAAATCAGCCTTGAAATTAACGTAGTACTGGAAATAATGTGCAGCTATTACTATAGTAACGGTAATAGTGTGCAGGCTGCATTGTTCTAAAGAACAGTCTTAAGCTAAAGAACAATGCAGGGGATCGAATCTGCCCCTATATGTTTTCCTCTGTACTAGTTTTCATAAATGTCCCCAAATTTTTAAAGTTTTGAGTGACCTCACTTGCTGTATCTGTCATTGAGAGAACCTTTTGTTGTATCCACCTTTGATGTCCATAAATTTGCTCTACATTTCTTATTCGGTGCCAGCGTTGCCTTCGCTTGTCATTGGAACTCTGATTCTTTGCATCAACTGTCAAAAGATGGCCACATAATTAGTGATATCACATATGATTTTGTGCAATTGTCTAGATATTGCATTATGCATGAGCCCAAACAAACCCTGATACCTGATAGTAATCCAATGAAAACTGGTTTGATTGGATGCAAACGTTTGGATGTGTTTCATAGAGCTCCACTCTTAAATATCCTGTAATTATTCCTGGTGGCTCTGGGCTACTTTCTACCAGACAAATGAGTATCTTTGATACCTCTTGTGATTAAGAATCTTGATACCCAGGGCCAGAGTCTTAAGAGGAGGAAATCATAGGCACCAGCCTGACATTAAGAGTAGGATGACTGGGAATACTTGTGGGACTGATCAAAAATTATTGGCATGTATCTGGTGTTAGTGTTATAATCTTGTTTTTCCACAGTTCTAAGTAGGGATGTGCACCGGCGACTTTTGAGGTCTCGTGTTTTGTGTTTTGGATCCGGATTTTCGTTATTTTTGGGGTTCGGATTTGTCTCGCAAAACACTTGACGAAAGGTCTCGGTTCGGATTTAAGGTTTTGGATTCGGATTTTTTTTGAAAAAAACATAAAAAGTTTAAAAATCAAGTTTTTGGGCTTATTTTCACTCCTAGGCTATTATTAACCTCAATAACATTCAATAACAAGCATTTCCACTAATTTACAGTGTATTCTGAACACCTCACAATATAGTTATTAGTCCAAAACGTTGCAACAAGGTATCTTTCTGGACTGCGTAGAGGAGTGGGTCACCACAATATATATTAAAAACCCTGAACTTTTATGATTCGCACCAATAAATGTACCTGGACTGCGTAGAGGAGTGGGTCACCACAATATATATTAAAAACCCTGAACTTTTATGAATCGCACCAATAAATGTACCTGGACTGCGTAGAGGAGTGGGTCACCACAATATATATTAAAAACCCTGAACTTTTATGATTCGCACCAATAAATGTACCTGGACTGCCTAGAGGAGTGGGTCACCACAATATATATTAAAAACCCTGAACTTTTATGATTCGCACCAATAAATGTACCTGGACTGCCTAGAGGAGTGGGTCACCACAATATATATTAAAAACCCTGAACTTTTATGAATCGCACCAATAAATGTACCTGGACTGCGTGGAGGAGTGGGTCACCACAATATATATAATAAGAAAACCATCAACTTGTTTGATTCGCACCAATAAATGTACCTGGACTGCGTAGAGGAGTGGGTCACCACAATATATTAAAAACCCTGAACTTTTATGAATCGCACCAATAAATGTACCTGGACTGCCTAGAGGAGTGGGTCACCACAATGTATTAAAAACCCGGAACTTTTATGAATCGCACCAATAAATGTACCTGGACTGCGTAGAGGAGTGGGTCACCACAATATATTAAAAACCCTGAACTTTTATGAATCGCACCAATAAATGTACCTGGACTGCGTAGAGGAGTGGGTCACCACAATATATATAATAAGAAAACCATCAACTTGTTTGATTCGCACCAATAAATGTACCTGGACTGCGTAGAGGAGTGGGTCACCACAATATATTAAAAACCCTGAACTTTTATGAATCGCACCAATAAATGTACCTGGACTGCGTAGAGGAGTGGGTCACCACAATATATTAAAAACCCTGAACTTTTATGAATCGCACCAATAAATGTACCTGGACTGCGTAGAGGAGTGGGTCACCACAATATATTAAAAACCCTGAACTTTTATGAATCGCACCAATAAATGTACCTGGACTGCGTAGAGGAGTGGGTCACCACAATATATTAAAAACCCTGAACTTTTATGAATCGCACCAATAAATGTACCTGGACTGCGTAGAGGAGTGGGTCACCACGATATATATAATAAGAAAACCATCAACTTGTTTGATTCGCACCAATAAATGTACCTGGACTGCGTAGAGGAGTGGGTCACCACAATATATTAAAAACCCTGAACTTTTATGAATCGCACCAATAAATGTACCTGGACTGCGTAGAGGAGTGGGTCACCACAATATATTAAAAACCCTGAACTTTTATGAATCGCACCAATAAATGTACCTGGACTGCGTAGAGGAGTGGGTCAACACAATATATATAATAAGAAAACCATCAACTTGTTTGATTCGCACCAATAAATGTACCTGGACTGCGTAGAGGAGTGGGTCACCACAATATATTAAAAACCCTGAACTTTTATGAATCGCACCAATAAATGTACCTGGACTGCGTAGAGGAGTGGGTCACCACAATATATTAAAAACCCTGAACTTTTATGAATCGCACCAATAAATGTACCTGGACTGCCTAGAGGAGTGGGCACTGGGCACCACAATAAAATATATAAAAAACCTTCAACAGGTCTGCATTACACTACACATACGGCTGCTCCTCCATCCTCTCCATCATATACATGTTGGAGTTTTAGCGTGTGACAACCTCTTGTTTTTGATAATGTCAGTGCATTTTGAATATTTTTTAATTTGCCCCACACCACTGAATGTACTTTATCTATGATACGCATCTATCTATCTTGACTGCGTAGTGGGGTGGCCCCGGTACCCAATTTGATACCGGGGCCACAATAAAATAAATACACCCTCCACGTGTCAGAATTCCACCAAACAAGTATCTGGACTGCGTAGTGGGGTGGCCCCGGTACCCAATTTGATACCGGGGCCACAATACCTCCTCCAAACATGGTACAGACAATTCGTCATTGAGATCCCATCAAGTATGTTAAAGACAGACAGGGTCGAAGTGTTATTGGTTGACTTTGTAAACCAAAAAACTGTCCCTGTTGCACATAGTCGTGCAATGAAGACTGACTTTTTCATTTAAAGGCACCATCTTTCAAGTGTAGTGTTTGTAAGTCTAAGTCATATTATACTTTTGGTAAAATTGGTTTATTTTGTTCCTCTTTATGGTAACTACTAATAGAATTAAAGTATTAAATAGAAGCGGCAGTTCCTCTTTATGGTAATTAGTAAAAGAATTAAAGTATTAAATAGAATTAAAGTATGAAATAGAATTAAAGTATGAAATAGAATTAAAGTATGAAATTGAATTAAAGTATGAAATAGAATTAAAGTATTAAATAGAATTAAAGTATTAAATAGAGTGGTATAGAGTTGTAGTGTGGTATAGATAGAGTGGTCCCCACAATATAATAATAAAACCCTCAACTGGTCTGAATTCCACCAAACAAGTATCTGGACTGCGTAGTGTGGTGGCCCCGGTACACAATTTGGTACCGAGGCCACAATATAATTAAAAAATTGGGCATCAACTGTCACCGTTGTTTAATATCTGATACACCTAAATATGGACTGCACAGTGGAGTGGCCCCGGTAGTAAATTTGGTGCCGGGGCCACAATACCTCCTCCAACTTCCAAGTGTAGTGTTTATAAAGACAGACAGCGTCGAAGTGTTATTAGTTGACTTTCTTAACCCTAAAATTGTCCCTGTTGCAAATATTCGTGCAATGGACAGTTACTTTTTTATTGAAAGACTCAAGCTTTCAAGTGTAGTGTTTATAAAATATAAACAACAATACAGTAGTTTTAGAGCACGTCAATACCTCTTGTTTTAAATTATGACACGGCATTTTACTTTTGGTTTAATTTCTTGAATTTTTTTAAATTTGGTTTTACTTTTTGAACATGGCAAACGACTGTTGATTGGTCATATAATGCAAAAAAAAAAGTTCCAAGATGGAATTGTCCTTGGGCCCTCACACCCACCCTTATGTTGTTGAAATAGGACATGCACACTTTAACAAACCAATCATTTCAACGACAGGGCCTACCAAACAACTTTGGCTGAAATGATTGGTTTGTTTGGGCCCCCACACCAAAAAAGCTATTCATCTCTCCCTGTACAGACTAAACAGGCTCTACTGAGGCAAGATGTCGTCCTCATCCTCAACCTCTGATTCCTCTCCCCCTACAGTGTGTACTTCCTCCTCATCACACATTATCAATTCGTCCCCGCTGGACTCCACAACCACAGGTCCCTCTGTAGTATCTGGAGGGCAGTGCTGTACTTCATTGAGGAATTGATTATTCATTTTTATAAACATCATTTTTTCAACGTTGTGAGGAAGCAACCTCCTTCGCCGCTCACTGACCAGGTTCCCCGCTGCACTAAAAACTCTTTCCGAGTACACACTGGAGGGGGGACAACTCAGGTAAAATAGAGCCAGTTTGTACAGGGGCTTCCAAACTGCCTTTTTTTCCTGCCAGTAACAATATGGACTGTCTGACATGTCTACTTGGATGGTGTCAGCAAAGTAATCATCCACAATTTTTTCTATTGTGACAGCATCCAATGCAGCGAGAGTAGACATGTCTGCAATGGTTGGCAGGTCCTTCAGTCCGGACCAGATGTTATCAGCATCCCCGCCAGTGCCTCTTTTGGGAAAACTGAGCTTTTTCCTCGCAGCCATAGATGTGGAAGAAAATGAGGGTGGAGCTGTTGGCATGTCACGGTCCTCTTCAGAGGACAATCTCCTGACCAGCAGGTCTTTGCACCGCTGTAGACTTGTGTCCGCCGGAAACAGAGACACAACATACGCTTTAAACCGAGGATCGAGCACGGTGGCCAGAATGTATTCCTCTGACTTTAAAAGAGTGACCACCCTCGGATCCTGGCAAAGCGTACGAAGGGCTACATCCACAAGAGCTACATGCTTGGTGTAATCGCAATGGCTTTCCAGCTCCTCCCTCACTTTCTCCAGCTGCTTCTGCAACAGCCTGATCAGGGGAATGACCTGACTCAAGCTGGCAGTGTCGGAACTGACTTCTCGTGTGGCAAGTTCAAATGGCTGCAGAACCTTGCACAACACGGAAATCAGTCTCCACTGCGCTTGACTCAGGCGCATCCCCACTCCTTTGCCTATGTCGTAGGTGGCTGTGTAGGCCTGAATGGCCTTTTGCTGCTCCTCCATCCTCTGCAGCATATAGAGGGTGGAGTTCCAGCGCGTCACAACCTCTTGTTTGAGGGCAGGGCAGGTTCATGCTTTTTTGATGTGCCTCTAGTCTGCGGTAGGCACTGGCTGAATGCCGAAAGTGTCCAGCAATTTTGCGCGCCACCGCAAGCATCTCCTGCACACCCCTGTCACTCTTGAGGTAATGCTGCACCACCAAATTAATGGTGTGGGCAAAACATGGGACGTGCTGGAAATTGCCCATATTTAATGCCCGCACAATGTTACTGGCATTGTCTGACACCACAAATCCCCATGAGAGTCTAAGTGGGGTAAGCCACTGGGAGATAATTTCCCTCATTTTCTCTAATATGTTGTCAGCGTTGTGCCTCTTATTAAAGCCTGTAATACACAATGTTGCCTGCCTTTGCACGAGCCGCCATTTTGTAGTTGCTGCTACTGATGCAGCTGTTGCTGTTGCTGCGGAAGGGGATGCATCTACCCAGTGGGCTGTCACAGTCATATAGTCCTTCGTTTGCCCAGAACCACTTGTCCACATGTCCGTGGTTAAGTGGACAGTGGGTACAACCGCATTTTTTAGAGCACTGAGGACACTTGATCGTACTTCTCTGTACATTTTTGGTATCGCCTGCCTAGTGAAGTGGAATCTCGAGGGGATTTGGTACCGGGGACACAATACCTCCATCAACCCTCTAAATCCCACTCCACTGATGGCGGACACCGGGCGCACGTCTAACACCAACATTGCAGTTACAGCCGCAGTTATACGCTTTGCAATAGGGTGACTACTTTCTAAAACTGACAAGGGCCTCCTTGTGTGCTCTTTGTACCACCCTTTCATTAATGATGATGTGAAAATCCCCTTTGAAAGGCTTAACTTAGTGATACATAAAGTGATTAACCCAGATCAATCTGGGTTCTTGCAATGGGACTCTACCAATATCCATCATGGATACCTTCTCAATAATATATAGGATAATCACTCTAAATTGGGCTCTCACGTAGTGCTATACATTGACTGCTGAAAAGGGGTTTGATTTGGTTAAGTAGCCATTTTTATGCTTGATCATGGAGGTACTGGTCTGAATTATATGTTGTGAATCAAAATTATGTATTGCTCTCCACCAATCCTTGGTCAGGGTAAATGACAGATTGACTCACTCATTCCAATTGCTTTGGGGGGTTGTGGCAGCCATACCCTCTCTCACCATCCCTATTTGCTTCTTTGGCCATTAAACCGCTAGCTCGTCTTATCATGTCTTCCTCTGAGCTGGTGATCTGAGTGTGTTAGTAGAAAATATTTACAAGAGCTGTAAGAGGTAACATCATTTTTTCTAGCACTGACAAGTATGTGAGGTCACATAGGAGGGGATGATGTTTGCTCACAACACTAGACAGTCACAAGTGTTTACAATAGTTCTAGCAAGACATTTTCTAATATTTACTTACCTGTTTTTCTCATACTAATGAATAAAATGTTCATGTAAAAAAATTACCAAAAGTCAGTATATTTCCAGATCACAATCCATGGATTGAGCAGTTCTTCTATTTTTGTTACATGATGTCTGAATCAAGTCAATGAAATATAGCTTGATTAATTCGCTTAACTGAAGATAGTAAGTTACCACATACCTAGCTGCCACTTGCAATGCATCCAATCCTTTAAATACTTGGGTATACCAATCCACAAACACTTGGCTAACTTTTATTTGTATGAACTTTTTTTTCTGCTATACACAAAATGAGTGAAAAAATTTAAAATATGGGCAGATACCTACCTCTTTTCCTTGTCTAGGCAGAGTCTGTTTAATTCAGATAACATTTCTCCCACAGTTAACATATTTTTTAGATAGTCTCCAGTATGGATTCCCAATTATATATTTTGAAGGATCAATTAGATTGTGTAATTTTTCCTTTGATGATCACAGGTCTCAAAGCTTAGCCTGTCCACTGTCAAGCTACCACCTGGTTCTGGGTACTGATTATGCCAGTTTTTAATCTGTACTATTTAGCTTTTACGTTGATAACTGTTCATTGGATGATTGACTCAAAACAATCCAACCGCTGTACTGGAGGCAGCTGTGATTGGGTCATATGAAGATTTACAATTTCATTCTATCAGAGGTCCCACCAGATACAGTACTACATCATCATCATTTATTTATATAGCGCCACTGATTCCGCAGCACTGTACAGAAAACTCATTCACATCAGTCCCTGCCCCATTGGAGTTTACAGTCTAAATTCCCTAACATACACACACAGACGGAGAGAGACTAGGGTCAATTTTTGATTGCAGCCAATTAACCTACTAGCATGTTTTGGTTACTACACCACCACCTTCTCCACAAATGATATTTTAGAGTCTTGGAGGGCCTTTGTGACAAAGTACTGTTGATGAGCCCTGGTCCCATGACCCCTATTTGGGGTAATCCCAACCAGGAACCCTACTTGTGTGCTGTCACAGGAATAGAGGCATTATCAGATATTATTAAGGGCAAATATCTCCAGCTGCAGCATGTGACAAAAGCTCAATTTGGGAAGGGAATTTGTCCATAACGTTTAGTAACTTGGAGTTGTTGCTTGTAGAGGTAAGGCTTTGTCATACTATGTCTAGTATATATAGTCTTTTGATCAGTGAGGCCCCAAAGCTAGAGAGTTATTAGAAGTGATAAGCTAACATTCCCTCTCTAATGGAAGAGGTCCATGCTGATGTCTTGGGGTTAAATGTATTATGCTGTGCTCTCTGCAATTTGTCGGTATTCTGCGACTTTGCAGGGCAAATTCAAGACAACAATGTCTTTAAAGGCAAGTTTGCCCTTAGACATTACCGTTTTAAATTTAGCTGTCAAAGTTGCCGAATATCGGAGAGTTGCAGAAAGCACAGCATAATACATTTACTCCCTGGAGTGAGTTGGATTGCAGTTATCTCCTCAAGAGACAGTTTAATTCAGCTGCACTTCATATAGGGTATACATTACCCCCATATAGGTGCATTGGATAAATCCTGCAATTTACATTTTTTCCAGAAGCCATACTAAGACAGGAACATACTTCCATATGGTATAAGGGAAAACTATTTATATTGGAGGAAGTGGTGCAGATAATGTATAAAGTGGTGGCTTTATATGTTCCCAGGTCCCTTTCCCTCCTGATTTTTGGACTGGTGGAGGCGGAGGGAGTATCTGCTAGAGCTCATAGATCTTTAATCTCCATGACAATAGTTTCTGCTAAGAAAGCATTTGCTGTTAAGAGAAGCCACTAAGTTGCTCCCTTTTAAAACTTCTGGTCAAGAGGTTGCAGAAGTGAGGGGGGAGGTCTGCAATGCCATGTCGCCCTCTGAGTTCCCCATAGCGGACGTAGACACGGTAGTTTCCCATTGTCTACAGGGTGCAGTTCGGATTGAGTATGCTCAGAAGAGGTCTCCTCTCTGCTCTTTTCCATGGGCTTTAGCGATTGACTCTTTCGCCCCTGCCTATTGCTACAAAATTACTTAGATGTCAACTTTATATATATATATATATATATATATTATAGATATCTATTTTTTTTTTCTTTCTTTATTGAGTTTTAAAAGAGCGTACAGCAAACATACCAAACAATACAAAAATAACTTTGACTAAAACAGATCCGCATTTGTCAGGAGGACCTCTATAAAACTATACAAAATAGTAGAACAAGCCTGAATTTACGGGACTCCGAGCTGCTGGCGGGGGGAGCCAGAGTAGAAGATTTATCAACAACGTAGTCCACTACAGCATTAAAGTCCCCACCCATAATCACTTCTCCATGGCGGACCTGAGAGAGCAAGGAGTCTAAGGAAGCAAAAAATGAGCGCTGCTTTTGGTTCAGGGCATATAAGTTTACCAAAGTATACAAGATATTGTTGAGTTTTCCCACTAGGATCAGGAAGCAACCGTCCGGGTCGGAGTGGGACACCAACAGCTCAAACGTTACATGAGAAGCAAAAAGTGTTTTTTCTTTCTAGAATCGCAAGCATGAAAAGTAAAGGGATACAATCTAGACTTCAATTCTGGGTAGGAATGACGAGTAAAGTGCGTTTCCTGAAGAAAAACTACATTGGCCCTATGTTTAAATGTGAGATAGTGTCGTGTGTTTTTGTGGGCTGTTCAAACCTTTGACGTTCAGGGAGAAAATCCTAACTGTCATCAAAAGGAGAAGGATGGGCCACCTCAGGTCCCCCAACGAGGGTCAGACTTGCTAGAAGAGAACAAACAGAGTACACAATATTAGCAATATAGTAATAAGTACCATAGAATCAAAAAGTGCCTGAGGATAGGAAGAAAGGGAAGGACAAAAAAAAAGGGGGTAGGGAAGTGAACAGGACCAGTATTGTGGGGGCACATCTGATCCACGATGCCGGCCAGGAAAAGTAAAGGGATGTGCCAATAGCGGGGCAAGGCAGGTCAAGGGCAGTAACCCCATTACGGGGGCGTGGACAGGGATACAGAAAAAAGTCCCGTGGTCCCAACTACAAGAGGTGAACGACCATGTGACCATGACATGGTCAAAGGAGCTAAAAAGAAAGCCAGGTGGGTGAATGTCGTGAGGGGTGAGAAATAACTACTGCCTAAATCTAGAAATCCGGTCAAACAGTAAGAGGTACGGCAGTAGTAAAAGGAATTTCTAACACAGTAAAAAAGTAACACCGCAAGAACACAGAAAATCAGTGAAAAACAAGATAAAACGCATCCTATTTTTAAGGTACATCACCCCTTCAAGTCTACAGGAGAAGGACCGAAAACCAGTGGTCCGTCATGTAGAGAGAACAAGATGACTTAGTGAGAAAAACACAATAAGAACATATCCAGGCGGAGGAACAGAGGGAGGTGGCTTGGCGGCTCTAGTCACCGTCGACCACACGGTAGTCGGGAGTGTCCTGGTGGGAGGAAACAACTTCATCCATTTTAGTTTCCAGGTGATCTGTCCTGTCTCCGAGGTCATGCAATTCAGCCTTGAGAGAGCCTATCGCTTTTTGCACTTCAGTTTAAACTGCCTGCACTGATCTCCTTGTATCCTTGAACAGAGATTGTAGGTCTTTGCGAGTCAGTGGAGAAGAATTCGAGTCATCGGAATCTGAATGAGTTTCATGACGTGGAGATGAAGTGCTCGTAGTCTTTGCTTCCGTGTAGGCAAATTTCTTAAGGCTCTGAGGAAGATCTGAACCACCCACCTTCCTTCCTCCTTTTGGTATGGTTTACTCAGTGCAGGGGCTACAGATAGGTCAAATAGGATGTACTGTTACGAAAAATTCTGTGTGTAGGGTAGAAGAGAAGACTGTGTCACGACATTCCAGGTTAGGACCCTGGCCCGCGGGCCATATGGGACGTCACAGATTAGTTCATGTTGCATATTGCATTAATTCAAAACCGTGCTCCGCTTCGTAGAAATCCGGCATAAAAGCAGAGCAGAAGATGTTGTCTAATATTATATAGACTGTGGAGGTGGCAGGGATCAGAAAGTGTAGTGCCACTAGAGCCACAGTTAGAAATGCAGACAGTAATCAAATCGGCACAAGTATGATATGCAATCAGACCAGGCGATCACAGCATGTACTCACGGCAGAGGGATATTGATGACCCCAGCCTGGTGGCCGCAGTACAAGTGGCCAGAGGGGGGAGTCCCAGAGAAACTTAGCTGCTCAAAATTCTCCGAGGGCTGCCAGCAGTGTGAGGAGCTGTGTTGGGGGATCTTGTGTAGTTGTGCAGATAGCAAGCAGTGTGAAGATAGCAGGCAGCACACCCCGACAACAGCAGGAGTGGAGTCGACCGGGGGTAGGCCAGATGTTAAGGCTTCCGATCACCCGGCAGTTGACTTTCGTTGGGGCCAGTGAGACTTGGAGCGGCCGTTAAGCCCCGTCTCCACCGGAAGTGGGATGTCGGGGGTATAGGCTGAACTGGGCGCCGGGGCTTCAGAACCGAATTTAGGGCTCCTTCCATGGCAGCACAGGGGAGCGCTCGGGGAGCCAGCAGAGAGCACCTGAACCAACGGCACATACCAGGGCACACCTCTCGGCCAGACAGAGGTATGTGCAGCAGGGTAGACACCAGGGACCACAGGAACGGCCCAGAGTTGGTGCCAGTGTGGCAGCCCGACCACAATTATAGCTTTATCGGGAGCCCACAACCTCCTATAGCGGATAAAGGCAGGTTAAATCGCGGAAGGGGGTGCAATTCCCTGGAAAATTTGCCAGATAGCCGACTTCGGACAGGGAGCCCTCACGAAACGTAGCCAGCTAGCATGGCGCCCAATCCACTCCCCGGTAAGATATTAATATTTATCCTCCCTAACCAAGAGAAACTTTTGTTCCTGCCACACCTTCAGATCGGTATGGATTTTGTTTATAATGGGGAGGAAGTTATCTGTATAAAGCTTTGAAATATCCTTATTAATAGTGACCCCTAGATATTTAAGATGAGTGGGGTGCCATTTGAAAGCAGAAGCATGTTGTAGGCCTGCCACTGCGTTAATGGGGAGTGGTTCTTTTGAGTACCACAGACTTTGAATAATGTATTTTGAAGTTGGAAAAAATCCCAAATTTTTGAAACTCTTCAACCAAATTTGGGAACGAGACCACTGAATTAGTAATCACAACTAACAGATTGTCCACGAAGAGTGCTAGTTTGTACTCAACACCACCTACACATATGCCAGAGATGTTAGGATTTGCACAAATAGACCTTGCCAGAGGTTCCATGCATTTTACAAAGATAAGTGGTGACATCCCTGTCTTGTACCGAAAAATCTGAGAAATCGCCATTAATTTTAATCCTGGCTGTAAGATGCTTATATAATGCAAGGATCCTGTAAAGAGTCATCGGGCCCAATCCCAAGTGTCCCAGCAGGCACTGCATAAACATTCAATCTATCCTATAGAAAGCCTTTTCAGCATCTGTAGACAGTAACAGAGATTGAAGAGGTGCATGTGACGCTAAGTGAATTGGATCAATAACCTTTGTTGTCTTATCCCTGGCCTCTCGACCAGGGATAAAGCCAACCTGAATGAATGGTTTTTGGTAAAATAATTTTTAGTCTGTTTGCAATAAGTTTGGCAATTGAGATCTTGTTTTCGTCAGGACCTATAAGAGGGAAAAAAAGAAAACTACAGCAAGGGGTATTGCAGCACAAGAAAATAAAGAGACAACTCTTAAAACTGGAGAGACTTTAGTGGCACAACGTGGAGTACTCCCTCAGAGGGGGGGGGGGGTCTTCAAGTGTCCACAAGAGTAGGAGAAAGTTGTCGTCTCTTCACATTCTTCCTAGAGTTTCCAATAACCCGTCATCCCTCTTTTTCTGGTGGTAACAGATGTAGGTAATGATGTTGCCATTATCGAATAAGGACCAGCGGTAGATCAAGGGATGAACAGAATGACTCTAGGTCTGCAGGCTCATGAAGGACCTGTGTTTTACCATTAGCTGGTGACTTGAATGTTGAATGCGAAGGTCCACCTATACTTAATGTTTTTGCGGAGATCATCTGTGAGTGGTTGTAACATTCTGCACTGCTGGGGGATATGCCAGGAAAGATCCTGGAATATTTGGAGTTTCTGGCAATCATAATTGATCCCATCCAGTCACCTCATTCTTTTAAGGATCTCCTCTTTCTGTGTATAATGGTGTAACCTGCAGATTACATCGCTTGGTCTTTTGGTTGGAGAACCACGTGGTCACAGGGCTCGGTGTCAATTTTATGAGCTTTGTTGGGGTCTTGACCAAAGATCACAGTAAAAAAAAATTATGAGAAGGTATCAATCCGTGAGTCAGAATGTCCTTGGTAAACCCTGCACACCCAGGTTGTTCCGACGGCCTCTGCTGTCAAGGTTGTCAGAGGCTGTAAAATCTCCTTTAGGGTAGCCACTTGTTTGCGATCAGTCTGTATCAAAATACTTCAGCTGAAGGTGGAGTATCAGAGGTGGAAGAATGGGCGGGTGAGGCGGATGGGATGTCATTGCTCATATTGGAGGCATTTGAGATCTTCAAGAATTGTCGTAGATCTGTCCGTTGAGGTGTTTCCCTAGCTTCAATGTGTCCTTTCTGGAAGAACTTTTCTTGTCTTTTGCCATTTGTTTAATAGATAATGTCATAATTGGAGGCTTGCATAGGATGGTGATGTGCCACAGAGAAGTATCCTTGGTAGCTTAGGTCACCATTGGTCACACCCTTCCATGGTAAGTTTTTGGAAGCCATAAGGCCCAATTCAAGGGCTTAACAGTTGTGTATTCAAAACATTGGATGTTGTAGAGGAATGCTTACACCTGCATTATGAACATGGTCCTCTAGGTGATGACGGATTTGGATTAGAAGATCTTCCTTATAAGCATAGCAGTGTCTCCCGGGAAGAGCGAGAACAGATATAAAACAAAGCAAGGGTGGCAATGCTATGAAACGGGTAGCTTTACAGGAGCCCAAACGTGAGTGTAATAACAGTATTGCACAAAGTATCGGGAGTAAATCAAAGGCACAGACTCTGCAGCAATGGGTCAGGTGTTTTAGTGGATCAGCTAGTCTGTGTTTTCCAGTTAATGTGTAGCACTGAGTGTCTGGTATACTGGTTGTTTAGGAGATGGAAAGACACACACACACGACAGGGACCAATGTGGGGAGCAAGGTTCCTGGCTTAGATCAGATACGCTCAAATGAGGAAGCGGAGTTCTGGAAGATGGTCCGACTGGTATCTCCTCTCCAGGAAGCTCTTGTGGAGTTTTTAACACAGGAGCTACCTGACACTACAGCATTGGGTGTTCCGCTATGGAGTGTGGATGTGCAGGCACTAAGTTTTGTTGCACACTGGGTGTCTGGAAACAGTATGGCACCATGGCAGAGGTTGTGGGAGCAGGTGCATAAACAGGGTTTCTGCCCTGACAGGAGTCTTTGTAGCGGTATGAGTACTGGAAGTCTGGAGGCCGAGACTCTATGAAGCGCTGGAATTTCTGAGGCAGAATAAGAAGGAAACCAATCATACCAGATCCACTATGCGCTGGGATCGCCTCTTCGGTGGTGCGACAATTGGGAGGGTGCACTCCTCTATATGGCGGATTCTCTCTCCACGTTCAACCCAAGGGGGGAATCCTTGGAAGAAAACCAGACTGCTACACCGTAAGCAGTGGTTCGGTCAGCAGTTAAGCAGTGGCGATGGTCTGACTTGGATGTGGCTGGGGAGACTGCAGTATATCCGGAGAGGGTGATGAGGCTTGAACGGTTGTGGCAGAAGATGGGAGCAGACTCCAGATCTCAGACTTTGGGATGCGTATGCCTAAAATAAACACCATCAGGGGTTGCTCCAAACACAAAGATGCTATGTTGCAAACACAGGTAAATGGGGAAAAAACACTGATGTTTGAGGATAAGAAAGATTCCTCGCATGGAGCCTCGGTTAGGCACATATGATAATGATGGCAGCCAGGCCATCTTTCAGATCAACCTTCTCGGGACAATTGCAGTGCAGGGCTACAGTGGGCCAAGAATGCGTCAGAATGTCATTGTGATATGTTCCGATGCAGGAACTGTGGTGTCGCATGTCTCCCTGCCCTATCATGCTATTAGTCACTGCCTGGCTTCTGTCTGTGGCTCCCATCTAGTGTATAGTTACAGTAGTACTATATAGTTTTAGAGCATCACTTAGTGTTCTTTTGATATGGTCACTCATTGGGGGATAGAACATAATTATGAGCTGCGTGTCGTCATGCCTTTGCACATAACATAGTTGCTATTTTATTTTAAGGACATGAGCACCAGTCTGACTGTATATCGATTTCCTGGTGCATTGTTTACTTGTACATTTGCAAAGCAAGGACAGAATGCCGTATCCTTTTACCATTCGGTCACCAATGTTTTTTTGATCTCTATTTGTGAATTTGTTTGTATTTGTTGTTTTTAGGCACTGTACACAACGTTTGTGAAACGCGTTTATTTTTGTATCTCTTTTTATACTGAAGAAAAGTAAACCATACACTATACAGTGTAGAGGTGCTCAAACCCAGACCTCAAGATCGACCAACAGGTCATATTTTAGGATTTCAGTCTATAGAAACAGGTGGGATTAGTACTGACCCAAACAAATAGGTTCTCACCTGTGTATGATTAAAGAAATCCTGAAAACATGAGCTGTTAGTAGCTCTCTGGACTGGGTTTGAGCACCTCTGCTATACAGTATAGTGGATGAGGTACACTCAAGTATCTTTATCATGGAAAACAGTAGTGCGTTTTATCCTTGGTTTCCTGTATAGGTTGGGCCAAAAACAGATGTAAAAATCCTCTTGTGAACAAGCCTTTATAGTGAAATCTGACCTTTGTTTTTGCATGAGGAGACTGAGCCATTTGTAGCCTGTAGACATCACTTGTTTTAGATACTTGGTATGTAAGAGTGTTCGACAGGGGAGTATTTACAAACTGCAGATCCAGCACTATGAATGTAATACCTTTTCACACAAGCTCCAGTTACCAGATGGGTCTTATGAAAGAGTCAAGAGAAAGTCTGATGTGATATAGTGAGTTTCACCTACATGACTGACCTTTCGAAATGACCATTTCCATCCAGTTAAAAAATACTATGTTCTCAAATTTCCCACTTACTAGTGCAAATACCTGGACTGATATGTAGCTAATTGACGAGAGAGGGGTTTTTTTAAACTTCAATTGATTCAGCACATATTGCTGTGATCGGGAAATAAGTTTTGGGGAAGAACATTTGGTACTGGATGGAATGGGTCATGTTGGAAGTAGACCAACGTTTGGTGACATGGCATCCCACATGCAGTGGATGCTGACGGAGGGAAGCGGTATGCATTGCAGTTATACCATGGTCCCATGGTGTACCGGAGGCCTTGGGACAGCTTCACATCAGGTCCTGGATTATGCTTCTTCAGCTCAAGATTGTAAACTAGGATTATCAAAAGAGAAGAAGGGCAGGCAGACTCCAAGAACAATGAGGGAATTATGATTTTGGTGGTTTCTTGTTTGAATTTAGAGGCTTCTGTTGTAGATATTATTATCTCTTTGAAGGTTTTTGGCAACTTCGGGGACATTTTTAGTTTTTAGGTTTGTATATGTCCTGCAAACTTAAAGTATAGATTTATCTTTCTGTTTACATTTTTGTCCCTAGATGCCCCCCAAAAAATCAGCTCGGGGAAAGAAGACATTGGAGCAAACCTCCGAGAATAAGGAGCAGGAAGAGGATTCTCCTGGGAAGAGGAAGCGAGAGGCAGAATCAGGAACTGACCAAGTACCCCAAAAAACCACTAGAAAGAAAAATGCTTCAAAAGCTGATCCAGAGAGCAGCAAAGGTAACTCATACCCTATAGGGGTATATGTTGCCTAGTGTCATAGGACTTTGCTGACCTTGCAGTACCCAGAAGTCTTCAGCTTCACCTGCCAAACTATCCTTTCTCATACCTAGCCAAGAACTAGCAGCACTGAAGGGAATTAAGGTGTAGTAATACTTGTGCTATAAACTTGTATAGTGTCAGCCCAATCCTTCAGTCCATCTATGTGTACTAAACCTTGCCCACTTGTGCCTCATTGCTTTCTAACCTATAATTAAATGCAAAGCACACTTACATGTGCAGAACACTTGATATAAATGTATTTTTATTATAATTTATCCCTTGTCCTAATCAAATATATTGTAACATCTCATGCTATCAGCAGCACTAACTTTTGCCTGAATGACTGTGTAGAAGTAGACATCATCATCAACATTTATTTATATAGAGCCAGAAAATTCCGTAATGCTTTACAATTGGGAACAAACATTAATAAGACAATACTGGGTAATACATACAGAGAGTCAGGTAAGAGAACCCTGCTCGCAAGCTTACAATCTATAGGACTATAGTAATTACTTTTTCAAGGTGCATTTTATCGGGGTCTGAGCACCTTATTGTATTTAATCTTCAACACCTGCGCATGCAGGACAGCTTCAATTTAAGTGGCCGGTGATTGGTTACAGTTTTCTTCCCATCATATATATTCACAATGTGAACAGGAGATATGTTCTGCTCTTGGGGAGGCTGTGTCCTGTTCATTTGTGTGATTATATCAGTGAGGACAGGGCTGTAAGTGACAGACAGCTTCATGATGAGGATTGGAATGGAGACAAATGGGAAGCCACAGACTGAGAGTTACGTAGTGGAAGGAGCAGGGTCCTCCCACAGCACAGAGTAGTGATGTGAAGCTTAAACTGATTAAAGGAAGATTGTGTGGTGAAACACACCTCTATATGAAATGACGTTCATATGTGCGCTTTAACACTTATTTCTGTGGATCTCCTTTGTAGCATAAGTTGTATTTAGTTTTCTTCTGTATGATGATATAATGCTTTACCATGCAGGTGCGCCCGATGACCGTAAATCCAAGAAACGGGAAAACCTGCAGACAAGCATTGTGCATTACCTGTACCGGAGTACAGTAGGTGAAAATGTTCGAGCCAAGGTAATTTACCAGGCAGCTCTGCCTATTGTTCATCCAGTCATGCCTTGTGTGCAGTCTATCTACAGATGTTTTATTAGGTGTGTGTCCCTTCCCAGTACCTACAGACTCCATTCCTGCGCTCCCTGGCATCTTATATTCTCTATCGAACCAACAGTCCCTTTGACAGGAGAGTTACAACGCTTGAGTGGCATCCGACTCAGCAGAACACGGTGGCTGTGGGGTCAAAAGGCGGGGACATCATTTTGTGGGACTATGAGGAGCTTAATAACACCCTAATCCCTGGAGTAAGTCTCAGAGACCGGTATTGGCGGAGCGTTAACAGCTGGTCCGTATGTAGCCTCTCATCACTCTCCTTCTATCTTGCAGATCGGAGCAGGTGGCTGCATTACAGGGATGAAATTCGATCCATTCAATCCTAATCAGCTGTATACGGCATCCGTAGCGGGCAGCACCGTCTTGCAGGATCTGAGTGGGCGTACTGTACAGATGTTTACAAACACTGAAGACTGGGCGTAAGAGAAGATTTATTGTGTACATTACATGGCAGATGGGAAAGTGTCTCCTGGGAAACTAGTGGGTTCTTGCAAACAAAATCTAAACTTACTTAGCAGATGTCTCATAGGACAAAAGTAACATATATTTTAATGTTAAAATGTACATGTCACCTGCACGCAGAACAGGCAGCTATTGTGTGGGCAGCTAAATCAGCTGCCATTATCAACTAGTAATGGCAATTCCGGCAAGAAGCATTAGCCACGTTGTGCCTCTTATCTTGATGTCACTGGTCCCTAGTGTGTTGGCTGGCTGAATATTGGTTCAGCTCACAAAGCAGCCGACTCTTCTGTCAATTGTTATATGCACTTCTGGCTTCCTTTTTGCAAAACAAGCTCTCTTATAAGGCATTTGAAGGACAAACACATATTTATTAATAGTAATTATTATTCTTTATATAGTACAACACTCCAAATAGGACTTAAGACACATTCTTGCAGAGGGTGAGACAGCCATCTTGGGCGTACTCAGCTGCTATCCTATGGAATCATTCACATCAGTCCCTGCTACATAGGAGCTTACAGTCTAAACTCCCTACCACCCACACACACACACACACACACACACACACACTAGGGTCCATTTTTGTTGGAAGCCAATTATATTTTACCTTGTTTTTGGACTGTGTGGGTACAAATCAGCACTGGACGAAAGGCAGCAATGCTAGGCACTGTGCCACCGTATCTGCTAAGGGAAGCAGTATAGCAGGTAATCGCTTGCAGTTTGCTAGTTAATAGTAGTGCCAAAACTGCTAAATATTATACATTCTGTCATTGCTTGGGAAATATTACGGTGGTTTAATGTTGCAAGAGGAGTTTCTAAAGTAAATGAATTGTACACTTTAGGACAACCCTTCTTAATTTAGCCTGCACACCCCACCCTGTGTAAAACTAATGGATTGGAGGACTGGATTGACCGTACACTAATACCAAGCGGTGAGCTTTTACAGCACCACAGTAAAGTGAGCTGATCCGGCTTTGGGTAATAGTGGTTTCCTGGTCGCTACACAGGATGTTGCGGGATATGTTCTATTAAGGGGGCTGTTCAACGTTGACCATCTTTTTACATTCTCCTGCATTATAGATTCAGTGACCCTTTCTTTAAATAGCAAATACATGTGATGAATATGTATAATACATATATTCATTAAAATGTTAAATATTTTAAAATTATTTTTCTTTATTAATTTTTTTTAAATGGGAACTAATATATGAAATTGTTGGGGGCATTGTTATAAATAAAAATGTTTAAATGACCACTGAACCCCATAAATCTGAATTTTTCAAAAATGAACCATATAGATATAATGCAATTGTTGAGTGTTAGCTGATGTTCCACAGCAATGCTGCTGAAAAGTAAAATATTACCTCCCCGCTCCATTACAGACAGCTGAAGCGCCTGTACTAATGGGATGAGATGCAGGTCTGAAAGCTGAGTTAGAGAAGCACTTACCTCCTAACATGACAACCCGCTGTAGAAGGAAGAAAGAGAGCCTGGTGGGCATGTTTAGTTAAGTTTAAACCCTTAAGCTATTTATGTATCATAATCAGCTTGGTAATACACAATCTTTGGTGTATATAAATATATATTGATGTTGGTTGGTTTACTTGACCTACATTGCAAATTTGTTTGGCCATTGTGATTAATTGATAGTTTGATGCTGTCAGATGTGAATTGATGTGATCTAATAGAGCCAGTGCCTCCCATCACTGCCTATGTGAGATCAAGGTTCTGACCCGGAAGTAAATTGGAATAAAGAGTGGCCTGGTTCTCAGTGTGATCCGGATGTACTGTCCCGAACAGCTGGATCTCTGCGGTTTGGCTGCACAGGTGTGACCGTATAACTTACCAATTTGGGAGATTAGGCTGAATGACTCTACTCCAGCTTGACCTGTGTTTTGTCACAGGCAAGAAGTATCTGATTTATGGCCAATATAGTTATGTACTTAAAAAAATAGGCAGCACCTACTTTCGTACCATCATTTATGTCTAGTGTGTCATGTACTTCATTAAAGCCATGTATACCTAAATGTGAGTATATTTATGCCCCAAAATAGAGTTTTAGTAATTTAGATTATTTACCTTCCTCATTTCATGTTTGGGTTTTGGAAGCCACTGTTGCTGGGATGTCGCAGTGATGGACGATGTTGGCAACCAGCTGCCTTGTTTATAGTTTCCAGTGGTAATTAAGGGAAGCCTTTTAGGCACCTGTTACATGAGGAAGTGTAGCTTCTGAACAGTGGAAGGGAAGGTAAGTGCTGTATCTATCAACAATGACTATTGGGGTATAAGGAAACTTATTAAAAAAAAATAAAAAATAATTCTGAAGTTTGAGTTCTCTATCGAAAACAAATAACAGCGGTTGAACTAATAACTGTTCTGTTCTCTTCTAGCATGTGGTACTGCAGCTTAGATGTATCAGCTAGCCAGCAGTGCGTGGTTACAGGCGATAACGTGGGCAACGTGGTGCTCCTGGAGACGTGTGGAAAAGAGGTATGTACTGTGCACGGGTTGACCTTGGTCTAAGGCTGGGTACACACTACAGGTTTTTCAGTCGATTATCAGGCCAATCACACAAATAATCGTTTGGCCCAATCCTGCATCAGTGTGTACGCTCCAACAATGAACAATCGTTCCAAATCACAGCACAGCACATCCTATCGTTTGATTTTTAAACCGGACTAAAAATCTCGTTCAACGATGGAACAATTTGGTTCCAGTTCTGCAGTGTGTATGCGCTCAGGACTGCCAGTGTCCATAGATCTCTATGGAGTGTGCAGAGTCACAATCTTTTCAGCCGATGGTTATGACCGATGACGAGCACAGATCTGAAGGGGAATCTTATAAGACATGTATAGTGTGTTCACATAAATCGGCTGCTGACCGGGACTTTCAGTTGTTGGTAAAATTGTTAACTATTTCACTTCAGGGAAAATTTTCTGTATTGTGTACCCAGCCTCAGTCAGGACATTATACTCTCATCTGTGGCAATATCCAATCTGTTGATTGGACATAAATACATTATTTCTTTATTGCTTATTTTTTTTTAAATTAAAGATCTTTAAGCTGAGGCTGCACAAGAAGAAAGTGACACATGTGGAATTTAACCCTCGATGTGACTGGCTTCTGGCCACTGCCTCTGTGGATCAAACGGTCAAGCTCTGGGACTTGAGAAACATCAAGGACAAGTCCAGCTGCCTCTATACCATGCCACATGCTCGCGGTGTGAACTCTGGTAATGTTGACTTATTCCATTATTCAATTCATTGATGAAAAGCTGCTCTTTTATGGAAAACAGATCAATTGTTTTATCTTCAGTTTAATCCCACATACTTTTCCAGAATTGTGGGATCTTCTCCTTCTTTGCTATTCTCATAGATTGTAAGCTTGTGAGCAGGGCCCTCTTACCTGTCTGTCTGTATGTATTACACAGTTTTGTTTTATTACTGTGTTTGCTCCCAAATTGTGAAGTGCTATGGAATATGCTGGCGCTATATAAATAAATGTTGATGAAAACTGGTCTCCAAAAATGAGAAGTGTAGACTGCAATGAAGTGGTGTTGTCCCACCACATGTGTTGTCATAACTCTAATTCAGGCTCATAATGTAATTAGATTTCAAAATCACAGAGCAAGAAGCATTGTTGATATGCATGCTGCAACTTGTAGTTCCACAACTGGAAAAAAACAGGTGGTATACCTCCACCTCATTCTATCAATTGTCTGTGTGAGTATAGCTAATCTTCTTTAACGGGTTCTTTGCAGCTTATTTCAGTCCACTGGATGGAGCCAAGCTTCTCACCACTGACCAGCACAGTGAAATCCGAGTTTACTCTGCGTATGATTGGTCAACGCCACAGCGTATTATTCCTCACCCACATCGCCAGTTCCAGCACCTGACTGCCATCAAGGTTTGTGGTTTGGTACCTGCTCCAGAATGAGCACATGTTCTGTTTATATAGACTGACTATTATGATGGTATTTAGAAGCATATTTTACTGCAGTGGATAATGTTTTTTGGTTTTGACCTTTTTTTTCTTCATCTAGGCCACGTGGCATCCCCGTTATGACTTGATAGTTGCTGGACGATACCCAGACCCTCAGTTCCCAGGGTACACAGCAGATGAGCTGCGCACAGTGGATGTGTTTGATGGGCAAAGTGGGAACATAGTCTGCCAGCTGTACGATCCCTATGCGTCTGGTATTGTCTCGGTGAGGCAGTCTTTCCTTTTAAACGTCTTTTATGGTGTTAATGTAAAATTTGTGTGGAAGTGCCAGTAGCATTTAAGTGTTGACTGTGTCTAGGGAATATTTCAAGATGACTTCTGATTTATTTATTTTTTTGTCTTTTTGTAGTTGAACAAGTTCAATCCAATGGGAGACCTATTGGCATCAGGAATGGGTAAGCACTTTTTTTGTTTGTGTTTTTTTTTAATAATCAATTGTGTATAGTTTCAAATCTACAAGATAAATTACTTGAAGCTATTTGGGTAAAAAACATATTTGGCCATAAAAATAAACATGTATTCACAACTCCCACTTTCCTTCTTTCGTCATTCTGCTTTGCAATCTTTTTATCAAAACGTAAAAAAAAGCGAGGAGGAAAAGTAAGTGGGAGAGGAGTTGCCCAAAAAGAAAATAAGGGGGCGAATAATGATGTAGACTATTACTTACAGAATTAGGGCACTGTCACATGAGCATTTTAGAATGCTGCGATTTTCTGAACAGAAGTCCACAACATTCTAAAGTGATTTGAAAGTGATTAGGAAATTCCAATCACTCCACAGCGATTCTACAATCAAAACTACTGCATACAGAGTTACATGGTTCAACATAATTTTAAAAATGTTATTCCTTTAATATTTGTCATGATTTTGCTGTGTACCTTCTTGCAAAGGGTAGCATTGAAAATTTCATACATACGACCCTTAGTTTGTTCTGGCTGAAGAGAATAAGTAGTAGATCTTATAGACAATAAAAAAGATAATGAAGTCCTTTTTTATCACTTAAAGCAATTTCATTTGGTCAGGTGACACATGCTTTTATCTGACAGCAACTCTGTTGCTCTTGATGTAAATGAAAACATGTTGCATTGTGTTCCTCTGGAAAGGTTGGTGGGGGGGGGGGGGGGGGGTTTGTGCTCTAGTTTGCAAATTGGTGACATAAGCGATATCTTTGTTCTCCATGTTTGTTCAAGGTTTTAACATCTTGATCTGGAGTCGTGAGATTCTGCTGATGATGAAGCAAGAAGAAATGATGAAGGCGTTGAGAGATAAGGGGATTCCGGTGGGGAGGAAAGAACCACCAAAATCTCGCCCTTCCCATTCTCAAAAGGACAAGTCTGGCACATCAGAGACAGGGAAAACGCTGACTGTTGTAAAAGAACCAACTAATAAACAACGTGGAAAAAGCAGAGACAAATGAACGTGATGGAAGGACCCAGCCTGTGACATTACACACTACAACATCTCTGGCTGCTGTAACCAAACTCCCGTTGTGCCTTACTGCACTGGTTTCATGAAGCAGAGCGCATTTGGTTACATTAGGAGGCACTTTTTTTTTTTTTTTTGCCCAAAACAAGAAAGTCCTATTGTTCTTGTCTCGCCCCTCTCTCTGCATCTAGGAAAGAAATGGGCATCATCCTCTTCCGGCATCATATCTCTTGGTTTGAAAGCATTCCACAGTGGTTTGGAGCTGTCTGGGAACTATTTTAGGCAAAACGCACCTAGATATAACACATTATATAAACAACTGGTTTGTTTTATATGTCATTTGAGATAAAAGGTCATAATGAAAAACAAGCCATAATGTTCCTTACTGTTCAGATGGACGTTACATTCCCCCTTCTGACCATCAGTGGTAGCTGATGGAAATTTGCAGTTTAAGTGAACCAATAACCTTATGAAAGCTGGTTCAGTGTAAGACAATGATTGCTCAGTGATTACAGTTGTGTACACCAGCCCATTAAGTAGAATATTCATAGGAAGAAAAAAAAACCTACAGCAACTCATTAAATGTGACTTCCTTCCACCTTGCCGAAAATACAGATTCACTACTTAGTCTGGTGTTTTTAAGTGCAGGATCTGTAGTAAGCGTTAGATGGGACTTCCCTGCACCTCCACTTCCTGGCTTTGAACGGATAGTTTTATAAGGACAGTTGTTAAAAATCAAAGTAATAGCCTAGGCTAAGTGATAAATGAGATACCTAGCATTATCTCTCTTTCATTGATATAGCCCAAACTTCAAGCTCACGTAAACCATTTAGCAACTGCTGGACTGAATGTCCTAAACCTCAGAGTGAAAAAAACCCCACAAACATTTCTAACCATACCCCATATTGTGAGTAAAGAAGACTTTCAACGCTGGTCCTTTTTGCCTGAAAGTGTTGAACACACTCTTTGTGCTTAATGCTGGTCACTAGTTTTGACATTGATCAGTCAGAATAGGCTTCAAAGTGTGTTAAGGGAGCAGCATCTGATTGGTTGCGATGGTCTCTGCTAACCGTATTCTGTGCTCTGGAGAATGGTTTGTTTCTAACATCTGACAGATGTGGCAAAACAAAAACGGAAAAAAAACAGCATCCAAAAATTACTGTATCTTTTAATGAGTGCAAAAAACAGTATCTATATATGCAGTAATGGGTTTAGAAATGGAAGTGAAGGCCCCTCTATGTGTGTATATATATTGTATGCTTCTTTAAATTCAGCCTAAATAAATATGGCATTTTTTTTAATTGTTTTACTGCTTGTGTACTGGCAGTGTGTGGTGTTTGCCTGCAGGCGTCTTCAGGGCATGCAGGACAAAACACAAATCGAAGCTCTTCCTCTCTCCATCCATGGCCATCTCCATCCCTCAGCATCCAGTGTTTTGCTTTTGTCCTGTAGCAGGTATGAAAAAGAATGTTCTATGAATATGCATCTATTCATTTGCTTGAAGAACTAAAAACTTTAAACAATGCAGTTCAAAAGAAAATTCGGTTTTCTTTAGCCAATCGAAGACAGGTGTCTATCTTCAGCATATAATAAACAGTTTTTTCAGTCTTTAACAAGTCGATACAAACTACATGGCCAAAAGTATCTGGAAACCCGCACATCACATCCATAGGTGCTTGTTGAACATTTCATTCCAAAACCATGAGCATTAATTTGAATGATTAATTCATATTACTCCTCCATATTCATTGATATTCCATTAATATGAATAGAATAAGTTGGTCTTTTCTTTGCTGCTATAAGAGCCTCCACTCTTCGGCGATGGCTTTCCACTAGATTTTGCCTACAGCTATAATAGGTTTTAAGACACCCAATGTAGGTAACCTAGTCAGGGGTGCTTTCTGTATACGTATTGGTTTTGTTCAGTTAGCTACTCTTCTCTCTTCTTGGTACCCATCTGAGGCCTATAGTAAGAAATAAAAATATTGAGTCTCAAAACTTCTGTGGAGCATGTGATAGTCCTGTCCCTGATGGTTATGTTGGAACGTAAGGTATCTGTTAGACTGCCGGTTTGATAACTAACTTGCAGAACAGATGACAGAGGTCTTCACCTATAGCAGCCTCCTTTCCCATAGAACTTTATGTGCTCACAGGTAGTCTGATGTCCCCAGGACTTAACTCCTTGCATATTGCAAGTTCGTTAACACCGCAGCGGCAGGCCAGAGGAGATGGTAGCAGATGTAAGCCGAGGTCAGGGTCACAAGCAAGTAGAATGTTCCAATAACATGCCAAAAGGTCAGGTTCACAGGCAAACAGCGGAGTCCAAAGTCAGGGTCACGGGCAACAGGCAAGGTCCAAGGTACAAGCAGAGGGTCACTACAGTAGGTCCAATAGAAAAACGGGCAGAGTATCTACAGGGGCGGAACAGCAGCAGACAAAATTGACGCTATAATTTGCAGGGAGGCTAAGCCCTCCCTGCCTTAAATACTAATGGTAACCAATCAGGGCTTTGCCCTGAATCATCCCCAGACACCAGTTAATAAATTAATTAGCTGCTTAATCAGCCCGCAGGATGTAGTGCGTGCACCTGGCTGCTCTGATGCGCAATAACAATTACTGTCGGCATCCGGCCGTTGCCCTGACAACGGTCAGGCCGAGAACCTGGAAGTGACTCCATGATTACCGGGACGCCAGGGAGAGGGGCAGTGAGTCACGGCGTTGCCTGCAGACGCTGCGGCTCTTAACCGTATTGCATGCAATTCTGAAACTGGTAATACTCAAACCCCTTAATCTATTAAATCATTTAGGTGGACGATGAAACTAATGAAAGATACCTTTGCCACAAAAGAGGGCAATAGGAAAGGGACAAAAAGGTCACATTCTTGAAACTGGATGAAATAATGCCTGGTTCTTCTGTCTGTGAGTCATTTCATGTGATTGATACTGATTCATTGTCCAGGGAGTTTAAAGAGGATTTCTCCCAAACTTTGTCTTTGTAGAGGTTGAAACGTCAAGCAGATAATGCGTAGAAAAAGTGTGCATCGATGACCATCTGGCTGCCGTACATATGTCTGTTGCCGATGCCTGGGTTCTATGTGCCCTGGAGGTCGCTCCCACCCTTGTTGAATGCGCCTTCAGTATCTTGGGTACCTCAGGCCCTTTCCCCCTGTAGGCCTGTGCAATCACTTCTCTAATCCACTTCGCCAGTGTGGGTTTGGATGGGGCATGGCCTTTGCGATGACTTTCAGGAAGTACAAATAGTTGTTTTGTCTTCTAAGATTTTCTGTTTTGACAATGTAAGTAGATGTAGCTCTCACCACATCTAGAGTATGGAGTTCTCTCCTCACTATTAGTGGGATGAGAGTAGAGAGACGGTAGTACCAATTCTTGATTGATGTGAAAGAGACAACCTTGGGTAGATACTCTGGATTCGTCCTCAAAATCACTTTATCTTCTTAAATGTTCAGGAAGGGTTCTTCACACCATAACGTATGTATGTTCCCTGTCTGACGAGCCAAAGTGATTTCCACTTGAAAGAACACTTTCAGACTGAGCCATTTGCGATAAATATCATGCAATGGTTCGAAGTCGATTAAGGCGTCCAGGACAATATTAAGGTCCCAAGGGGCTAAGAATGGTTTCACTCTTGGTCATAACCTTTTTAGTGCCTGAAAGAATTGGAAGACGAGATCCTGAGATGACAGTTTGGTATCAAGAAGGATGTTAAGAGCAGATATTTGCACCTTTAATGTAGACGGTGCTAGTCCTTTAACGAAACCATCTTTAAGAAACTAACACATCTGGAACACAGGCGGACATGGGATCCTTCGTCATGTTCCCTGCCCAACAAATGAATTTTCTCCAAATTCTGTAATAAACTATAGAGGAATTATTTTTCCTTGCCTGAATTAGAATGTTTATTACCTCGTCTGAAACAGCTTTGGATTTCAATAGTTGCCGCTCAGTCTCCACGCCATCAACCAAGTGAGTCCAAATTTGGATGCAGAACCGGACCCTGATGTAGGAGATCTGGTCTGACCGGCAACTGCCATGGATGTTCCAACAACATCCTCCATGCTACCGCGTACCAAGGGCAATGCGGCCACGCCGGGAGGACTGCTATCATCTCCATCTTTTCCTTCCTTATTTTCCTGAGTATCTGAGGGATGACTGGAAAGGAAAAATGTACCCCAGCTTGAAGTTCCACTGTATTGACAGGGCATCTATCCCTAGGGCCCTGTTGTGACGGGACTAGAAGAGGGGTACCTTGGTATTGCCCCCTGCAGCCATCGAGTCTATTTATGGCATCCCAAACCTGTGTCGTATTAGTTGAAAGACCTCTTCGTGCAACTCCCACTCTCCTATATGGACTTGGTGTCTGCTTAAATAGTCCGCCACCACATTGTCTTTGCCTGCCATGTGAAGGGCTGAGAGATTTCAGATTCATCTTTGCCCAAGCCATTAGTGTGGTTATTTCTGCCAGCATTGCTCTGCTCTTGGTACCACCCTGCTTGTTTATAAAGGCTACTACAGTCCTGTTGTTGGAGAATACTTGCAGATGTTTGGCTCATAGATAGGACTGGAAGTACTGGACTGCACTCCAGACCGCTTTCATCTCCAAGATCAATCTTGAGAGGTTGATTTTGGAATCTAGAGACTCCACTGTACGATCCCATTCTGCAAAGAGGTTTGATTGAAGATCTCTCATATGCCATCTTGCCTTGGAACGATTCCTATTGTTGAGGAAAACATTCCTAGGAGGCGAAGACAGGTTTGTGCTGAAATCCGAAGTTGAATATGGACTTGATGCGCCAGCGACTGGATTTTGTCCAATCTTTCCTGAGATAGACAGACCTTGTCCGTTCTTGTATTTATTTGCACTCCTAGAAACACAAGCTGTTGCAAGGGTATAAGATGGCATGCCGCTGCAGAAACCGGATTACTTGGGATGTAAGCTCTAAGGCCACTTCTTCTGACGTTGCCGAAATCAGAATATCGTCCAGATACGGCCACAAAGCTACTCCTCTCTCCCTGAGTGCCGCTATGAGAACTATAAGGACTTTGGTAAATGTTCTAGGAGACGTGGAAATGCCAAACGGAAGACAAGTAAATTGGAAGTGGCATCTTTAAATGCAGAACCTCAGGAATTGCTGGTGATTGATCGGGATATGAAAATATGCATCCTTTTAAGTCTATCGCCGTCAGAAAATCTCCTGTTTCTACTGCCTTGAGGATTGAGTTGATAGACTCCATCCAAAAGCGTTTTGCTTGCCCATAGGAGTTGAGAGCTTGTAAATCTAGTACCATTCTGAAGGCACCTGATGCTTTCTCGATGAGGAACAGTTTGGAATAGAACCACGTTTCCCTGATTTGTTGGCACCGCCACAATAGCTTTTGTTTTGTTTTCACCAGGCCTTTTAGGCTTTCCTCCAATGCTTTCTGTTCTAAGAAGGGCGTGGGACTTCTTAACTGGACAAATCTGTTTCCTTTTGGCCAGGTATGAAATTCTATGACATATCCCCCTGGTGACTATCTCCTGGACCCATTTGTCTTCTGTGGTTTGATTCCAAATTTCTGCAAAGCGTGACATTCTGCCACCCACTGGAGTTAGTGGAGACTGGATCTGCAGATAGTCATTGGGTTCTTGGCTGTACTTGTTTCTCCCTTTTTGATCTGAAGGGCCGAAAGGACTGTCTTGCCATATTATCTTGGTGTCTGGAATACTGTCTCCCAGGCCTAGAGGCACGGGTTTCTTTAAACTGTTGTCTTGGAGAATAAGTGAGGAAATGTCTCCCCTTGCTGTCTTGTGGTAGACTGGTTAGCACTACCCCTTGCTAGCCTCTGCATCAAATTATCCAGTTTCTCCCCAAACAAGAAACTACCTTCATATGGAGGCATTGTCAGACAGCTTTTGGATGGGTGATTTGCCGCCCATGGACGTAACCATAGCGCTCTTCTTCCTACAACTGCGGAGGCCATGCTCTTGGAAGAGAACACAATTGTATCCAACGAGGCTTCACACAAGAAATCAATGCTTTTTTTTTTTTGCATAACCTCTAAGGATTTAAGAAGATATAATCTATTTATCTTATCCTCAATGTCTGTATGTAGAGTATTTTCCCACAGCCTCAGGGCTCAAGCTACTGCAGCCATGGCTTTAGCGTTACGCCTGAGGAGATGTGTAATTTCCAGAAGGAAGTTTCCATTCTCCTGGCCATAGCCTGTTTTAATGAACCCCCATCATCCAATGGGAGAGTGGTCTTTAAGGATAAGGCAGCTATGGCCGAATCCACTTTAGGTACAGAACATCATTTCAGCACATCATCCTGAAAAGGATACATACAATTTAGTCTCCCAAGGTTAGGATGACTCTTGTCTAAGGTCTCACATTCTTTAGCAATCAAGTCTTTAACCACCTTATGCGTATGGAACACTCTAGAAGTCACTTGGTGCTCTGAAAACAATGCATCCTGTTGTTTAACTGGTACAGTTGGCTCCTCAATACCTAAAGACTTGTTAATATGCTTAAGTATAATATTCACAGTATCCAACTTAAACATCCTGGGATCCTCTTTCACTTCATCCTCACTATCCGACTCCAAATCCTATTCCTGAGCAGAACTAAATGTTCCAGAGGACGACCCTGGCCTTACTTTCTCCATCTCTTCTGCTACAGGGATCCTGTCCCTTATCGTTCTCTGTTCTGGGGCCTGATACTCTTGCCTTGCTTTCACCATACATGAAAAGAACTGCTTAAATTGCTCAGGCTCCTCTAAACTGCCATCACAAGCTGCACATACACAAATGTTCAGTTTATATTTCCTTTTTCCCCTGCACAAGCTCCACAGATGTACTGTAAATGATAGAAAAAAGGACCTAAGCAAGCTAAGAGTAACCAAAAAAAACGTTTTTTAAAGGGCTTCCTTTGGGGTGTCCTTCAGCTTTTTTGGGGCGGGCGCCTTGTCCATAGTGCACTATCGAGGTGGCTTAGTGTTTGCTGCAGGACCCAGCAGCTAATACTGAGCCTCATAAATAGGCTGCAGCTGCTCAACAGTGCCTGCTTTTGACTTAAATCAGGTGAGTCTTTAGCAGATTAGTTTATTACCTCACCTGTTTCCATCCTGACAGGCGAGGTAAATGGGGAATAACGCTGCCGGCCACCTGGCAGCGCACTGCGCAGGCGTGCAAGTCTCCACGCGCTCGCCCCCGTCACATGCGTGCGTGCTCCACCTCTGCGCGCGTGTCTTTGCCATCCAAGTGTACACGCCAGCCGGCAGCCTTGTCTGGCACTTGCCCCGCTGGAGCCGTCATCCCAACAGCCAGCTCAGAGGAAAGCCAGAAAACCCTCCAGGTAAGCCCTCTCGAATGAAATAAAAAAACAAAACAAAAACCACTCGCTACACGTCCTACACACTGCTGAGACAGGAAGAAAAGACACTGAGGAAGAGCTACCTTATATAGGGGCCAGGTGGGATAAATTTCTTCCTGTCTACACTAGCCGATTAGGGATTAACCCATTGTAAGGGCTGCCATGGAGTAGGGAAAGGAAATTGTTTTAATACTTGCACTTTAAGAAATAGTTTATTAATCTTAAGGTCAATGTGTCCTAGGCTAATAAACAACATAATAAATAATGTGATAAATGTCATAAAAGAATAGCAGGATAAGGGCCTAAGGACAGGATAGGGGGTAGAACATATGTCTGATAAAACCAGATAAAGAAATAGTGTGGCACCTGGTCAATGTCTAAATTAAATGTGGAACTTTACCAAAATTGCTGATAAACATAATTAAGAAGATTCTTGATTGGTTTAGCAAAATCATTGTCATTTTGAGTATAAAATATATGTATGCTAAATATAGACTCTACCTTATAAAATGCCAGATAATTCGGACACCCTTTTTTGAAGTCGTATAATTGGATGAACGAAAGTATATGAGTTAATATTGTTTTGCCGTGCGATTGCGATCCGTACGCCACGTAACACGTGGCATGGTGCGATTGCACTGTAAAATATGCACACACACACACTCGCATTACAACATTTAGTTATTTATATTCATATTGGTTCCGTTACACTGTAATTTATGAGCAGATAGTATTTGGTTTATTATTAGTCTATATATATATATATATATATATATATGTACACTTCAGTGATATTCAAGGTTCAGGTTATAGGAAAGGTATCATGCCTACTATCATTAAAACCCTATTCATCAGCAGCTGTCCGGTTCCATCACCGAAGAGATCGCATATTGCATACTCTAGTTATTGATGTTAGGGAATAAACCTTTGTATGATGCTGGCTATGAAATGCTAATTGTAACTGGAGCATTGGCGGGAAGAAAGGAGCTCATCCCCTGGAGAGACGACCCCCACCTTTGGATTCCTTAGATTGAATCAGCCTATGACCTGTTTAGCCTGGACCCATCTGATGTCTGGACCTATAGAAGCAAGCCACGTCATTTGCATTGTTCTCTAACACTTAATGTGTGTATATATGATCATAGCTGTGCACCCAGTCCTCAGTCTTCACTGACCGCAGTATTCTAACAGATATACTGTCCACCGGGTCCCGTGGGTACGCAGTGAGCGCATGCGATAGCAGCGGTATGTATTTATCTTTTGGTATTGCCTGTACTGTACTGTATCATAATATAATAATGTATTGAATTGTTGACTATTTACATCTGCTAAAATAAATTACTTTGTGCGTTAGAAACAATACAATCGCCTATGCAATGCCTATTTGAAAACGATAGAATCACTTTAATACCTTGACAGTCACGCTGTAACCTGTACCGAATAAACATCTATTTTGCAGCAAAGACTGTTCATCGCTTTCAATCAATATCGTTTGAATACAACACCCCCTATCCATAAAATGTAGCTCTGTTGCTGCTGATAATCTCCCCCCCCCCCCCCAACCAGCATGGACATTAAATCAACAATACCCACAATTAATAAATAGGCTTCCTTCCCTCAACTATCCCTGTAATTAAAGTATTAACACTAATATTAATAAAGACACCCACTTTGCATTACCAGACCACTTTACATTAATAGCCCACATTTAATAGACCCCTTATTAAATGAACAGCCACCACTTGCTGCTACATTACATAAATAGCACCACTATATAACCTTAATACCTTCCCTCCCACATTACATTAATAACATCACTCCACTTACTAGCCAACTTGCTCAGCATACAATTGCTGTGGGAGGAACACACTTCTGTCTACCTCCTGCACAGATTGTTGCTTGGGGAGCTGGTCAGCTGGCACAAGCCCACATGAACTGAGGGATGGATGGGGAGTTGACACACAGAGAGGGAAATAGCAGAAGGGAAGTGAAAAAAATATAAGGGAAGGGGGCAAACTGAGAAACAGGAGGTAGGGAGCAGAGGGGAAGGGAAAGGACGAACGTAAGGTATAACCAGGATGGGCCAGATGTACAACAGGGAGGAGCGGATGCCCTCTGCCCCGACTAGGTGGGCATCCTATATGTTGTAGCTCAGGACTTCCCCCTACATGGTAGCCTCCTGCATCCGTTGGCACTATGTGGGAGTACCTTCCTTCACCATTTCAAAAACTTAAATTTTTGTTTGTGTTACACTCTGGCACAATACGACCACATGTGTTTTGTATGTATTTTATTGGTAAATGGTATATGTGTGATGATTTGTGAGCCTGAAGTATAAATATATATATTCCGTCTTTTTCTACAACTCGGTCAGAAACTGCAGATTTCCAGTCTGGCCATGTAGCAGATTAAAGAAATGTCATCGTACTTTCCAATTGCATGAAAAAGCTGCATCTTAACATATGTGCATTAAAAGAGGCTCCACACAATATTCAGCATGAAAAACAAATTAAGGGCTGTTCTAGCACAGCTAAAACACAGCGATAGGGAGACAAGAGTAAAGGGAAAGATCACATAACAGCTACTCAGAGAGGTGATGCCACACAAACCAGACACTGCCAAGACTTAAGCAACAATCAACATGTCCTAAAGTAATGAAGAGACAAATCCAATGTTTTCTAAACTGGTTCTTTCTATTTTTTTATTTGATAAAAGTCCCAAACCTCCCAGTAATTTCAGTCAGATTAAGAAACACACACAAAAAAACCCCACACATTACAAATGTTAAAATCATAGTGCAAAATAAACAATGGCTTTAAAAGCCCACAAGGAAGGGTTCAGTAAAAATCGCAAAGAGTACTGGATTTATAGGTAGATCATGTACCATTTGGTAGCAGTATGAGTGTGCCCTGTAGCAGATCATAATGGGTTAAACAGTGGTCATCCTTTATTCGCCTCACCACTATTTAATAGGATTAGGATCTCAGACACAGTAGTAAATAATTGCACCTGTCACAAACACACAGTGGAGGCAGCCATTTTGTGCGATGAACCAACATTTGGAAGAATATTATCAATTCATTAGGAACCAAGGAGACTACAGTGTTTGGAATATTGGATAAGCCCATATAGCGGCTGCCTTCGCTAGGTATCACGGTGGATACACTTTAAATTAGCACTTGAAAAAAGGAGCATGACTGCTATTAAAATATGTATCCAGTTTAGGAGCTCCTTGTTGATTAAACGGAGGGTGCTGTCATACAGACAGCGTTAACGGGCCAGGGATTAAGAAGAAAATCTGTGCTATTTTGGGACAGATCTCCAATGTGTACATCTGTAAGCAGCTCCGGATATTGACATTAATTGCACAAAGAACAAACATTCTCAGTGGTGTTGAACCATTCCCTGCAGAAGACAAACTCCATCTGTAACTAAAAGTGGTTATATAGTAATCCGCTCAGTATGGTCTTCACATTGTCAAGATTGTATATTATATATTGAGTTTATCATCTGGAAATGGCATCGGTGATGTTTACAGGATGCTACACTCCTTAAAACAATAGATAAACCCATCACTATGATTATGCATGCCCCTACAGATCATAAAATAGTTTATACATAATGTTTAAAAAAAAAAAAAGATACAGTACAGAATGTTAAATAGTCTCAATAAGACTCTGAATATTACTGCAGAATAATAAGATGTTATCCATTGAACAGATGTGCTATATCTGATAAGGAGTTGTCCACCTTCAGGGGACTTGCACATTCCTTCCTGCAACTCTTACTAAATAATTGTAAAAACAATATTTCCGTATTCATTCTGTGCTTTTCAGCCACATACTTACATCACCAAGCAGTTAGCTATGCCTGATGATATAAAGACGAGGATGAAAAAGAGGTAGAGAAAAGCCATTCGGTTTTGGCAATGCATTTAGTAATAGTTGCAGAAAGGCATGACGAAAAACAAATACATTAAAAGTTGCTTCATCCGTAATAAGGGTAAAACCAAATAGGTGCTTTTCATAGCTGAACAATTTTTTTTTGCAACCGAATCAAATAGTGACAAAAACAAAGTATTCATCCTACAATCAGTCCCACAGATGATCAGTCATGTTTATAGCCACTGGGACAAACCTTCCTGTGTCACTCTCTGAAGAAGAAATACCAGGGTGGCTGGTGGCTACCAACACCTTATCAGCACTGGTTAAACAGATATCTGGCTCTTTGATAAGAGGGGGAAACTTAATAGTGCAATTGTTTTTTTTCCCCCCATTTATTATATATTAATACATTTTACTATTAGGATAATAATTTCGTCCAGCTCTGTATCAGAGATTTAGGCTTTTTAACACTATAAAGATTTTAATGAGCGGACTTCCCCAGCTCTTAGAGCGGTGGAACCGTTCTGTCTCAGCGCGGTCTCCCCTCCCATTATGCTCTGTGAGCACAAGATCGGTGGAACACACACACCGCTCACTGCTACATAATAAAATGACGGATTTAAGAATTATGGTGATGCAAATAAAGGACTGTAAATAACTGCTAAAGACAAAGGACTGCATTAGGCCATCCGGAATGGTAAGTTAGCAATACATATGTAGACATACCATTTAAGTTAAAGAAATTCTAAAAGATTGATGGTCAAGTGGGTATTGAAGGCCATTATGTACTGGGCTTGACGTGACTTTTTCCTTTAATAGCCAAGGCCTCTGGGATGGGGCTATAGTGTTGCTGGTCGTCAGTAGGAGACATGCTGGACTGTGGTTTGTCCTAGTCTCTTCTGCATCCAGCACAGAGGAATATAATGGAACAGTCGTAAGTACAGCTCTGTCCACTTCAGTCTGCACACTGGACGCCGGCGATGTCCAGCCGCCCAGGGAATAGCCTCAGTGTGCACAGTGACATGGAAGATGACAGACACCAGCAGACAGCTGGTCACTAAGCCTTTAAGCCATCACTGATAGAATCAGATTGATACTGCAGATTCACTGTTCTAAAATATGTTGTGTCCATGGAACCTCTTGCATTGACTTGTTCCCATTACCATTCTTTACTTTAAAGTTTAAAATTAATGTCTTGCTGATCCTGAACTTAAAAAATAAAAATCTTGCTTAAAAATTCCCTTTGTTGCCACCTGTCGGGTGTCATCAGATCAGAGGGGACAGGTGACAAGGCCATAGGTATTGGGGAAGAGTGCAGTCATTCAACTCTGTTCCTCCCCCACATCTGACACGTGCTGATAGCCGATTGGTTGAGACTTCTGTCGGAATAGGACTATGAGTAGCAGGACAACGAGGAGGAAGAGGATGCACCCACATACGACCAGACCGATGATGACCTCTGTGTAACCAAAACAAGAGTGTATAGTCAGTGACAATTTTATATATCCCTCACCGTTACCTACAGTCCTATAGGACAATAAGGAATGGAGTAATATAAAGTAAAAGGAGAGTAAGATAGTGTGTCAAGATGGATTCAGTCTCTGCAATTATGAAAGACATTTACTTTACATAGGAATATTCTATAAAAGTGGGAGTCAAATATTAAAAGGACAACTTTCCCTTATCCGCAATGTCCCCTCCCATGTAGCATAATAGCTACCTATAGCCGGGAGCCAATCACGCTGCATCACAAAAAGACGGAGTCTGTCCCGGCCATTCCCATAAAGATCTATATTGAATCATTCACATCCGCCCCCGTCCAAATTCCTCAACACGCACTATTTTTGGCAGCAGCCAATTAACCTACCAGTAGAACTATAAATAGATGAAGCAATTTCACAAATCCACCACCACATAAAGTACTGTTTATCTTATACAAGTTCTACACAGATAATGCCCTTGTTGGAATTGAACCCATGGCATTAATGCCAACAGCTGTGCCACCCCAAACGGTAGTGTCATATGGTAAAACATTTGTGTAGAATGTCAGCCTTAACTAAAGATTATAGTTTTACTATTTATATAAACATAGCTATTATTTATAACTAAAGATATACTTTTATCAATGTGAAACCACACTCGCCTTTGATAATTTGCATAAGATTTGGAGTTTGTGCTGCTAGGTTGGAAATAAAAGTGGTAGTATTATTAAAATAATGCTGTTCCATCATTTTTAAAGGACTGCACTAGAACATTTTAACTCCAGTTTTTTCCCTAACAATTTATACAGTAAGATAAGAATAGCAAAAACATTTATCTATGATTCCTTTTATACATTATTTTGAATTAACACCATCACGTTGAATACATGTATGCAGAGAGCATATATCCAGAAAGGGATACTCTGGGGTTGGCCTCCCTGCTTGGTCTGGTTAGTTTGCGGCCTCTCGCTCACCTGTGTCCCTGCTTGGGCTGGAGAGCTGACACTCTTTCTCCCAGTCTTCAGCCACCACCAGCTGCAGCAAGCTCTGAAACTTCTCCAGGGGGCAGCTGTGCACACAGCCCGGGACGGTCAGAGAGAAAGGTGGCTGTGCACTCTCATTTCTAAAGTACATCTCTACTGTAAAGTTTCTGCCAGAAAAAAAACAAAACAATTCAGTGATGGATAGAGCAATAGGGAAAATATTGGGGATCTCGACTACAGAGCAGCGGGCAAAGAAAAAGTGGGTATGAGAATGATAAAGCATAGTTCCTGGTCAGCAAGGTGGCACTGAGAGTAACAGACAGTAGTGAAGTAAGGAGTAACAGGAGTACTGATTACACTTGACTATACAATTAGTGAATGAGGATGAAAAGAGGCTGGAGCTTCTTCTTCAGAGAATGACAACACATTGATCCAGACATTTGTTTTAATTGATGTTCTCCAAATGATAAAGATTTGTAAAAATTGTTCTTCATTTAATAGTCTTCTGGTTGAAAGACAGTTTAAGATCATCAGCTTCTCCGGAGAACAAAGGGTTAATAGTTTAGGGTGAATCAGACACAGGATATAGGTGAAAAGAAGAGCAGAAAGGTCAGAGAAGAGAACATACCCAGGACTCTCCTCGTACAGCTCGAATATATGGCAGGCAGCGTAAGGAGCCTGCTTTCCGTTGTAGACATCCAGAGCCATCTGTAGAGCGCCCAGTGTGGTGTCATGCTAAGGAGTAAAAGGAAGTGTTTATACAAGGGACATTTATAATAAAAACAGACCACAAATCTACAGACAACATGTACATTGATTGAACCAGCTAGAGAACTGGACTGTGAAGTATAAGGATACTAGATGTCCGCTGCCCTAGAACAGGCCTGTTAGCGGTGGGAAGTGTCTGTCCTCAAAGACAACCCCTGGAGTAACCTTGTCCATTGTTCCAGCCTTTGTGCATGGAACCATTATGACCGGTGACAACAGATGTGAAGGCTACACTACTGCTTTATGGCATCGGGAATATTCAGCACTATCAGTGCTCATAGCAGTGACTGCTCAGACAACCTCTACACAGCGGCTTTTCCTCTCCGAGTCTCTAAATCACTTCTGCTGCCTGAAGGTTCTAGAGTTGACCCTAAAAACACAGGACATTTATGGGGCACCACTAAGATGCTCAGGTAGGAGGCTGGCAAGGAGATGCGGATCAGTGAAGACTGGCAAGGGGAAGATGGGCAGCAATTTGGGGGAGGGGGGGCATGTATGCGTGGCAATGGAAAGGATATCCTAGCAGAGGTTAAGCTCTTATATTCCTAACCCAGGTACATAGCAACGTTTAAACAATATTATTAACAAAGAATATAGTCCAGCGCTGTAACACTATGTACAAGGTTTAGTTATATAGGCAAATGACTACTAAAACACAGCTGAAATAGAACCTGTGAGTTCTAAAATGGAGATATACTACTATCTCAGCACTGATTATAGTTACATAGCTATGTTTAACCTTTTACTACAGAGTGTATGCTAAATATTCACTTTTATGCTGCTATAAGTATATCATGTATGTCAGGTACTGTCCCATATTATCATCCCAACATGGTGGGCCATGTGCACTGCACAGTTACTAACGGTGATGTTATAAAGTGCATATTTTGCTGTAACCCCACCCCCCCATAGTTAGTTGCTGTAAAGGGGTCCGTGGCCAAACCGTAGATTTTTGTGTTGCTGGCTTCATTATTCAGAATCTGGTATCCTTATAACATACACAGGAGTCAGACACCCAAGGAGGAGTGTACGTTAGACATATGCAAACAACAGACTAAGCCTGCATGCAGGACAAGCCGATGAGCCATTGTATCGTCACTTACTGCAGAGTACGCAATGAGCTTGAGGCCGCTTGAGGTGTTGTGTGCCGCTGCGGTTATGTTCTTCAGGATCTGAGCCACCAAAACACCTGCACAAAAGAGGTAGTGTACCACCAATTATAATGTCATTTTCTACCCACCACCGCCCCGAATTCAACCACCGATATAATATGTGCAGGGTCAATCCATCTCTTCTTTTCCTATTCTGCCAGGATGCGGAGATAGATATAAAAACAGCCATACTCGGCCCAGAAGCGGAGGCTTGTAGTAAGGCAGAGACTATGTATTTGGCATCAGTTGGTGCTTGAATGGCTCTCAACCCCCCCAAAACGGGCGGAAAGTAAATGAAGTGTATCTGTATCAATATGATGACTACAGACACTTGACATCTTGCAGTCCACTGGTTGCTGGGACAATTGTCTGTATCATCTGCTGTCATACAGTACCACCCTTGCCTATGGCATAACTGTACAACATTGGCCCAGTGACATAAAACCAGCCCCAGGTGACCTTTGACACTTGCTGGCCATTCTAGATCCGTTCATCATCTCACCTCCCTGCAGACGAGCTTTCTGCTTCTGTTCAATGATCCCAAACAGGAACCTGAAGCTGAAATCCTTCAAGTTGCTCAGTCGTGCTAGAACGTCAGGTGTTGCCCAGGACGGGAGGCTCAGGTTGTGCTTTGACTAGGGCACAAGACGCAAACGTTAGCAATCTTACATAATATACTATTTATATATTGTGTACACAGATATCACTGAGACATGAGGAACTCTGTGTGTGTGTGTGTGTGTAAGGTACACTATACAGAATCTGTGCTAGCCATAGTAAACTCCGGATTCTGCACCCAGGTGCAAAACTGAAGATTTAGCATTACAAAGCAATATAGTCTTATTTTAAGGTGGTAGAACGTCCATATTCCCAAAACAGTGGTGCCTGTTGAGCCTTTTTTGGACGGACTTTTTTCTTTTAAATCCAGTATTTTTATTGGAATTTTTCAAGATACAAACATACCAAACAACAAAAAGAAATGAAAAACAATCGCATACATATCAGAATTAAATGACGCAATTTACAAGATTTCAGTAAAGCATAATAACAGTATATGTGCTATACTCATTAAGGATTATACATCGTAAATGCTCATACATAAGTATGTTACACATGCAGGGTTTACCATATGGACTCAGATATTATAAAAACTGCGGGAGCCATTTTTGGACGGACTTTTAAAATAGGATTTGGAACATGAACAAAACACAAAAACAAACTATTGTTGATTTATAATCAGATTGTTTTACAATTACAATAACATTGTCTTTAGAAGAATACCTTAATGTAATGTCCCTTTACAATCTAGAAAGGAGTTTAAACTCAATGTTATATTGGTAATAAAACAAACTATCCCAAAGTCAGATGCAAAAAAAAGGGACTGAAGCCTCAAACTTGTTGTAGCGCCAACATATTTGGAATGTTTAAATCAGTCACTTCTGACTTTGGCCTATTGGAGCTAAAAGTCTAAATAATCTACCCAACAAACATTAACCTACCAGTACGGACTGTGGGAGGAAATCCTGCAAATACAGGTAGGCCATTCAAACTCCCCCACGCTGGGAGACAACAATGCTAACCACTGTGCCACCCATAGGATATGTTCTGTCCTCTTTGAACCTGATCACTTCACAATGACGTTGAACACTTGAAACTAGGCTATGTCTCATGTTACTGTATTGAAAAAGGATTATCACACCTCAATAAGTGACAGCAGAGCTCAGGGAAGAGGATAACGAGATTTTGGCACTGTACCAAACGGCCAATCTTGCAAACAGATTTATTTGCAGCATTACAGAGACTAAATCATGTCTTATATAACAAGACTGATTTTATACATTCATCACTTAATATTTACGTTACACAAATACAAATGGAAAATTTAAAAATGTAAACTTTGGCCACTAGGGAGCGCCATAGTGTAGCGATACTTAGTGGGGTAGTCAAGTTATAGCAAGTTTTGTTTTAACACTGCGTTAAGTCATTTTAACGCTGGTTTTTTTTTTGTTGTTTTTTTTTTAATCATTTGAGCGGGTTAACTTTACCCTTGATTCAATTCACTTTCTAGCGCTCCGTTTTTTTTATGAAAAAATACTCTCGCGCTCCAATAGAAGGTCTATTGACAGTATAGGGTGTGCTAGAGGCAGCCGCGTTAAAAGGTGTTCAATTGTTTTTTAACGCGGCGCGTTAAACAGGCAAATATGTTTATGTTGATAAAAATAAACTATTTGAAATCATGTAATAATGGGAGAAAAAAAAACCCACTAATAAAATATATTTATGTATGTTTTTGGGTACAAATATGTATGTACTAATGTGTTTTGACATGGTATAGATTATCCTATAGTAAAAAAAAAATTAAAAAAATTAAATAAAAAGATATGCTAAAGAAAGTACTGTAATGTAGATATTATCAAATAAATAGGTTGTGTAATGCAATCTGATGTATGCAAATGTATGCCAATCCTTTTTTTATTATACATGACCACGTTAAAACTCCTTCACTCCCCTAAAAACTCGCAAACACCAATGATTAACGCGCAGGTGCAGCGTTCCCTCTTTTTCAATTGAATTGCACGAGTTTTCACTCTGCGTTAACTAAAAACTTTAGCAGTTAAAAGCCTGCGTGTGATTTTTTTTTTTTCTCCTTTAAAAAAAAAAAAATTGCAGTCAACTGAATACCCCCCCTAGAATTAATCTTATTTCAAGACCTGCTACATGTTAAGTGGAAGTACCATGGATCTTGACACAAACACCTTTGAGCTGTTTTTTGTGGCCTCCCTTTGCTTTTTAAATGCAGGAATTGTTGTATAGAGAAAACTTACATTTAATAATAAATGTATTGATCTATTCATTCTTAAAAGTCTGTATTTCCAGCAATGTGAACTGCTGTTCACTCACTTTGCTCCTATGCTTTCTAATTCCGTGTTTTATCAGATAATATCTCAATTTGTGGCAGAACTGTCTATGGCAGCTATTAGACCAATACCACTTTTTTGTAACTTGCTTTTGCATCAAATCCCCAAATAAGAAAATTAATAATTACATTTATCCTATAACGGAGAGAGGTTATGGTAGGGGTGATGTCATGATGGAATGTCACAAACTAACTAGAGATCAGATTCAATGCTGTGGATACTCACCTCACAGAAGAGAATGTCAGAAATGGACCATACAGATTCTAAAGAACAATCGGACAGACCAGTTTCATTTGCCACCATTTGTATAAAGTTCTATTGAAGAAACAAAGAGTGAGTATTAATTATAGTTGTGCTATTGGCTTGGGTAATGGTGTTACTCTGCTTTCTTACCATATTGTCCGTGGTCTTGTTGACATACTCTGGAGATTTCCGTGTCTCTTCCTGCAGCTTGAGGTATTTTGGACAAGGAAGTATTGGAAATTTCAGGAGCTAAAATAAAAAAAGACACACATGAAACAAGTGTGGGTGGCCTCCATTAGGCCCTCTCGTAAACAGTCAGTAACATAGTCACTCACCCGCTCCTCAGAATCGGGGACAGTATGTACTGGGATTGGCTGCCAAGAGATGTTTGGGTTGAAGACCTGGGAGCCTTCAGGTGGGTAGAGACCGGCCAAATTCGCCTCTGCGCTCATAAGTGTGCGGTCCACGTCTGTGCTCCTAACATAGATCTGATCCAAAGCAGAACATCAGGAACAACAAATAAGAGACAACAATATTGTATCACGAACACTAAGCTGGTGGGAGAACCAGGCAATCATAATCTATACAAAGATTTTAATACTATCAGGCTTTAAAAGTCAAAGATGTTTACAAAGGGGAGGGGGAGTTCACAAATTTTTAAGGTTAGGTGCAGAAGTAATGAAAGTTAGGACAAAGCATTTGACAGGCACAAAAGGGATTTTTAGATGCAAGTGCAAAGTTTTAGTTATTCATTGGTCTTGCACGATGCAACAGAAGCAGTTTAAATTTGGCTCAGTGAGGTCATTGGCTCATAGCAACTTGTTACAAAGTCAGGTCCAGTTTAATATATCACGGTAAAAGGTTTTTCAGACTGTGAGTACTATTATGTTTAAATGTAACAGGAGTTCTTACCTCATGCCGATCATATGACTCATTAAGGAATCCTTTGTAACGCGCACGTAATGCTTGTCCCAAATCCCAGTGCTGTCTCATGCCAACCTAAAAACAGATCAAATTCAGGCACTGCATAAATTAAGATGTTAATTAAAAAGAAAACAGTCAAATGCATTTTTATTATTTTTTTTTAAGCAGTGGGGATTACAGGTCTTTGAACGTCACCTGAGCAAATAAAAACTACTTGGGAGACTGCAAAAAGACAAACAGATTCTGCAGACACATTAATGTCCAGCAGGTGGTAATGTAGGGCTCTCAATTATCCCTGACATATTTATAGGTTCCTCTGACACAAGGCACATTTAAAAAAAAAAAAAAAAAATTGTAATTGCCCCTTGAGCAAAGGCTCCAGAAATACAGCTCTGTGGGATGGACAGCGGGTTCCAACTTCCATATGTCATCTTTTGGTACTCCAAATACAGGTAATATTAGGAAACTATATCCCCCTGGACCTCAAAGTTGTATCTATTGGGCATACATTATACGAAAATATTCATCTATCCTACCTATTGTTCTATGCTGGAAAAACGATAACTCTCAACTGGAAACCACCAGCAGGACCAACTGGTGCAAAATAGCGACAGGTTGTTATTCAAATTAGGTTATATTCAAAGAGGTCGTCCTGCAAAGTTCCAAAAAGTCTGGAGCAGCTTGGATGCTGAACCTTCAGCCAGAGGGGTAACATGTAAACATGGCTATGTGTTCTCCTTCATATTCCTGACATTTAATAAATATATATTTTGTATATTTTTCCTACAACCTGTAAATTCTATTAGTTTATAGAATGCGAGATATATATTTTATACTCTGTTATGCGAGGCATGTTCATTAGGTTTCCAGGACGTCATTCTTCTAGGAGATCTGAAATTGTTATACTAATGGGCAATATAATATAGGTATAATTCTGATGTAATAACCAGCTCGGAGACCTTTATTTATTATAATATTGTTAAAAGCAAAATACAAAGATCCGACAACAAGGAACCGGAGGAGAATGTAAGCGACACACTATAGACATGGTAACTAGTCTGAACGCATTTGGTGCAAATATATCAATTACCCAAAACAAAGAATAGGGTGTACGACGCATTTGGAGCTTTCTGTATTGATAGACGGAATTGTCTTAGACGAATAATGTTAACTTCAGTAGGTACGTAGCTTGCCGTGTTTTTAGAAACAGTCAGTTAAGAGTATGTACACAGATGTAAAAATCTAAATCATTGTACCAAATGATCTCTGTATCTCCCATATATATATATATATATATATATATATATATATATATATATATATATATATATCAGTGTGGCAGGTCAATTGCAAAAATGTTTTTTGTTTTTTAAGTAAAGCTTGCTTGTATTCTAAGAAGATAGTACCCATACTGAAAGGGATTATGGTTATTAGAAGTCAGCTGTATATGGCCTTAGTAGTCAGCTTGAAGTTCCATGACTATACAGAATATCCTAATGTTACAGTATGGGGGCATATTAACTCCTCTTTTTACAAGACGTTCCTTAATCCAATTTAAAAAAAAAGAAAAAAGTAACCGGATATATAGTATAAAGGTTATTAATTAACCTTTACACAATGATATGATCTTATTTCTTTCAGACCTGTATATAGTACAAATGTGCCTCATTTCAGATCTCCTGGAAGATTTGTGTGAAAAGTAAAATAGGAGACAAGTTTATTTCTTTCGAAGGCAGACAAAGAATCCAAGCTCTAATTTGCCCCATCATCTTCCTATGCCCCCATATTTCCCCAGGGTTGTTCAGATACTTGCGGGGACTCTGAACTTAAGGGAGCATGTCACCCACCCAAAAAAAGATTTTTTTTCAGACACATGCAGGCTGGCGGGGCACCCCGGTAGAAGTCCACTGGACCCCAGATGGGACGGGAAAGTTTGTTTGGAACCCGAATGATATAACAATGACATAAAATTGTCTTCCTGAATTCCGCCGTTGCTAGGAAACACAAAGATGATCAACTGACCAGATTTCAAGTAAGAAGACACGTTGCCACAGGACATCGCTCCAAAAGATGCACAATAGTTTGCTCTTTCTCTGCATGCTGTTATTAATGAATGGACTGTTTTTCAGTTTCCCATACATTTGGTTGGCTGATAACTACGACTTGGCCTTCCCCATATTAGCCGCTGCCGCCTTCCATGTACAGCTTGCACTGACTGCAGTGGTGGATTATGCTGATCTAGGAAGAATCTGGGAAAGTTGCTTTACTAATTGGACTCTGTTAAACAGAGCCGGGGCCATGAACGATTGCTCCTTTAGCTCCACACATCACATTCAAAAGCCTGGTACAAAGAAGCCTACAAACTGGCCAATGAAGGCCATAGTTTTATTTAACTTATTGTGGCACTCGGTATTGCTGCACATATGTGCCACAGTATATGTATTGGAGAATTGGACGGAGCCTGTGGAAGATGAAATGGCATGCACTATTGTGGTCCTGGGGTCCACGTTTACCGTCTCTATTTTATCTGTACTTTACTTGATCGTCTATTTAACCAAGCGGAGAAAAACAGGACGTTGCTACAGGCAGCATGAACAGATCTGTACACACAACCTCCAGCAAGACTCTACAAACAAATGTAATCAGCACGTCAGTATCACAATATCAGATCTCGCTACCTGATCTGCTGATGGGAAAATCTTTGCGAACAACTCCGTCTGAAGCATATAATTAGCTATTTTTATACTTAATAAAACTTATGTTGATATGATGTGTTTAATTTCTTTCATAAGAGACTTAATACTTGTCATGTTTATTTTTAAAGTTAGTAAATCTACATAGTGAGCGAGAAAGATCATCAGGGTACTATATAAATAACAGTTAGTAAATAAACAGTCAATAATTGTTATACATATGGTTGTAAAAATATTATATATTTTATTTTAACGTAATCTTAGGTATGTAGTAATCTTTGGTGAAGTTTTGAAATTCAAGCATTGGTGATTATTTCCAGTGTTGGGCTACACAAATACACTGTTTAGGTCCCTTTCTTTCCGCAACTTCTAGGAACGAAACATCAACCAAAGGTTGGTCTAAGAAGACACTTACAGAAACAACAGATACATATTGGGAGATCCACCTTAAATCATTGATCTATTGATTTCATGAAGTGATAACATTTGACAGTAATTAACATAATATATAAACTATCCCAGTGCAGACACTTTGACAAGGGACCAATTAGTAGACATGACAACTTAAATCCCCAGGAGTTAGTGTGGATCAGAAACACAGATTGCCTTAGGGTGAAATCTGACACCGTGCGCCAAGAACTGCATCAATTAGGGTAATACAAAGACACTTGTGTGTTCTCTAGGACTGAGAATAAGAAAACATCGCTGTTATGCAAGAAACTTTCTGAATGTATGGAAAATGTTACTCTTAAAAGCATTACAACGGATAGACTCATTTCCTAAAAAAAAAATGTGTACCAAATGTCACTTCTGCAATCAGAATAAAGAAATACCCTCCTCCACTTAGAAATGAAAAAAAATAATAATAATCATCCATTAGCGGATAAGTTCAAAAAACATTTTTAATTAACAACTCCTCTCCTCCCAACTAGGAGAACTTTTGAGAGCCCAGTGCCTGGAATGGCACAATTTTGAGTTCTCATGCCCGTTTGCACGGTCAGTGATGCTTGTTCACCACTGATAACTGTCAGAAGAGGTAATGCAAACATTTCTACGTTGGAATCCAACACAGAAACCGACTGATGAGACACGAAGCTCCGTCCAATCAGCTCCTCTCTTTCAAACGATCACAATACAGTATAGATTGATTTCTCCCTGCTGTGTGGCATTGGCAGAGATTTCTCCCAATTTGCAGAGATCCCTGGTAAAGTACCCCTCCCCCACAGTCCTGCTAGTTACAGGGCGGAGGGTGTGTTAGTAGAGACAAAGCTGGTTTCATTTAAGTTAATCTGCAGGAAAAACAGGCTATTCAGGCTATAAACATATGCCCAGATATATCCCATAACCGGAGATACACACTGGTCAGGCAGGTTTGTGTACTAAAACCAATAAACATGGCATTGGTTGAATCGCAGGCTGTGAGCCCAATGCTGGGGACTTTCATTAAACATGGTGTTGTGAAATGCGAGTGACAGATTAATGGAAACTGGTGGGTTGTAGCCTAGTGCTACGTTTTGTTCTTTTTCTGGAAATAGTGCATACTGGTAGATTTTCTTCAATCCGGGTTCAAGGTTTGATTCAGTTCTGATCTATTTTACACCACAGACATTGCAGTGCATAGATTTACAAGTGTGTTTACTTATTGTAGGATATTGTAGCACAATGGGGACCTTTAATCACACAGACTCAAACAACAACTTCTGAGCAGTTATCCACATAAACTATTACAGATGAATGTGTGTGGTGTATCATGTGGTTTCATTGAGCAATAACCTAAATGCTGATTCAGTCTTAGATTTGTGTCTGTGTGAAATTTGCAAACCAAATAAGCACGAACAGAGTGCAGACTGTAATCTATGGGCCGTTTTTGTTGTGTCTGCAATTTTATGGTCCATTTGATGAGCTGAATGATCATTAGAGTAGATGGAAGGAAATGCTAATTTCGGGCTGGAAATTTTAAATGAAGTTCAGATTTCATTAATATGCACGTCCTCTATATACATTGGATACAGTCATGTATGAACCAATATTCCTGACAATGCATCCTCCCTGGTTCCTAGTGAATGGATGGTCTGTATTACTATGAATGTGGGCCAGGTGTGCCTCTACACCGATCAACCTCACCTGTGTTAGCTGCCCAAACCCCTGAGGCCAGGCACTCTCCTGGTGGACATCCTTTGGGTAAGCTCTGACTGGTGAACGGTCGCCATGACGATAAACCTGGAGAAGACAATGGAGTTATCAGAGACATAAGTTCATTGGAGCCACTAGGGAAAGCCCTCAAAATCACACAACACGAGACCGCTTGCTGCAAAATCCTGACAGTCACATATGTAATCACTGTTTTATTTCTACGGATATTAGGAGGCACCAAAAAGTTCTGAGATCACATACAGACAAGGACGCTGGCCCAACGCTACTAGACCTGGCACAGAACCAAGCACCAGTTATACAATTATAATCTTACAGGAGTGCTTCTATAAATGCATGCTGACATTATAAATCACTCATGTACAACTTCATTAATATTAAATGATTACATAAAATATCTGCCTGTATATTGCATCAATAGGTCTACCCTTCTAAAAGTATTCATTTCATAACCCATTAATACAAACTGATACAGAACTATATGTCTCCAAGGGTGCAACTATAGCGGTGAAATTATAACCATGTTACTGCATACTTGCCAACTCTCCCGGAATGTCCGGGAGACTCCCGAAATTTGGGAAGGTCTCCCGGGCGAGCAAACAAATATCCCGCATATGACATCTGCTCCTCAAAATGACGCAGTTCGCGGTGAATCGTGTCATTTTGGCCCTGTCCCCAAAATGGCATTTTGTCGCGGGCGCGGAGCCAAGAGGACGCAAATTACCGTGCCCCACCCACTCACCAAACACGCCCCCTGCTTGGGTTCTCCCGGAAGGAACTTACCAAAGGTTGGTAAGTAGGTGTTACTGACACAGCACCCATTAACACATGGGGTCCTGTCCCAGAGTGCTTTAGTATAAATATAACATGGCTTCATAGTATATTTATCCAGGCAGTTTTATGATTTGTAATATAAGGAGGATAAAATGACAGTATATGCAATTCACACTAATCTTCCAGATTGCTACTGATGCTATTGGCCCTATATGTCCTACTGGATACTGACTGGGGGTGAATACAGACATTGTGGAGGATATGACTTTATGGTGGTGCATATGGGCCCCCATCATACATTCTACAGGCCCCAGACATCCTTATTCATGTCATAACACTGAGAACTTCCTGGTTTCTCCGGCTGGTAAACAATGGGTGGAGTCATAGCTGCCCATTGTGCAATATGTTTGCTCATCACTATGAAAACAGACTAAACAAACTGAAAATCTACCCAATTGTCTTTCTATGAGCTGCTGGAGGTGCACAGACACATTTCACACAGCTTTTATTTACAGGCTTAAAACATTCTAAGAAAAAACAAACAAAAACAATACAAGCCTAAATAGATCCTAGCTAATAAATACCACTGTAGATTTAAAATATATAATAAAATGTATTTGTACAACCATTAATACATATATAAAAACAAAAAAATTAAAGAAAATACAATACAACAAACCATTAATTAGGCCTAATTTTGGTCTTCGATTATGTTAAAATCACCTATAAATGGTGATTTCAACATAATTTAATGTAAATGGCATGGGAACCTACATTTAGATCCAGACCCACAAGTTAACATATTGTTCTATGGAATATGTTGGCGCTATATAAATAAATGATGATGTTCCTCTATATCTTTCTTAACGACTACCTGTCACAAGGTTCATGGTTGCAATTTGTTTTGGTTTTTTTACACAGACGTCTACATTATGCACATGTGCAAATAAAATAAAAGTACTGTGTCCTAACCATGATCAAACACTCCCACAGTGTAGCATTAAAGTGAACATGGAACACCCAGCTCGTTAGATGGCATTGCACTGTATGCAGCATGGCATGGACAGAGAAATGGCTCTGGTGCAACAATGGAACAGCAACACACATCCACTTTAATGTTACAGTTCTAGAGTTTGGTCCCTTTATAACATCAGTTTCTTGGTCCCAAACCCGCAGTGTGTGCAGCACTCAACCTTGTGCCGCACACCTGAGATCACTGACATTCTGAAAACTGAAGCGCAGGAAAAAGTTGGCGTATTCCATAGCAACCAAGTAGGGTCTATTTTTCAGAGTAATTTGGAAACTAATATAATTATCTTATTGTATATACTATGGGTTAGAGCAGGTTTAGCCCTTTATGGTGGGTGTTATCAGTGGTTTTTGCACTTTGCTCTTTTTTTTTTTTTCTCGATGTGTCATTAAGTCTATATCTTTATATACATAAAAGAGTAAATGGACTTTAGGCTGTACTCTAAATTGAGTGGGGACTTCTCAGCCACCTATTTCCTCCATAGTACAATACTATGGACAGTATGTAAATGACAGATACCAGAGGCAGCATGGTGGCTAAGTGGTTAGCACTTCTGCCTTACAGCATTGGGGTCATGAGTTCAATTCCCGACCATGGCCTTATCTGTGTGGAGTTTGTATGTTCTCCCCGTGTTTGCGTGGGTTTCTTCTGGGTGCTCCGGTTTCCTCCCACTCCAAAAACATACTAGTAGGTTAATTGGCTGCTATCAAAATTGACCCTAGTCTCTCTCTGTGTATGTTAGCGAATTTAGACTGTAAGCCCCAATGGGGCAGGGACTGATGTGAATGAGTTCTCTGTACAGCGCTGCGTAATTAGTGGCACCATATAAATAAATGGTGATGATGATGATGACCTTTTCCACTTCACATTGTGATACTATACTGCTCCTGCTTTTCCCACTTATTTTTCATTTTCAATAAAATGGGGCTCAATTAGCTGGTGTTAAAAAAATAAAAATAATAACCAAATACTCTTCAACACAAGTGATTAAATATATTGGGGGTTATAGCAAGTGGAAACCAATTTGGGAAAGCAGGAGTAGAGTATTGCACAGATGGCAGGTATACCATGGTCTACTAGAACAATGCTCCTGTCCCGATGTTTACTTTCTGCATGAAGGATACACCTTTGTTAAACAATACAGATTACCCTCATTCATTACACAGGACTGTCCACCTCTATTGGTGAACCCCTGTATCTGCCTCACTTCCGGGTCCCTTATAATTTACTAATAATGGCTGATGAGTGCAGGTGACGTCACGCCGGTACCCCCCGCCATACTCCCCCCACTTACCACTGTGACCAGGCGTAGCTGGCGAGCCTGTGCGAGCTGTACAGCTGCCAAGATCTGCCCCAGCAGCAGAACTACCGTCCACAGGGGGGAGAAGGAGCCTGCGCCGCTCTTTCCAGCCATAGTCTCTCAAAATGCCCGGCCTCGGAACTCCTTCAGCTGAGCCGCACTTCCTGTGGGGAAGACTATTGCGGTGTCACAGCCCAAATAGATATATAGGTTGGAGTAGAAACATGTCCGGCCTGGACGGCTTCAGCGCTCGGCGTACAAAGATGTCCGCCTTACGTCTCTTTGTTCAGCATGATTTGAGTGTGCCACAGTCACGTGACTTACTTCACTGCTCCATAGAAGGTATAGAATCATGGGGTGGACATTTGTGTCCAGTGCATAGTGCTGTGTGTTGTGTTGTCTGGTTATAAAGCAGTTTTACGTCTTTTTATTTGTGACATTGTTACCTATAAATAATCCATGCTTTTTATACTGTTTGTGATTATTAATTTATAGCATACTTGCCCACCTTCCCAGAATGTCCAGGAGAAGCCAGAATTTTGGGGAGTCCTCCTAGACTCTCAGAAGAGCGGACATTCCCCCTGATCCCTGGTGGGAGGGGGGCTTAATGATATGATTCACGTCACCAGGCCAAGTCCCCAGATGGGCTATGCAGTGAATTGTGACATTGCACAGCAGAGGTTGGTACCACGGTGACAATTGCACGGTGACACCCCCTCCTGCATCTTCCGCCAGATCCGCCTTCCAGGATTTCCTGGAGCGGAGATTTAAAAAATTGGCAAGTATGATTTATAGTTAACGGTGTTGCATAACTCACAATAGGGTGCAGAGTCTATCATATACTGTGCTCCATAAAACACATAGGGTTATGGTTAAGGTCTATTTTTTATTGAAAAGTGTCTTTATTTTGTATAAAAATATACAACACATTACATTCAAGTGTACTGTGTGTTGCAGCGCAGCTGTAAGCACAATACACTGTGAAACAATTATAGTTTTTAGTGCAATACATGACATAAGGTACAAGATACAACATCAAATACTGCACTAACGATGCATCAGTTAAACAACAAGCAATGGATGTGAGGAGTAGGGAGGGGAGTCACAGGCCCAAAGCTTTATTGAGAGACAGGCACATATAAGTGTAGGGTGCATAAATTAAGGCAAAAATTTTCACCAAAACAGTGATGGGGGAATGGCTTGGAAGGGGAGTCACAGTCCTAGATGGTCATCATCTCCTTATTCAAAACCAGGTGATTCTTGGCAAGTCATATACTGTCCTTAAAACAGTTTATAAGGTGGCAGGACTCCTGGATTGCCCCAATAGTGTGGAGCCCAGGGAAACTATAAAATACTGAATGGTATTAAAGGCAAGTCCTTAAGTTCGTGTTCCAAATTATCCAACAGTGCCTGTGCAGTGCGAGAAACTGCTGAGATGTTTCCCTTCTGGAGATAAACAATGGGCAATGAACATATCTGCACAGGTTCCCGGGAGTGCATGAATGTCCTGAAAGGCAAGCGCCCGGATAGCCACCCATGCAATGTCTTTATGGATATGTTTATTTTGCATTACTTATTTGTGGATATATTGTTGGAAATCAATATACGTATTGTATATCTATTACTTGGCAGACCGACAAGAGGAGTGTGACACCCATTACCCCACCCAACAGGTGAGTGAGACAACGGGGACACATACATAACTGTTCACAAAGTTCCTCCAAAAGGTGAAGTTGGTGAAGGGATACGAAGAATGAGCAACGCAGGTAGAGAGAGGTTATAGGCGGGGAACACAAAAGACAAATAGACATGACTCTCATTACTATGACTAAATATGCTTCCTATTCTTCACATTGTGCACTGTTGACAGGGGTGTTAATGACAGTCTCCTAGCCAGTATATTTAGGAGTATGTCTATGTACTCCATAATCTGTATTATATACTGTTCTCCATAAAAAAAAAAAAACACTTATATAGGGTTACAGGTATGTTTACTCTGCACTGCTCAATTGTGGACTTATTATTGATACATAGAATAATTATATATACACACACACACACATACAGACATACATACATACATACATATACACACAGTGCATCTGGAACGTATTCACACACACAATACCACATAATGACAACGTGAAAAAAGTTTTTGGAGATTTTTGCAAATTTATTGAAAATAAAAATTAAGAAATCACATGTACATACGTATTCACAGCCTTTGCTCAATACTTTATTGATGCACCTTTGGCAGCAATTACAGCCTCAAGTCTTTTTGAATATGATTGTCAGGTGCCGTCTCCACGCTCTCCACAGGCGCCGGAGACGGACACCTTCTCTCCGCAATCCACGTCCTGTTGCCTAGCAGCAGAACTCTATCTCTGCTCACCTGTCTGCAGCCAGCATGTCTAAACCGCCAAAATCTCCCTAACCCAATCAGTAGGCACCTTAGGGTACATAAAGCAGCCTCTGACACATGTCTAGTGCCAGAGTATTGGTTCTTCCAGCTCCAGCATTTAGTTTGCATTCCTGTTCCTGAACTCCTGTGTATAGACTCCTTGGCTTGTTTGACCTCTCTTCCGGATTTCCCTTTTACTTTGCTGCCCGCACTGGTTTTGACCCTTGGACTGTTCCTGACTACGATTTGCCTTCTCTCCGTTGTACTGCGTTCCTCTGGTTTCGACTTGGCCTGTTTGACTACTCTCCATTCACTGCGCTGGTAACTATCAGGGAGAACCGCGACCTGCGCATCACACGCAGCAAAGCCCAAACCTCCTTGCGGGGGTCCCTGGCGAACACCGGTGGTGCATTATACTCCGCACCTCTCAGTTTAGTTGTGCTAATACCAGTCAGTGATATTCCTAGTGAAAGTCGTGACAATGATGCCACAATCTTGGCACACCTATCTTTTGTCAGTTTCACCCATTCCTCTTTGCAGCACCTCTCAAGCTCCATCAGGTTGGATGGGAAGCGTCGGTGCACAGCCATTTTCATATCTCTTCAGGAGATTATTAATTTTTATTTATAGGGCGCCACTAGGTATCCGTAGCGCCGTACAGGGACAGACAGAAACACGATACAGGGTGAGACAGCACAGTACAGTTAACAGAAATCACAGTAACTCAGAAGCTCAATGAACAGCTAGATTAGAGGTGAGAGCCCCCAGCGGGGTAGAGGCAGGGGCCGGAGGACCTCGCGGAGGAGACAAGGAGCTGGAGAGCAGAGTTAAGGTGGTGGAGAACAGAAGGAGAGGAGGCCCTGCTTGGAGGAGCGTACAATCTAAGGGGAGGGTAGGACGGACAGAGACACAATGGTAGGAGGAGGGAATGGGGATGACGGAGGCAGGGACGGAGGGGGGGGGGAGAGGAGAATGAAAAGTAGGGAAGTAGGAGGGGGACAGGAGAGGGAGGGGGGTAGGGGGAGACTGGGAGGAGGTCAATGGGTGGGGGACTGAAGGGCTTTAAGGAAGAGGTGGGTTTTTAAGGCCCGTTTGAAGCTGGACAAGTTGGGGGAAGTTCTGATGGAGCGGGGGAGCTGGTTCCAGTGGAGGGGGGCAGCACGGGAGAAGTCTTGGATGCGAGCATGGGAGGCGGTAACCAGGGGGGGAAGAGAGGCGGCGGTCGTTAGCCGAACAAAGAGGGCGGGATGGAGCGTGAATGGAGATGAGGTTGGAGATGTAGGGAGCAGTGGAGTTGGAGAGGGCCTTAAAAGTAAGAGTGAGGATGTTCAGTCGGATTCAAGTCTGGGCTCTGGCTGGGCCACTCATGGACATTAACAGAGTTGTCCTGAAGCCACTCCATTGATATCTTGGCTGTGTGCTTAGGGTCGTTGTCCTGCTGAAAGATGAACCGTCGCCCCAGTCTGAGGTCAAGAGCGTTCTGGAGCAGGTTTTCATCCAGGATGTCTCTACATTACTGCATTCATCTTTCCCTCTATCCTGACTAGTCTCCCAGTTCCTGCCGCTGAAAAACATCCCCACTGCATGATGCTGCCACCACCTTGCTTCACTGTAGGGATGGTATTGGCCTAGTGATGAGCGGTGCCTGGTTTCCTCCAAACATGATGCCTGGAATTCATGCCAAAGAGTTCAATCTTTGTCTCATCAGACCAGAGAATTTTGTTTCTCATGGTCTGAGAGTCATTCAGGTGCATTTTGGCAAACTTCAGGCGGCCTGCCATGTGCTTGTACTAAGGAGTGGCTTCCGTCTGGTCACTCTATCATACAGGCCTGATTGGTGGATTGCTGCAGAGATGGTTGTCCTTCTGGAAGGTTCTCCTCTCTTCACAGAGGAATGCAGTAGCTCTGACAGAGTGACCATCGGGTTCTTGGTCACCTCCCTGACTAGGGCCCTTCTCCCCCGATCGCTCAGTTTAGACAGCCGGCCAGCTCTAGGAAGAGTCCTGGTGGTTCCGAACTTCTTCCATTTATGGATTATGGAGGCCACTGTGCTCATTGGGACCTTCAAAGAAGCAGATATTTTTCTGTACCCTTCCCCACAATTCCTTTGACTTCATGCTTGGTTTGTGTTCTGACATGCACTGTCAAGTGTGGGACCTTATATTGACAGGTGTGTGCCTTTGCACATCATGTCCAATCAACTCAATTTACCACAGGTGGACTCCAATTAAGCTGTAGGAACATCTCAAGGATGATCAGTGGAAACAGAATGCACCTGAGCTCAATTTTGAGCTTCATGACAAAGACTGTAAATACTTATGCACATGTGATTTATTAGTTTTTTATTTTTAATAAATTTGCAAAAATCTCAAACTTTTTTCACGTTGCGATTATGCAATATTGTGTGTAGAATTTTGAGGGAAAGAAGGAATTTATTCCGTTTTGGAATAAGGCTGGTACATGACAAAATGTGGAAAAAGTGAAGCGCTGTGAATACTTTCCGGATGCACTGTGTATGTATGTGTGTGTGTGTATATATATATATATATATCTTAGCATTCAGATTTGCCTTTACCTAAAGAATGTGTAGACAGAATACTAGAAGCATTATGACTGATTCACTGATCTGGAATCAGTCAGCGAATCAGCGGATCTACGGAATTTGCTGGCGCTTTCTAAATAAATGTTGATGGTGTTTAAAAGTTCCCAGCCCTGCTACAGAATAGGCCGTGGAAACTTTGGTATTAGTGGGGTCCTTTTTGATGTTTCAAGAAGATGGATCTATGTTTCACAGATTTTAGATAGAAAACAAATGTGTGATTAAAAACTGGGCACAAAATTTTCGACAGCACGATTATGTGAAGAATAATTGTGCTGTATAAAATTCAATGAAAATTGATCCAATGCTGAAAGAGAAGAGAGTTCCTCTTGGACATTGTAATATATATATATATATATATATATATATATTACAATGTCCATCTGTAGATTCATCTTGCATCACTAAAACCTATACAGGTACCTGCCTGTTAAAGGTAGGGGGTTGACGCCTTAATTGCGCACTGCACGTTATCACCGTATCCTGTTCCTAGATACGCTTGTTACCTATTTGTTCTTTTACACACTTTTCCGTATATAACCGCAACTTCTTCAGTCCTTTCACCAAATGACACTAAATCCTTATAGAGTTTCTCATCAAATACTTACTGTATCACAGCGAAATTTCACAGTATATACATATACCCGTTATGAATAACCTACACTCACCACATGTCTAAGTATGCAAATTAAATTATTTTACTGTTAAACATATGTAAATTCAAATGTACATATAAACACAGAAAACCATGCCCTTAGTCTATACATGTATCTATTGTAATATTGTTCAGTATAAGTAATACAGGATACAAGTTAAGCCTTTGCTCAGAACACATATTGAAATTAATCCTATATTAACCACCGTTGATTTATTACACTAACCCTGATGCTTTCCTTTATCCGATTCTTACTCTATACTTTTTATGTACATATATATCTTTATCTTCCAGAAATTAGTTATTATTCTATTGTTGTTCGAAGTATAATAGATATATAGTATATAATCGATATATAGTATATAGTTCGGTATAGAAAGTTCAGATATGGAGTAGGATGGTGAGTGCAGGAGGCTCACAGTAGCTTATTTGCAGACTGAAAGAACAAAGGAAATAGCACAAAGAACTTGGCTTTGTGAGCTTTAATTTTAAGGTGCATATTCAATTGTCGGCGGGATCGCCGAAAAACTAATACGTGTAATACGGTAATTTGTAGCTGGATTTCACCTCGCGGCTCAGGGAGCTAGGAGCTGAAATCCAGCGAGTAAATTACCGTATTACATGTTTTTCTGCGCACGATTACCGTAATATCGGTAATCGTGCGCGGACCACGGGATTTTTGGCAATCCCGCGGACAATTGAATATGGCCCTAAATGTATCATTTCATGTATGTATTTCATGGTGTTAGTTACACATTTTGACTGAACAATTACTGGGAAATTTGAGATTTTGACTAGGAACAGGTCACAGGCAGATACTCTAGAATTTAAGACATATTTTCATAATCCGTTGCAGGCTAGAGAAAAACCTCTAATGAATTAGAAATAATTTATTCTCATGTTCTATTCTTTACCAGTAAATAAGCCCAGCGTTAGCCAGGCATCAAAAAATTATATGAAACTCATGGTTGTTCCTCTCCACGGAAATCTTTAGTAAAAGGCGAAAGATTTATTCGATCTGAAGAGAAACCAGAGTATACAGGTTGTGCTCAGCAGCCCGACTGCAGCCATTAGCTGACTCTATCAAACTCATGGAGAGCACCCTCCGCTAGCACTGTCTCAGAGTCTGTATGAAACAGAACCACTCCGTTTTATATCGTATCTTTTGTGCACTTTCAAATTATAAAAAGTAAATAAAACAGGCTAGAGACGAGCACAGAAAACCGTGGTGCTTCATGGGTATGCAAATGAGCAGCTTTGGTCATGGAGTGGGGCAGGAATACTATGACATTGTACAGCAGAGGTGGCCAAAATCAGTCCTTAAGAGCTGCTGGTAGCTCTTAAGGACTGGGTTTGAGCACCTCTGTTGTACAGTCTATGAATAACCACACTACATTTTTAAAAATTATAGAAATTAAAGAAAAACAATCAAGAAAGGAGCACATACTTCCCTGGTGCATCATGGGTATGCAAATGAGCCACACTGTACGCACTAACTCCACCTTTACAGCTGATCTGGCTATAACGGGGAGAATGGATTAACCGTTTACAGTCCAGTACTGCCTATAGCTTACCCCTAGGCACAAAATACAGTGTTATGGACACAGAGAACTAGACACAATGGGTCTCATTCATCAAGGAATGCAAAACGAATATATACATAGGATATAGCTACGTTAGTAGTAAACAAGGAGCGGATGTAAAGATACATGTCTGTTGATGAATACGGGTGTAGGTCTGCTCTGCTCTAACAAACAATACACTGCAGACTGTGACGCACAGAAAAAAATATAATATATATATATATATATATATATAAATTAATGTCACCTGTTAATAATTTTGTGCCAGGATTCAGGATATTACCTAATATAGATGTTTGTCAATTCATAGCAAAGCTTATATCTCTCAAAATACGTTATGGTGACTGTCTTTTACATCAATTTGAGCATGAAATTATGTTACTGTTTATTTACTGGTCACACCATTGGGACGATTGTCAATTATTAATTGAATCAATCCTAAAGTGACTGACTTATTATGCTAGCTCTGCCAAGTTTCTTATTATAATAGTCATCTTTGGTCTTTAGTCATTCATCAACGGTCTGAAAAGGCAGATTCTAATCCCTATTGTAAGATATGTATTCGCTTGCCCACACATTCATATTCACATCCACACAAATATGCAGTCGGGGATTATTAGAAAACGCTATGGGCTACTTAACAACACGCGTTTCGCTGCACTCAGATCTGTATCTGTGACATAGTTAATGCTTCCAAACAGTACCAGTGCAGCCTACACAGATCAGCCACAGCAATAAAACTACCTGCCTAATATTCTGTAGGTCCCCCTTATGCTGTCAAAATAGCTCTGACCTATCGAGGAGCAGCATGGGCACTCTGACCGGTCTGCGGCTGCATAGCCCCATACGCGGTAAGCTGCGATGCACTGTGTGTTATGACACCTATCTATCATAGCCAGCATTAACTTTTTCATCTGGTCTGATCCCTACTTCTGTGGGATCAGACCAGATTGGTTAGCCTTCGCTCCCCACGTGAATCAATGAGCCTTGGGCGCCCATGACCCTGTCACCGGTTCACCGGCTATCCTTCCTAGAACCACTTTTGGTAGGTACTAACCACTGCATACCAGGAACACACCACAAGACCTGCCGTTTTGGAGATGCTCTGACGCGGTCGTCTAGCCATCACAATTTGGCCCTTGTGAAAGTCACTCAGATCCTTACGCTTGAACATTTTTCCTGCTTCCAAGACATCAACTTCAAGAACTGACTGTTCACTCGCTGCCTAAAATATCCCACCAATGGACAGATGCCATTGTAACAAGATAATCAATGTTATTCACTTCACTTGTCAGTGGTTGTAATGTGGCTGATCGGTGTATATTATTATATGTTATAAACAAACGTAGTAATATTAAGTGTTCTTTTGTGTGGGAGATTTGGAAATAGTCATAACGCTGATAGGAATTAGTTTAGGCAAATATATTATATTTATATATTATTATTATAAATATATTAGGAGAAAACTGGTTGAGTCCAGAGTTATGTGGTGATGGAAACTACCAAATGTATAATGTGACTTATGCTGTAATTAGTTAAATCCAACAATACTGGATTCCTATTTACAGAAACCTGGTTTGCAGTAGTTTTAATGAATGCATAATTGCAGTATAATTTAGCAAACAATAGATTAGTTAAGCGCATATTTTATTAATATTATTATTAATTCACTTATTAGTTAGAATTTGGTTAATCTTATGCAATTTGTTACTGTAGTTGCCAGACTGGATTGTAATTTGTTTGTGACAATATTAATGCTGCTGAATAGGAGCTAATACAATGTGTTCTGTGCTACAGCTAAATATAGTAATATTAGGTCTGTTCTTAATTGAGGGGAATGGTTTTTGTCCAATTGCATTATATGAGTCATACATCTTGTAATCTATCATTTGGTAGAATTGGTGTGGATGTTATTTCATATTGTGGTTACCGGTTTAGATTATTACTCCTTGATACATAGTTAAAGCTGCTGAATATCTTATTCAATGCCATTATTAACATTGCCGAATAATGACAACACAGTCTTTTTAATGCTGTATTGAAAGGAATAATTACATAAATGGGGTATGTGGGTTTTATTGTAAAACTCTTAACTAGAATTTTTTATACTTAGCAATCTGGCAACATAAATATGTCTGTGGTGTGAGATCTGGCGAGATGTACAATGTCTTCTCTCGTGGTTCTGTTTCAATAATTCAGCCTTGTGATCAGGCAGGGGTATATTTACTAAACTGGGTTTGAAAAAGTGGAGATGTTGCCTATAGCAACCAATCGGATTCTTGTTATCATTTATTTAGTACATTCTACAAAATCACAGCTAGAATCTGATTGGTTGCTATAGGCATTATCACTTTTTCAAACACGCTGTTTAGTAAATATACCTCTTAGTATTCCTTATACCTTTCTGAGTATTCAAAACTGATTTCAATCTATAAACAGGACTTTTTCTATTATCTACAGTACAGGTCATCTGTAACATTGTTAAAAAGTGAGAGAAATTATAAATATCAGCCGATTTTGCAATGTGAGTGGACCATATGGTTCTTTATCTAAATTTCACTTTGTGTCATCTCTAGATTTAAAGCTGATGCATTGATAAACTTTTTGTTCTCTTCTTGTGGTAATGATACCAATTGTTTTAATTATGTCTTTTTTATATTTTGAACAATTGTCAAATTAATACACTAATAGGTTTTATAGTACTTTATTATGGAGGAGTGGCTCGTCATGTTGTACCTTGTTATCTATTTCTGTGTTTTGAAGATGGCAGCTCTGCTTTTAATGCATGGTTTTCTTCTTACCCAGAATATATATAAGACTTGCCTTTAAAAGCTGTGTGCAGGTAAGCCTTAAGCCCAGATAAAATAGCATAGCATTTGATCATGTTAGGACTGGCCAGAATGGGAAGACTTGTGTCAGTTGGTCAGCTTAACATATATTGCAATATGTGGAACTAACATTCCCTGTTTTTAATATTGAACAGTACTTGGTATAGCATTAATTATGTGTTTGGAGGGTGCAGAGTATCCCTGTTATATATATATATAATTAGGGGGGGAGGAGGAATACAGATATATGTGAGGGATAGAGGAAAAGCACTGATGTAATATACAAATGTTGCTACAGCAAGGCTTTCTTTAATTATATACTTTTTTCAGATATTTTTTTTTTTTGGTATGAGGTTTTAAAGAATAAGTATATATATATATATATATATATATATATATATATATATATATATATATATATATATGTGTGTGTAAATATAATTGTTCTGGCATTTAATTGCAGTAAAAGGAACTATGTTAAATAAAGTAAGAAGTTAAAGATGTATATATTTCGGGAGGGGCGTGACTTTACAAGGAATGGAGACACTCGCAGTCTCACTGAGCTCCTGCAACCGAAATGCAATCCCCAGTAATCCGCAGCAACTGCCCTGCTCAAAGTCCACAAAATTCAACTTGCTAACTCAGGCGACCTCATCCACTGCCGAAAATCACCCAGATAAGTGGGTGAAACTGACATTGTAAGGCTGAGGTCTAGCTCTCCAAGAGAGAACCAAGCCGCCACCAACTTCTTCTGACCGCTGGACAGTTCTTGTGGCGAGACACTGCTCTTAGCAGCATCTGGAATCCTCGCAGTAGTAATAGACTGGAGTTCCTTATCCAGAAACCCCCTGAAGCGTCTCCCATGCATTGGGGAGCAGAAAACTCAGGCCAGCAGCTTTGAAAACCTCTAGAGGATTCAAAGCGCTACCTTAGAAGAGAGACTAAGTAAACACAGCCCTCCACTAAGTGTATCACGTCGGAGTGTAAGCTTGGCGGTGTAGCCACGCCACGGCCAGAGTGATCACCAATAATGTGATGCAAATAATCTCTTAGTTACCTTGCTGTGCTGTGTATTAATATCACCGTGGACTCAGATAAGCGCTGTTCTATACTACCTTTCTAAGGATCTTTGACCTTGTTTAAAATAAAAATTGTCTGTTTTAAAGATCTCACACATGGGCGGTTGTCTTCTCGATGTGTATTTCCTTCACAGATGATGAAGTGATTACCAGTGAGAGCTGAGGTTTCTGTCTGTAGTACATTTATCCAGCATTTGACAGATAAGCTTCATCTTTATTTGAAAAATGTACGCTGTTTTCATTCAACAGTTTCATTGATTGTACATTAATTACTAGACCATGAGCGCCCTTTCTCCCTATGTATTTTGACGAATAAAGTGCTATGTAAATATCTCCTTACCTTAGCACATACTCTCATTCCTATGTCTGGAACGCCAACTTGGGATCCCAACACACACCCATCCACTGATGGTGCTATCTCACATACTTGCCTACTTTTGAAAAATCATTTCAGGAATATTGTGCAGGTAACACTGTGCTCCAAAAAAGGGGCATGTCTTGCTCTGCCCCAGGGGTGTTTTAGCTCCACCCATGAGTGCATCTATTGCTGTCCAGAGGTGTGTCCAGTACCAACAGGTAGAACCTATAGTACTGTGCGCAGTAAGCCACCAGAGGGGGTTTGTGTATCGGTGGCACGTGGCCAGAGGCTGTTTAGTGTAGCAGGGCCGAAGGGAAGATTATTTTTATTTTACCGTAAACGGCAAGGTTGACGCTATCCAAATTACTACTGCATTGCTTGATAAATAATAAGGTCTCCTATGCAAAAAATTCGGAGACTTGTGATAAACGGATAAATAAATAGAGTAAACCCCTATGGTTGCAATAACATTTTTATTGTATAAATAGAGCTTGATAAATTGGCCCTTGTAATACAAGCCTTGAGTTGAGTCACAAGAATCCTCCTTCTTTCTGTCCCCTGATATATGCACATACTGGCTACCGCGCCCTGTGCTAGCCAAAGCTCGCTTTGACAACGTTGCGTTATTAGGTTAGTGATGTAGCGCCACCATGTGCGCATCAGCCTACCTACCAAGAGTTCTCCCAATATTCTGTGAGTCTCCTGGACATTTTGGGAAAGTAGGCAACTATTGAGTTGTGTAGCAAAACACAACTTAATGTAATCTGAAGTTCCAGCTATCCGCTTAACTGGTACTGTGTTACTACCGCAAATAATCCTGTAGAATTTCCAGAGATAATCTCCCTGTTCAAGTTTCTCAATTAAACCACAATATTCAGATCCTGGATTTTCAATAATATCTATATCTGCTGCCCTCCTGTGGCTATTTTAAAAATTCAGAGTACTTCTTAAACGGAAGAAGACAAAAATTCTGTGCACAGTATTTTAAATTTGAATTCTACCATTCATATTAAAGAATGACTTGCTCTTATCCAGGGACCAAAACATTCTCCTTATAAGAATTCTCTCTTTACAATTACTTTCACATAGTATATCTGAAAAAAGACCCCTAAACAAACTCTCGTCAAAATGCTTAAAGACAAGAAGGCTGCAACTAGCAAACTATCCCAATTGTTTACTACAAAAAAAGACCATCCCTGACCTATTAGAAGACAGACCAGAGTTCCCATGTACCCATACAGAATCTGACTACAAGGAGGAAGACTATTCTCCGATAAACTGTACTACAAAAGGAAATTGAAGGAGTGCAGCACTCCTCACTGAAGTACAACAGGAGGTCCATACCCTGAGGACAGACATCTATTAGTGGAAGAGCAGCCCTTGTAGAATAAATGGCTTCTGATCAACAAAAAGTGGACTTGGAGCTAAACTATATCCTGACGGATTAGGAGAAAGTCCAACATGGTCATGAAGACCAAGACAATAGAACTAGATGGAACCATTTGAGAATAAGAGGTATCCCAGAAACAGTTGAGATTTCTTAATCTTAAACTTTACTTAAAGAAATTATTTTCCCATCTCTCCCTCAACTCCCAGTGAGCACTTGCTTCTGGATTGTGCTCATCAGGCACTTTGACCAAGATCACAAGATCCATCTAGTCCCAGAGATGTAATTGTCAGAATGAATTATAGTGCTACAGAAGCTATTAGGATGAGAGGCAAGGAAAAGTCTATCCTCAACTTTTGAGAACACCACAGATTTTAAAGGCTATCTCCCCCATCACCCAAGCATCAAGACGAGGCTTAAAATCATTCACCATCCCCATCATACCCATTTTGCATTTAAATACAGCACCAAATCATAGTCCACATAGCAAAAATCCCATCCGAAACACAAACCCTGTTTCCCAATCTTTAACTGCCTACTGTCAACCCCTACTCCGTCACAGACGGATCTAAGATCATAACGCCCTCAATAAATGTTAATTTAAAGCGGCAATGTCGGTTCATTGTTTAAACACTTAACCTGTGGGGTCCCAACATTGCTGCTTTAAATTAACATTCATTGAGTTCGCGATGACTTACAACTGTATTGCTGAACAGCTGTCCATTCGGAATAACTTGCTATCCGCATGCTGGTCCCATCGGTGATCTGGAGCGTCGGTTTTCAGGTAAATCTGTTTATATTTAAATCGTTTTTTGCTCAATTCAAATTTTATTTGTAGGTGTCCTCTGTCGGATTTGTGGTAATTGGTGAAACGATTATCAGCGAATTTGTCAAGGTCCCTCATGTCTCATTTTTCATTTCTTCATGATACTGGTTTACATTTTTAACCAGGATATATTGTGACGTTTTCACTATCGTACCTATGTTCTTCTCTGCTCCTCCCACAGTTTTGCTGTTATGCTTTTTGTATACCTGACAAACCATTTAAAATAAAGAATGATATAAATATATTATAGCTAAGCAAACAGCCAAAAATGTTAAATGAGTGGAGCAAACCTTTTTACGAAAGAGGCAATAAAGAAGAAAAATATTTAGCCTTTAGACTCAAGCGATGAAATCCCCCAAAAAAAACACTAGCGTTAGAATCTCATATAAATTTATGACCCTCACTTTGTAGGTTCAGGAGACTTTTCCAGAGGCATTCTTGCTCTATACCCTATGGCATTGATAATTATAGCACTAACTCAGATAGGGTTGCTATTTATAATGGTACAAGACCGAGCTGCCTGATGTCATCCCCTTGTCTTCGCTCTGGTTATTGAACCCCTAGCTGAAGTTATTAAAACCTCACAAGATATACACTGGATGCAGGTGGGGGATTGTAATTCCAAAAATCTCACTATTTGTGGATAATATCCTGCTAGCTCTTGCACAGATTCTCCCTCCCTAAACTCTACAACATCATGCAGATATACAATCAGATATCTGGATACAAAATCAATGACTCCAAATCAGAAGCCAATCTCCATCATGTCTCCCCTCAACAGGGATGTCTAACCTCCGGCTTTAATTTGAAGTGTGAAAGAAAAAAAAAAAAAGAAATCACGTATTTAGAGGTATATTTACTAAACTGTGGGTTTCAAAAAGTGCCTATGTTGCCTTAGGCAACCAATCAGAATCTAGCTGTCATTTCGTAGAATGTACTAAATAAATGATTACTAGAATCTGATTGGTTGCTATAGGTAACATCTCACATATTCAAACCCGCAGTTTAGTAAATCTAGCCATTAGAGTCTTTATAACTTTCACTTACGTTCAGCTATATCAGGAAAACTTTCCTCCACTCTTTTCCAAATTACAGGCTGACCTGGCTACATAGTGCCCCCTTATAATTTCATTCCAAAATGGCTTTATTTATTTCAAACCCTCCCAGTAAGAATTCTATATGCTAATGTTTAAATTAATCAGATTTGTGTGGAATGTTAGATCAATCAATCAATCCTTAGTAAACCCATAACAAGACACGGAAGTGGCTTTCCCGACTATACTATCTGGCCTCCCATAATTTTGCACTTGGGCAAAATCATGTTGCATTGGAAGGGGAGGTAAATTTAAAATGTGGGGACAGATTTATTGTAGGGATAGGGCATCTCCTAGATCAACTTTAAATTTCAATGTAAAAATGAAGCTATTGAGTATTTGATAGATGTGTGCTAGATGAAAATACAGCCAGTATTTAACTTATGTGCGAAATAAACTAATTTGCACCCCTCGCATTGTAACATGGTTTGTCCAGGATCAAATTTACTCCTTTTTTTGCCTTGCTCTCCTTAATGACTCAGGTCCTAGGTTACAATTAACCAGACTGAATTTAGGCAGGTGGCATAAACCGCCACTCAAAAAGGAGCGGAGACTCCCTACCGTCGGGGCCAGCGATGTGCGCAGCCGGACAGCGCCGACAATTGAAGAACTGAAACAGAATATCTTCTCTTCTCTTCTACTTTTGCCATTGGTTTAATTTACTATGAACGTAATTAATTGGGGCAGCATGGTGGCTCAGTGGTTAGCACTTCTACCTTACAGTACTGGGGTCATGAGTTCAATTCCCAACCATGGCCTTATCTGTGTGGAGTTTGTATGTTCTCCCAGTATTTGTGTGGGTTTCCTCCGGGTGCTCTGGTTTCCTCCCACACTCCAAAAACATACTGGTAGGTTAATTAGCTGTTAACAAATTGACCCTAGTCTGTGGTGTCTGTCTGTGTGTGTGTGTGTTAGGGAATTTAGACTGTAACCCCAATGGGGCAGGGACTGATGTGAGTGAGTTCTCTGTACAGCGCTGTGGAATTAGTGGCGCTATATAAATAAATGGTAATAATAATAAAATGAACATGCTAGGTCTCTGTAATTTTCCTGAAAGAACAAACTTTAATTCTACACTTTACAATAGAACCAAACACACAAGAAATTCGTTATCAAGATACATTCTACCTGTCATTGGAAATATTGAGGGCAATATCACCCTGAGAAATAGGTTTAATTACTTACATCCAATTTATGGTCCATAACATACCAGTAATTGAGCCGTTATCTGGGATGAAATAGCTTCCTGCTTTATCCAATATCCGTTTGTGTTACTTGAAATCATAAAGGTTATATTAATTGCTTTGGATTTTCTGCTAGCAGGCAGCGTGGGACCTGTACACTATGATTAAGGAGCGTTACACTTTTATCCCTGATAATTCCACGAAATTTGTTGACCATACTGAAAAAAAATAATTGGGCAGCACAGTGGTTAGCATTGCTGCCTAACAGCATTGGGGGCACGAATTCGATTCTGACCAAGGACCTATCTGTGTGACTACATATTCTATGTACAGTGCTGAATAATGTGAATGGTGCTATATAAATAGACTATAATAAAATAATGGCACGTTGATGTGAGTGAGTTCTCTGTACAGCGCTGCGGAATTAGTGGCGCTATATAAATAACTGATGATGATGATTATGAAAGCTGTTACCCTATTTACTTCTTGGGGCCTAATAGTATGATTTGAAGCACTGTGGGTTTTTGTTTGTCCACCCGCCTCTTGAGAATTGACCACAAGTTCTCAATGGGATTAAGGTCTGGGGAGTTTCCTGGCCATGGACCCAAAATTTAGATATTTTGATCCCCGAGCCACTTAGTGATCACTTTTGCCTTATGGCAACATGCCCCATCATGATGGAAAAGGCATTGTTCGTCACCAAACTGTTCTTTGATGGTTGGGAAAAGTTGCTCTTCATGGCTGTGCTCTTGGGCAAAATTGTGAGTGAGCTCACTCCTTTGATGAGAAGCAACCCCACACATAAATGGGTTTAGGATGATTTACTGTTGGCATGACACAGGACTGATGGTAGCGCTCATCTTTTCTTCCCCGGACCAGCGTTTTTCCAAATGCCCCAAACAATCTGAAATGGGATTCATCAGAGAAAATGACTTTACCCCCAGTCCTCAGCAGTCCAATCCCTGTACCTTTTGCAGAATATCAGTCTGTCCCTGTTGTTTTTCCTAGAGAGAAGTGGCTTCTTTGCTGGCTTTCTTGACATCAGGCCATCCTCCAAAAGTCTTCACCTCACTGTGTGCGCAGATGCACTCACACCTGCCTGCTGCCATTCCTGAGCAAACTGCACTGGTGGTGCCCGATCCCGCAGCTGAATCAACTTTAGGAGACGTCCTGGTGCTTCCTGGACATATTTGAGCACCTTGAAGCCTTCTTTACAACTATTGACCCTCTGTCCTTGAAGTTCTTGATTATCTGATAAATGGTTGATTTAGGTGCAATGTTACTAGCGGCAATATCCTTGCCTGCGAAGCCCTTTTTGTGCAAAGCAATGATGACTGCATGTGTTTCCTTGTAGGTAACCATGGTTTACAGAGGAAGAACAATGATTTCAAGCACCACCCTCCTTTTAAAGCTTCCAGTCTGTTATTCTAACTCAATCAGCATGACAGAGAGATCTCCAGCCTTGTCCTCTTCAACACTCTCATTTGTGTTAACGAGAGAATCACTGACCTGATGTCAGCTGGTCATTTTGTGTCAGGGCTGAAATGCAGTGGGGACGGAGTCTGCACCACAGGTCTATTTGTGACTCAAAGGTCTATTTGCATCGGATATCAGCACAATAGGGATCCGAGTGAATTTACCGGCACGACAGGTAAGCACTGCTGGCCGGTTCTTTCTGAGTGGCCCCAGCTACTATACATATCTTTGCTTATTACCGTCCATATACGTAATTTTTGATAACTACTCCTGCCATACATATTTACCATCAAACTGCCTATTTTGGACAAGTTATCGGTGAGCCTTGGACATTTTCTTTACATTACTATCAATTTCCAGAGAAGTTTACAGTTAATATATCCATTGCCTGTGGTATATGTTTTTATCTATTGGATTCATTCATTCCGATTTTTCAGTGTCTGGTTTGATATACCCATCTATTTGTTGTTTGGGATAAATACTGTTGCTACTTTGTCTGAACTGAATGCCTTTTTTTCTGTGGGCCCACAGTGATATACTAACAAACATTTCCTAGGTATTCATATATTGGTAGTGTTTTATCCTATTTATCTATTACCCAGACTGTTTATATATGGTATTTTTATAGGTTTTTGTTTTTTTTATTCTTCACATTTGATTAGATCATTGTATTTGTATTTGATATAATAAAAATTTAAGTTTACTTTCTGACTGTGTGAGACCATCCTTTGCTCTATCCTCCAGGGCTTTAGCATTTATAGACATTTTCAGTGCTGCATTTTTCGCAGTAAAATATATGCAAGTGATAACGGGCCTGAAGCAGAGTTGAACGCAATTTATGGTAAAAATAGCGTATTTTAGCCCATATGCTGCGTTAAGCGCATCTCAAGATACAACTGTTAGCCTGCTGTTTGACTGCCAGGTAACAAGACACGTAATGGGCCTAATGTATGGAGGCCTTCACTCTCTCTCCATTCACTCCAGGAAAGCATTGATTCAGCTCTTACTTGAGCCCAAAACTTTTGCAAAACTGTTATTCCAATATCAACAATTTTCCTTGGAGTTCAAAGACATAGGTCAGAGACCTGGGCTCTACATACAGTCTCAATGATTTTGCCAGCTCTTGTGTTACAGCATGAAAGTAACAACATTTTTCCCCCGTAATTATTACACACATTGGGGCATATTCAATTAAGCTGCAACATCCATGCTAGGCATGGCTGCGCATATAAAGCGTCAATATGGTAACGCAGCGTCGTGGATTTTCCTTTGCATCCCTATGGGGTGCAAAGGGAAATCCTCTGTGTGGCGGTACCGTGTTGACCTCTGCCTGGATACTGACCTCTGCCACATTGACTTCTGCCTGGATACTGATCTCTGCCACATTGACCTCTGCCTGGATACTTACCTCTGCCACATTGACTTCTGCCTGGATACTGATCTCTGCCACATTGACCTCTGCCTGGATACTGACCTCCATCTATTAGCCACCTACCCTGAACTTAGCCTGGTAAGTGTACAATGCCCTGCCTCTGCCACCTGGTTCTTTATCTACCTCTGGAGGATCTGGACACCCATCCAGATCCTCCTGTTCAATACGCTGGTGACCTGTTGTTGTTACCTGTTTCGCTATAGTCCCTCTTTGTATATTACTCAGTCTCCAATATACATCTTGCACCAATGTCAGAACTGGTAAAGGCCTCTACTACCACGTACTAAGTACCAGTGAGCAAATCACACCCTATGGGAAAAGGGGCTGCTATAAGTGAAGCCACGTGTAGGCAGTTCTAGGGTACGCATTCCAGTTTCTGAATATTTCCATCAGAGTGACAATGCCGGTTCGCCGGTACTTTGATGGGTCAGGCCAAACCTGGCTAGGTGGGTGCATCTACACAGCATGCAGTGAACAGATAAGATTATGTAACGTTTTCCATGTATTACAGCTGAGTAGTTTCCCCTTTTCCCATGTCTACATGAAGTTATCTTCTGGGCACTTATAAATATCCATGAGCAGTAATAAGTGAGTGAATATCCCATCCACTGGCAGAAACAAACTCGCTCACCTCCTGGGAAACATTCTGTGATGTCAACTGTAGGAAGTCTGGCAGCTTTCAGCACATTGGCTCTGACTGATCACATGACATTAGCTATTTTATATAACGTCTAAGGCAATTTAGCGGGATGTTCAAAAGAGGGGTAGCCAATGTTGCAGCTTTTCTTATGAAGAATCGCATAACTTCTAAACTGTCCCAAGCTAGGTGGAACAGTCCAGATTTGAGGGGCACTTGTACCGACCGCTGGTAAGTTGGGAGCCATGTCCTCGTTCTATATGGTGACCGCTCCACCCCATTCTCAGGAAGCCAATGTTGGGAGGTATGGAATGGTATGCGTGTTACTAACTGCACTCAATTAAGCTTTTACAAAGACTGTTTTAGCAATGTTACATTTGTCAAAAATGCATGACCAGTGCACTGTAATTATAGTGACAACAATTATTAATTAACTTACAAAAACAACTGTATAAAGATAAAGAAAGATCATTTTATGTGGCTTGTAGACTCTCCAGGGTGCAATTGGTATACAATAAAATAAAACAAACTGTGCAATCAGACACAAGTCTATTATTAAATATTATAGGATGGAGTATATAGTAACAGTCAGATAATGTATGATTTATCAGGCTCATAAATCCTCTTGCATTCAATATTTAGCTGACCTATTTCTCTACTGGTGACTCTGCATGAAATGATGTTTGTAAAAAGCATAATCATAGTTGATTAAGGAACAGGAAAAAGCCCAACCACAGTAGATTAGACCAGTGTACTTATCTCTGGCGCCATGTGTCCGTATAATAGTATTATTGCAACCTTACAGTTGTTCACAGTCAATAGAAAACGAAAAAAATGTGTTTAAAATAGGGATGAGCGGGCTCGGATTCCGCTAATCCGAGCCCACCAGAACAGTGCGGATCCGACGGGATCCGAGCACTGTTCGGGTATTTCCGGTGGCAAAAAAACCGAAACAGAGGCTCTGACGTCCAAGTCTCGCGTCGGATCTTGCGAGACTCGGATGTCATAAATTCCTCGCTTGCGGCCGCCATCTTCATTTGGGCTGAGATCAGGGAAGAGGGAGGTTGTAGGGTAGTGGTGCTCCTGTGTGATCAGTCCAGTGGTGCTTTATGCTTTTGTCCTGTGCTCTGTCCTGCTGAGTCCAGTGGTGCTTTTGTCCTGTGCTTTGTTCTGCTAAGTCCATAGTAATTTTATAATTAATAAAAAAATCATAAAAAAAATATAAAAAAAATATAAAAAAATAATTTAAAAAGTATAAAAAAAATTCTAGTGCAATATATTCTTGCAGTCCAGAAATATTAGTACTGCATTATTTACCTATGTTCACTGTTCTTGCAGTCCAGAAATATTAGTACTGCAATATTTACCTACGTTCACTGTTCTTGCAGTCCAGAAATATTAGTACTGCAATATTTACCTACGTTCACTGTTCTTGCAGTCCAGAAATATTAGTACTGCAATATTTACCTACGTTCACTGTTCTTGCAGTCCAGAAATATTAGTACCAGAGATTTAACTATAATGGAGTACAAAAATTTGGAAGATAAAGTAGGGAAAGATCAAGACCCACTTCCTCCGAATACTAAAGCTGCTGCCACTAGTCAGAACATAGACGATGAAATGCCATCAACGTCGTCTGCCAAGGCCGATGCCCAATCTCCTAGTAGAGGGCATGTAAAATCCAAAACGCCTAAGTTCACTAAAATTAGCAAAAAAAGAAAATTGAAATCATCTGAGGAGAAACGTAAACTTGCCAATATGCCATTTACGACACGGAGTGGCAAGGAACGGCTTAGGCCCTGGCCCGTGTTCATGACTAGTGGTTCAGCTTCACCCAAGGATCTAAGCCCTCCTCCTCCCCCCCCCCCCCTCTAAAAAATTTAAGAGACTTAAGCTGTCATCAACAACACAGCAAACAACTCTGCCTTCTAAAGAGATGGCATCACAAATCCCCAAGGCGAGTCCAAGGGTGTTGGTGGTTGCGAAGCCTGACCTTCCCATCACTGTACGGGAAGAGGTGGCTCCTTCCACCATTAGCAGCATGCCCTCTGCATATGCTGGAAGGATCACCCACAGTCCAGTTACAGATTTGGCTAATGAAGGTGTGAATGTTGTACACCGGGAGGAGGATATTGATGTACCTGGCGCTGAGGAGGAACTTGACCAGGAGGATGCTGATGTGGTTATCTTAAATGAGGCACCAGGGGGGGAAACAGTTGTTGTCCATGAGATGAAAAAGCCCATCGTCATGCTTGGTCAGAAGACCAAAAAATCCACCTCTTCGGTCTGGAGTTTTTTTTATCCCAATCCGGACAACAAATGTATGGCCATATGTACCTTATGTAAAGCTCAAATAAGCAGGGGTAAGGATCTTGGCCACCTAGGGACATCCTCCCTTATACGTCACCTGAAGAACCTTCATAATTCAGTGTTTAGTTCAGGACCTGTGGCTAGGACCGTCAGCAGTCCAGGGACACCTAAATCCCTTGGTCCTGTTGTATACACACCACCAACACTCTCCTCGTCAACTTCCTCTACGATCTCCATCAGAGATAGTCCTGCAGGCCATGTCACTGGCATGACAGTCCTCTTCAATCCGGGATTCTTCCGGGGAATCCTGCAGCAGTATGCCTACTACTGCCGCTGCTGCTGTTGGTAGTCGGTCATCTTCCCAGAGGAAAAGTCGTAAGAACGCTACGTCTTTCACCAAACAGTTGACCGTCCAACAGTCGTTTGCCATGAGCACGAAGTACGACAGTGGTCATCCTATGGCAAAGCGGATAACTGCGGCCGTAACAGCTATGTTGGTGTTAGACGTGTGTCCGGTGTCCGCCATCTGTGCAGTGGAATTTAGACGGTTGATGGAGGTATTGTGTCCCTGGTACCAAATCCCGTAGAGATTCCACTTCACTAGGCAGTCCAGAAATATTAGTATCAGATATTAAACTACGTTCACTGTTCCTGCAGTGCAGAAATATTAGTATCAGATATTAAACTACGTTCACTGTTCCTGCTACATCAAAAAAGCATGAACCTGCCCTGCCATCAACTAAAACAAGAGGTAGTGACGCGCTTGAACTCCACCCTCTATATGCTGCAGAGGATGGAGGAGCAGCAAAAGGCCATTCAAGCCTACACAGCCACCTACGACATAGGCAAAGGAGTGGGGATGCGCCTGAGTCAAGCGCAGTGGAGACTGATTTCGGTGTTGTGCAAGGTTCACACTGGTACATACTGAAGGGGGCGAGGAATCAGAGGATGATGATGAGGACGACATCTTGCCTCAGTAGAGCCAGTTTAGTTTGTACAGGGAGAGATGAATTGCTTTTTTGGTGTGGGGGCCCAAACAAACCAATCATTTCAGCCACAGTAGTTTGGTAGGCCCTGTCGCTGAAATGATTGCTTTGTTAAAGTGCGCATGTCCTATTTCAACAACATGAGGGTGGGTGGGAGGGCCCAAGGACAATTCCATCTTGCACCTCTAGCAAACTCTTGCAAACTGCCATCCTGTCTGCCACTGCAGTGCCACTCCTAGATGGGCCACGTGTTTGTGCCGACAAAATGTGTCGCTTAGCTTAGACATCCAGCTACCTCGGTGCAACCTTTTGGACTAAAAATAATATTGTGAGGTGTTCAGAATAGACTGGAAATTAGTGGAAATAAATGTTATTGAGGTTAATAATAGTGTAGGAGTGAAAAAAAATATGGATTTTAGCACTTTTTATGCTTTTTTTAAAAAAAAATCAGAACCCAAAATCAGAGCCAAAACCTTTCGTGGGGTGTTTTGGCAAAACAAATCAGAACCCAAAACCTCAAGCTAATCAGAACCCAAAACACCAAAAGTGGCCGGTGCACACCCCTAGTTTAAAATGTAGTTTTGAGACATTTTTACTACTCTATCCTATGCTCTGCTATTGGGAGATACTTCAACTAGAAGAGGTGTGTGGAAAAGCCTACTCAAAACGAAATCTCATTTCTGGACTGCTCCGCAAAACATGTACCTACTCGGTAATCAGCAAGAAACACTCCCCTCAATTTCTCCAATTGGTCGATGCAGACTTCTGCTGCTCCGCAGATGGTGCTGTCTTGCATTGAAACCCATGCGCTTTGGTGAAGATCTAGACAAACCTGTGCAAATTGAGGCGTATGGAACTATCAAAAGGGATTTTGCACTGTGTCAAAAATAAATCCACAGTATAAGAACAGTCGCTGTTTGATTATGTCCTCTTAGGATATTAAGTTATTCATTACAGGCCCTGCCCAATTGGAGCT